>NC_141097.1:41909718-42237218 GCF_041138505.1 Cibotium barometz | reverse complement strand
TTGATGACTTCAAAGTGACAAGTCAGGTTTCTTATTTAAGTTCTGCAATTTGATTAATTTTGCTGTGATTTCTTTTTTTATACATATTTGTCCATGGTAAAAGTACCTATTTTTGTTGTTTATGCTTTGACAGACATGTCTAAGATTACCTTTACATTGGACATGCCTTTGTCGAGGATAGTAGGTGAGTTATTCTCTATATTTGCATAACTTTTCTTGATTACAAAGTATGGAACATGACATTCTATACTGATGTCTATCTGTACAGAGCCACCGCTATGGTCAGCTCCTATTACTACAGGTCATGTAGCAGGGATTATGATTGATGCGTATAGGGATGGGTAAGTATAAGTGTAATTGTTAGGCATTGTATAAATATTTTTTGAACCTATATATAAATAATTGTATAACCTATTTGTTATGCTTTGATTTTAGGATATTGCATGACATTGATATGTTTATGGTGGTAAGAGTTGTCGAGACAAAGGCATCGAGATGTACGGGATCGGTGTTCCTGATGAGGAGTGGGGTGTCTATTTGTTTTGGAGAGAGATGGACAGATGCTTTGCATCATTTGAGGGGTATTCAGTACCCGATGCCTGGTTGTTTCTTACATCCATCATGACCATTGGTATTCATTATGGGTTTTATACTAGAGCTCCTCATGTACCATCCACTCGATGTTCTATTGTACGAGGTAATTTTGATTATGTTTTTCTATTATAAGATTTTTTTGAGATTTTATGTGTCATTATGGTGCCTTTGTAGTGTTGCATTGAGGAAGAGGCTTTGATGATTGAGGCACCCATATTGGATCGGTGCCTTTGTAGTAGCCTTGGGCTACAAGTAGCTGCTTCTCCATCCACATTTTGATACCATAAAGATATCTAGATTAGAAAAAAAGGGAGCTCATTTTGGGGCCTTTTAAAAGAGAGAGAAAATAGGCTCTCAACCAATCAGAAGTGGTGGGCCAACGTTACGTTGAAAATTCAACAAAAGAAAATGAAAATAAGAAAAAGAAATAGTACTGTATGTTCGTAAAAGCGTGTCACATTAATAAGGTGATCCAATTTGAATCTTTAAAAAAATTATTTTCTATATAGAATTTGGTGATTCTGACACCGCAAACGCGTTCGGAACGGCCCAAAACCCGAAAAACGGCACTGGAAATACTGGAATCGGACATCCGGAGGCTCGGAAACGGCCAAAAAAGGCCCCAACAGTGAGATTTGCTGATAAACGCGATTTAGTACCTTCTTCCCGGGAGCTCTCATCATCTATGAATTGTGGAGTTGTAGGCATGCAGTACCCCACTATGGTTTTAGTAAGGCCTTTCTCTCACCCCAGAGGGAATTAAGGACATTATTGTCCAAGCTTGTAAGTTGGCCATTAATAAGGGAGGTTCCATTAGGAGAGAAGCAATGTTATTGATGGTTGGGTAGTCATTTTTAAAGGAGTAGATGGAGAAGGTCCACAACTATGATGGATGCCAGGAAGAAGGTACCAAATCGTGTTTATCAGCAAATCTCACTTTTGGGGCCTTTTTTGGCTGTTTCCGGGCCTCCGGATGTCTGATTCCAGCGTTTCCAGTGCCGTTTTTGGAGTTTTGGGCCGTTCCCGGACGCGTTTGCGGTGTCAGAATCACCAAATTCTACACAGAAAAGTGTTGCTCTTATATAAACATTGAATGTAAAGCATGTGAAAGAATATATTTATTCCTTTTCACACTCACATTTCTCACGCAAGTATCCATATTTTCTTGCTTTTGTAGAGAGAGAAAAGAGAAAATAGTGAATTTCTTACAGGGCCCCAAAATGAGCTTCCATTTTTTCTAATGTGATCTTGGCTATCTTGGTGGAGATTTCTTCTTGGTGGAAGTGGAAGGTTGTGGGCTCTACTTCACATTGGTTGGCTCTGAGGTTACGGGTTTGAGACTCATGGGTGTTGTTGACGATGAGGCCAGAGTCTCTTGTGGAGTGGTTGTTGATGATAAGGCTTTTGAGTATGCAGCCGTCTCCTGTGGTGAGGGTGGTGAACAAGGAGTTGTTGAGGTCGAGGCTTTTTCTTTGAGTTCCTTTTTAGAGATAGATGGTTGCGCTTAGGGAACTTTTTCAAGAATAGCACTGCTTGTGAGATTGTGGTATTGGAGATTGTTTGGTGAGGATGGAGCTAAAGGGGTAGATAATTTTGGAATCGGGCATTGATGCAGATTTTAGGTCATTATGTAGAGGGGCTTCCATGGAACAGGCTTATAACTTTTTGCATTCAACATCATAGAAATCCATTAGGGTTGGATCCTCTTTTGTGCAATATGGTATTGTCCACTTTGTGTCGTCGACCATCATGATAACCCTATTGCTAGCAAAGCACAGTGGTGCTTGGGTAGCAATAGTCCATTTATGCCCCAAGGTCAAATCTACTTCCAACACATACTCAACCACAAAAAACTTGCAAGTAAGGGGGTTAGTTTCAATATACATTGTATGTTCAAAGTACCCCAAACATGGCATGTTCAAGTCTTATGTAAATGGATTTTTTTCAAGATGAGGCGTGAGTGTTGGTTGACCTAACAAATCCCATAACTCGAGGGTCATGAGATTATGCTCTCGTGTTGGATAAAGCTGTGCTTGAATTGTGGTGATTCTAGTGGAAATTCTTTCAAGATGAGGCGTGAGTGGTGTTGGTTGACCTAACAAATCCCATAACTCGAGGGTCATGAGATTATGCTCTCGTGTTGGATAAAGCTATGCTTGAATTGTGGTGATTCTAATCCAACCATAATTCTTGGGATATTCTCAGTAAGATATGTTGGAAGTTCTAATTCCTCCAAGGTCTCTTCGTCCCGTAATAATAGTAATTGCACAATGTAGGAGTGTTCAGGTGACTATTTGCATGGATTCATTAATTGAATACAAGGAGTCAGGTATCCAAGTTCTACCAAGGATGACATTATACTCAAGGAAATTTGGGATAACATGAAATCTAGATTCCACATTTCTACTGGTTATTTGAGTAGCATAGCTAAAGTAACCTGGAACTTCAATGTTTTGTCCATTGGCACCTCTAGTGAGATCATTGTCTTTAGGGATGATTTTAGGTTGTTTCAATGAAACTCAAGTGTCTATTGTCATGATGTTATGACTAGCTCGAGAGCTAATCAATGCGCATTTGCACTTAACATCATTGCCTATATAGGGAAATCCAACCATACCATGATAGAATCTTCAAGAGGAACCATGGATGTTTTAGTTTCTATTTCAGCTTCAGATCACATTTCGGTCTCATATTCCCATTCACTTTCATCCTCTTCTTGGCTTTCATCTTTTTTGAAGAGTCCCCAATGTGTACAATGGCACACTCAGTCCTCTTACAATTTTAACTAAAGTCTGTGAATCCTCATAGTCCTATTTGTTAAAATTACAGCAATGTGATGAGCTATGGTGGATCAAATGCTAGAATCAACATGAGCTATGGTGGATCAAATGCTAGAATCATTAACAAGAGATTAGACAATAATTAAGACGTGAGCAATTAACTGATAGCTTAATATAGGCATGGATAATAAAAACCAGCAAATTCTCATTAGGCCAATGCCTCAATTTATAGAGTTCACATCCAAGCATCTAATCTCACTGATTTCTCCTTGATTCACTCCACTTCTTTTGCTTGATTCTCTCCACCTCTCTCAGAATATCTCCACACCTCCTAAATCTCCTCATGCTACCCTTTATTCTCTCCCAGTAGATTCTTCTCACCTTTTCACATGTTCTCTCACATTTACAGATTCTCTTTTACAGCCTCTAGCCAAGGGCTTGTTCCCGCACACACCCTATTCACTTGTATATTTCAACACCTCCCCTCAAGTGAATAATCCTAGCACACCTGGACCCTATACCAAGTTTCCCTCTTACTTGTTGGTAGTCCGCGTGCCTCAAGTCCCTAACTCATAGTCCTTGACACTCTCTCTCTATGTGTCCAAGGCTACTACAAGTGCCCATGACCTTGACTAAAGTGCTCACACATACATCTACCACATGGCCTACATCATCGGTGGCTCAGAGGTGGTTTTACTCTATTGGGGCAGGTTACATTGGGTTGTGGGGTTTCTCTCTCTCTCTCTCTCTCTCTACGAAATTTTCACATGGCTCCTCACTCTTTGGAGCCTCACATCTTCTCTTGTCTTCAGTCTTCTTCTCGTGGCAGCTTCTCTTCATGCGTCCATGTCTTCCTCTTCTTTCAGTCTTCTTGTTGTGGCAGCTTCTCTTCATGCGTCCATGTCTCCCTTCAATGCTTCCTCTAGCTTTTCTTCTTGGTGTGGATCTTCCTCTTTGGAAAGAGATGTTCTTCTTCTTTCATGGCTGGGGCCATAAGTTTGACCGTCAGTTCTTGCTCCATGTGAGCAACATGTTTTAATGTTTTGACAGTTCTTTTGGGCTTTTGATGTTTATCTTGTGTCATTATGCAATGCAAACCCAAATCTATGCAGGAGGTCTTGCCTCTTGCCTTATTCAGGACAAGGGTAGTGTCTGATCCCATTTTTACAATGATGTAATGTGCCCAATACATAATGCATATAGCACTTATTCTTATGCACATTCCCAAATGCAACTCCGACTGTGAATAATCTTGAGTTTGAGTGTGATTTGAAGGCATTAACCAAGGGTTAAATGCAAAATTATGATTACCACAAATTCATCAGCATAATTTTACCAGAAATTACATTAAATCAAGGGTAACCAATTTGTACGGAATGGTTGGAGTATCAAACCATCTCTGAATTGCAATATGAAGTTATAGGGATCTGTATCAGATTCCTAATGGTTAATTTGAACCCTCAGTTGCACCAAAAAATAGTAATTAGCACTGATTAGCAAATTAATCCTCTATTTTGTGTGCAAAAAATAGAGTATGCGGGGAGCCCAGATCTGAGACCTTAGAGTTCAAATGAGCTCAAATCCTTTCAAGGCCGTCAATAGCAATTAGTCTAGTAGAGGATTAAGCCAATAAACACAAGATTTGACCAAACATTGAATGCTACTTATTCTCTGTTTTACCAAAGTCAATTATTTGATGAAGAGCTTGGATCTCACTGTAGACTTGATCAAATCGAATTCTTTCTTCACCAGCTTGTAGAGCACCCTTGAAAACCCCTAGGGCCAAGAGGAATTAGAGCACTTTGATCTGGAGCAGTAGAAATATCAAATTTTCTTCAAAAATAATGTGCCTACAGAATCGCGATTTTCCTGAGTTGTAGAAGGCGGTTTGCTGTGCCGATTTGCTTGGCTAGAGCACAGGTGAGATAGCTATGCATGCCTAGAAGGGCTTGAGCTAATGTTGCTCCTGGAGGGAGATCAAGCCCCTCCACTGGCTGGGGGTACAGTGGGCTACTTGTTGAAAATAACTAAAAAAGTGATTATTACTTAATCATCTACTAATCTTGATTAGCTAGATAATGGGCTCATAAACTTGATGGATTCTAGGCTAGGCTCTGATACCATGTTAAAATTATAGCAATGCACTGATGAGCTATGGTGGATCAAATGCTAGAATCAACATCATTAACAAGAGATTAGATGATAATTAAGATGTGATTAGTGAGTAATTAATTGATAGTTTAATGTAGGCATGGATAATCAAAAACCAAAAAATTCTCATTAGGCCAATGCCTCAATTTATAGAGTTTACATCCAAGTTGATTCACTCCACCTCTTTTGCTTGATTCTCTCCACCTCTCCCAGAATATCGCCACACCTCCTAAATCTCCTCATGCTACCCTTTATTCTCTCCCAGTAGATTCTTCTCACCTTTTCACAGGTTCTCTCACATTTACAGATTCTCTTTTATAGCCTTTAGCCAAGGGCTTGTTCCTGCACACACCCTATTCACTTGTATATTTCAACACTATTCTATGTTTCTCTTTATGTCTTGGTATAACTCATGTTTAGCCTTTAAAGGTACAAGTGCTAACATTATGCTGGCTTCACCACATGAGAGAAGAGAACTCCTCCAAATGAGGATTTGAGATACTGCTTTAATTTTGTAAGGGATTCATCGAATTCCTCACATGCTTTTTCAACCGCATAATTCGTGCAATTTGTCTCTAAAATAATGACTCTTTTGTAGAGAGAGTACGTCTTCCTCTTGAAAGGAGAAGCGATACTCCTCCGATTTTTATATTTTGGTTACTTTTTTAGGTTTAACATAATGAGATTCAATCATAATCGGAGTTCCTGTATGACACTCAACAATGCTCAACATGCTCTCTTGAGCTTGTTTTTTGCGTTCCACATATGTCATGTGATCATGATTTTCAATTTGGGGTGGTTGGGCGTGTTCTAGTTTCTTGATTGGTCTATGAGATGTACCTAGTGATGAATCAAAACTTGGTTCATCTACACTAAGTGACGTACTAGGACTTGTATCATCTTGTGACTTTCCTTGGATTGTCAAGTTTTCATCATGTTTGCCCATGCAACAAGAATGAACTTTCTTTTTTATTTTTTTTATTTTCTGTCTTACTTGTGGGTTTTGTGGTTTGAGTGGTAGCCTTTAAGGTGGATACTTCTGTATCATGTGTAGTGTTTTGTTCTAATAGGGTTAGGTCCTCTACAGGCTCCTTTCCCTTGTCCTTTATTTCAACCTTGGTTTTGACAGTTTGGTTACCCTTGTTTTTCTTGGGTTTAGAAGGTTTTGTTTCCTCTTTTGGCTTCTATTTTAAAACATGCTCTTCTTCCCATTTTGAAGTATTTTCTTTTGCATTCTTTTTTACTGTATCTCATGCCTTGGCTTGTAAGCATGTAAGCACATTCAAGGGTACCGTGAAAAATTGCCCATTTTGTATACTCAAGATGTTAAGAGTTGTATTCTGTGAGACAGGTTGTAAGGAAGCAACTCGCCTTGGAAAATCTTGGAATATGTGATCGATTCCACATTGTTCACATATGGGTTGCAAAGTGTCAGTGCTTTGGGCATGGAAGTATTCCAAACTATGCAGTCTACTATTTGTGCAATTCATGACAATAGAAACACTGAAGTGTTCGTTGAACTATTTTTTGTGCAGTTTTGACCCTTTGAAGTATGTTTGGTTGGGGCACGGGAGATGGAGGTTTTGAGTAAATTGTAGATGAATTGGGACATTGCAGTGTGTCATGACCAAAGGTTTTGCAATATATGCAATACAGAAAGATAGGCACCTTGTACGCATAATGGGGATTGGGATGGATGTAGTAATTGCAATGAACACAAGGCATTTCACCCATCACTTGGAGATGGACATAGTAATTGCAATGAACACAAGGCATTTTGACCATCACTTGGAGCTGCATTAAGGATGATTGGTTTCGAGGGGGCTCATCCTCTCTTAGAGATGTCGGTTCAAAGCATTTAAGCAAGGCTGCATAGAATTCAGGGAATGACAATTATGAGATCAGTTTTTCTTTAGCCATTGCTCCACTTGGTTTAGATGAGGAACATCTCGTATCGTGATCATCCTCCATCATGTTATCTAAACATATTGCTTCTTTATAACATTGATCGAATGTTTCTGGATTGGATACAATAATCAAGTTGTGTAAGCTGTTACTCTTTATGCCCATCATGAAACATCTCTTCAATTGAGCATCATTTAGTTGAATCTCCCATGGCTCACATCATAAGTCCAAGATTTTTATTTGAAGGATAAAATCTCTAATGGTTTCGTTTTGTTTCCAAATAGAGCTCTTTCGCTGCACTCCACCGACCGCCTTGTCTTGAAAAGTCATGGATAAAGGCTGTTCTCAAGGTCCTGATGGCATCAATCTGATGAACCATTGACTAGCGTTTCCCACTAAGCATAGGTTCAACGTGAAGAGGAGGTCTTAAAACCTATTTTCCATCACTGTCTCAAGATGAAATTTTTTGCGAAAAGATTTTTCCTGTTTGCAACCTGTTTTTGAATATGTTCCAAAAGGAATTTAGAAAAACTTTGCATGAGGAAGTTATGGTATTTTTGGAGTACTACAACTTTGTCTGTCTGATTTTTTTGTGATTTTGTCGTTTAGGCACTCAAAAAGTAGCCCGAATATGGTTCGCAATCATTTTCGGGCTATTTCAGGCGATTTTTAGTGCTTTAAGAGCCATTTTTTTGCCTTGATATTTGGATCGAATTTTGAGGCTGCTAGTTGGAGGCCAAAATTATGGATTTTACCCTCGGCGGATGCTCAAGACTAATTTCGAAGAGCTCGATGTCGACTTATCGATGAGCACTAGAACATTGGATTCACGATTTAGGAGATATGAGCCTCCAAACAAGGTTGTTTTTTTTCTTTTTTATTGATGGATCGGGAGCGGTTCATGATGTGAAGTGGACTTCATGGATTTTATCAAATTTGATTTGATTTGATTTTTTTTTACGTGAACTACTTAAGGCATGAGACACTTAACGAGTGAGACCTTAACGCGTGAAACGTTTGATTTTATTATTATTATTTGGTTTTGACCGATGGACCCCCTTTCACGACGTAAACCAGCAGGGAGCGGTTCAAGACATGAAGTGGACTTCACGAATTTTATCAAATTTGTTTTTTTTTTGGGGCGTGAACTACTTAAAGCGTGAGATCTTAACGCGTGAAACGTCCGATTTTTATTTTATTTTTAATTTTACCAACGGACACCCTTTCACCGCGTGAAACATTCGGTTTTTTTTTGGGCGTGAGACCGCAATGCTTAGCGCGTGAAACGTCCATTTTTTTTTTGGCATGAGACCTTAAGGTGTGAGACATTAAGGTGTGAGACCTTAACGCGTGAAACGTCCGATTTTTATTTTTGGAGTCTAGAGGGAAATTTAAATTTCGCTGTTTGGAGGGAATATTTTTTAAATTTTAAATTAGGGAGGTATGGGTATTTTTCCAAAAAAGGCAAGTGGGAATCAAAAAAGTCAACCCTTTTATGACACTCCCTTACACCCTTCATAAATGAGCTCCAAAATGAACAATTTGACAACTCATTAGCGTCTTTTCAATCAATGCTCATTAGCCTTAATGAGTTATGTAAAAAAGTGCATAGGAATTAATCAAAGATTAATTCTTTCACTAACTTTTCCTCTTTTTAGACTAATCAAGGGCTTTAATTAACTACTAATCACTAATTAATTCACACCATTGAGCATATCATTGGATAGAGCATGAAATTGCTAAGCTATGTGCATAAACTAATGAGTAAATTAATCTATAATTAGAGATTAATTAAACTCTTAAATTTAGTGTCTTCTCTTTATGCAAAATTAAGCAAAAGAGAGAAATTTCTCCAATTGATAAAGAAATTGATGTAATTAGGTGTTTTAATACATCTAGATGCTCTCAAAAATGCTAATTTCAACCTCTTACATGATCAGTTTTGAACCCAAAAAATATATTTTCTAAATTTTTTTGCCTCTTGAACTTGATAAATCACCCTTAATGATAAAAACCAGTCAATTAAGAAAGATTAGTCGATTTCAAGGATTTTTTGATGGTTTTGAGAAATTTTTATAAGGATTAAGCTACTCCTAATGCTTGCTAACACTCTAATGCATAAAATCAAACAAATAACACACAAATAAAACAAAAATTAATGATTCTAGCTCTATGTTCAACTTTAAAGAGAGCTAAAAACCACTAAAAATTGCATTCTGTTGCATTATTTGATGTAATGGATGCAAACTAAATCTAACACACTATGTGTACACTTAAAAAACACTAAAAACTAAATTTGAACTGACGTAACAACACATTTGAACTAAAAAATTATTCTTTCAAAAAACAAAAAAGAGAGCTATTTGTTACCAAATCACCATCAAAACCACATCTCTTTCATGGGAAACCATTAATCAAGATAATGGACAATGGGTAATGCGTAGATTAGAGGAAAATGATGGAATAAGCTAAGGGATGATTCCTCAGCAGGGGCGCCAAAAATGTTATGGCTTACCCTAATGCCCCTTAAAATACATCCAACAAGAGATTACCTGCCTGCTGCTGCTGCTGATGAACCGCAACTGTCGTTGAGGATCTTTCCAATGGCGGAGCTCGTAACCCTTGAGGTCTCCAAGCTTTACAACTCCTTGAGAAGCAATTCCACCGTGTCTACTATGAGCGTTGTCACACCGTCGTGTTAAACTACGTGTACTTGTCCCTCCTCTCACCTCACTTCACTCACACACACTCACTAGCGTGCATTTGAGAGAGAGATTAGCAAGAGGATTAGCAAGAGCAAGACTCTATTGTGCAATGGGAGAGTTCTTTGTATTATGAGAGATATTCACTTATATACATGGCCATAAGTGTTCACACTCACTTATATACATGGCCATAAGTGTTCACACTCACTTATATACATGGCCATAAGTGTTCACACTCACTTAAGCTGTGGCCAACTAGGCATTTGAGGCTCATAAGACGCCTAATGCTATTACAATGACTCATCTCATAATATATCCATGAAGTACATCACTTGGGACTTCATCCTAACTTACTATCACACGCTCTTGAAGTGGAAATCACCATGAGTATTTCATAGGACCATTACGGGTGCCCGTCTAAGTTGTAGATTTGGATACCATTGCTTCATATCTTGAATGTATGACCTTTTGGTGTATCTACCTTGACTCCTTGATATAAGATAATGGTAGTAGCTCTTGTTAACCCTAGGAATGGATTAACAATTGGAACTAAGCGAAAAACAATATCCAGAAACTGATTTCCTAGAATCACAATCTCTTGCCCAATCTGAGTCACAATAACTTGTCAAAGTGTCACCCATGCTGTAAGTGATGCCATACTCAAGAGTACCTCTGATGTACCTAAGTACCCTCATCCCTTCCTTCTAACAATGACTCTCATGGCTTGTTGGAAACCCTGCTCAGCCCACCAATTGTGAAGTTGATATCTGGTCTAGTGTTAGTGAGAAAAATCAAACTCCCCACCAACTTCCTGTACTTTATGATGTCAATAAGTGATGAAGAATTCTCTATAGAAAGCTTCACATCATTCACTTCCATTGGCATAGACACATGCTTGCAATTTGTCATCCTCCCAAATGCTTTGAGAATCTCCCAAGCATAATTTTGCTAAGATTTTACCTGACTCTTGTTAGGTCAGACCTCAATCCCCACACAGAAATGCGTATGACCCAAGCCTATCATCTCAAACTCATGGCCCAACGTATCTATTGTCCGCTGGATCATCTCTTCATTGTCACCTGAAATGTTTAAGGCATCTACAAACAAGACAACCAAAACATTCTTGCCATGCCTTTTTAGAACATACAAGTTAGCATTAGAAGCACTTCTTATAAACCCAATCTTTTTGAAAAATTAGTCTATCCTATGATACCATGTCCTTAGGGCCTGTTTCAGCCCGTACAATGCCTTCTTCAATCTGCAAATTTTGTTTTCTAATTTGAGCATTTTGAAACCTGGTGGCTGACCTACATAAACCTTGTCCTTGAGATGGCCATTCAAAAATGCTGATTTGACATCCATGTGAAAGACTAGCCACTTTTTGTGAGCAGCCAAGATAAGTATTACTTGATAGTTGTCATATGAGCTATGGGGGCAAAGGTTTCATCAAAGTCAAAACCCTCTACCTATGCAAATCCCTGTGTAACCAACCTAGATTTGTATTTTTCAAGTGAGCCATCAGCCTTATACTTAGATTTTCAAACCCATTTGGTACCAATTACCTTTCTATTTGGTGGTCAATCAACTAGCTCCCAGGTGTTGTTCTTTATGATGCTGTCATACTTAGACTACATTGCGGCTTTCTGCTTTGGATTTGCTAAGGCTTCATCCAAGGTGACTGTCTCCTTCACTGTTCCAATTATCTCAACCATTCAGGCCATATTGTCAATGAGATCAGATGCTCTTCTGTGCTCCTCTATTCTCCTTCATCTACATGGTTCATTTACTGAAGCTTCTGGCTTCTCAGGTACTGGATTATGCTCATCAAAGAGCTATTGTGCCCACTTTGGAAGTGGCTTTCCTTGTGGTGCAGCAGTAGGCTGTTGTGATGTGTGAGAGTCTTCATCCTCTAAAAACTCCTCCTCCTTGAGAGGAAATCTGGATGGTGGGTTGTGGACTATTTCTCCGATGGATGATAGAGTGGATGGACCTCCTTCCTCCACTGAGTGTGGCTATTTTGCAAATACCACATCTCAACTGGTCATAATCTTCTTTGCCTCTGTATCATAGAGCCGATATGCCTTCGACTCTTGACAATATCCAAGAAAGATACACTTCTTGATTTTGGCATCTAGCTTGCTCCTGGATGCCTTTGGAATATGCACATAACATTCACAGCCTAATGTTCTGAAATGAGAAACCAAAGGTTTCTTACCAGAGTAGGCCTCTTGAGGTGTAACATCCTTGAGTGCCTTTGTGTAGCTCTGATTGTTGAGGACATAAATTGCTGTGTTGACTACTTCAACCTAAAATGTATTAGGCAAACCCTTTACCTTCAAGCCATCTCCATGACAGTTTGATTGTGGCATTCTACAACACCATTTTGCTAAGGTGTGTAAGCAGTGAGTTGGCGCTTGATGCCATTATCCTTGTAGTAGCTGTCAAATTCTGTTGAAAGGAATTCTCCTCCTCGATCTGTACAAAACTTCTTCACCATCTTTCCTATCTCATTTTCCACAAGCTTATGCCACTATTTTTGAACTTGCCAAAAGATTCAGCCTTATCCTGAAGGAAATAAACCCACATCTTTCTATTGTAATCATTGACTAACAACATAAAGTAAGAAGACCCCCCTAATGCAATAGTAGACATTTTACCACAAAGATCAGCATGTACCAGCTCTAGAAGAGTCTTTTCTCGCTTGTTGCTTTCCTGTGGAAATGCCTTGCATTGTTGTTTGCCCATCATGCAAGCTTCACATGATTCGTGCAACTCTGAAAATGCAAGCAAATTAGCTACCATACCCTTTTTCTACATCTCCTTTAGCACTGCAAATCCAATGTGACCAAATCGCTCGTGTGCCAAAGCTTGCTTGTGCTCTTATTTGCAAACACTTATTTTGCAAACACTGTAAGGGCACTCAGCTTGTAGAGATTGTTGTACCTTACTCCTTTGCTGACTACCTTGCCAGCAAACATCTAGAACTTTTGCTTTAATTTTCTTGAAGCGTACTTCAAACCAAGCCCACGATTTGTCATCAGAGTAGCAAAATTGATAGTAGATTTCTCTTTATTTAGGGTACATAAAGTACATATGATAGCTTTTTCTCTTCACCTGTAGAGCTGCCACAAAAGATATGGTTCTAGACCATTCGACTGGACATTTAGCGGTATTCCTGACAACACTGATGGGTTCCTATTATAGAGGCTTCTAGAAACTAGACCAGCCCTTCTTATTGGTCATGTGTTGGGATGCTTCACTATCCAAAATCCATGAATCATCAACAACTGGAGCCTAAGCAGATGAACATACCTCTTCAATGGTGACCCAAAGTTCAAGCTCGGTCTCGACATTGTTGACTGACTCCTTTCCCTTCCATGAAGATAGGTGCTGTTCTTCTCGTTAGCCTGCTTCTTTTGACCATCTTTGATAGCGTGACCCTTCTTGTCACACAGTAATAGTAGCTCACTTGAAACTTCTTCTTCTTTGGCTTCTTCTTCTCATCAGAAGATCCTGTGCCTTTGCCTTTAGCATTGGCAAAAAATGCAGCATCACCACCATCGTGGGTCTTCAGCCGCATCTTCTCCTCAAGTAACGTAATAGCACTAAATTCTTCAAATGATAAAGATGGTACTCTAACCTGAGTGTTTAGTGATGTAGCCAAGCCATCATACTTCTGTGGAAGAATTCGGATGCACCTTTGGGCCAACTCCTCACTAGTGTGTGTAATCCCTATAGTAACCATTTGATCTCGCAGATTTTTGATCCGCGAGATAAATGCTTCACAACAGCTTCTCCTTTCAACAAACTTTTCAGCAAGTTGATTCGGATGCACCTCTGGGCCAACTCCTTAGTAGTGTGTCTAATCCGTACAACAGCCATTTGATCTCGCAGATTTTTGATCCGCAAGATAAATGCTTCAGCAGTTTCTCCTTCTCAGTAAACTTTTTAGCAGCAAGTTGATTCTCCAGGTTCAAAATCCTAGTCTGATTACGAGTCTCATTCTGATTTCTCAATATGATCTAAGCCTTTTGCAGCCTTGGTAGTATGTTTAATCAAAGTGAGAACATAATCACTTACATTGGTTACGATGGCACAAGTCAGCATTGCACCTTCTCCATGCCCGAAAAGGTGTAGCATTTGGCAGAAGCATGTTTGCAGTTTGTTGGGGTATGGCACAACAAGAAGAGATAGCAAGATAAAGCACAATAGACAATGCAATAGATACACAATGGAGAGAATTTAGAATTTTGATTATACCAAAGAGGTACAAGATGATTAATTTGTTTTTCTAGAAAGAACAAGGTAATCGCTCTGCCTCAAAAAAAGAAGAATATTGTTGAAGATATTTGCGAAAGAAACATGCAATGGATTCTTAAAAAGGGGGTGATAGTTCAAGCTCCTATTTAGGTTAATTTAATATTCAAGCTCCTATTTAGGTTAATTTAAATGGATTCTTAAAAAGGGGGTGATAGTTCAAGCTCCTATTTAGGTTAATTTAATATTCTCTCATATTTTTAATCTTTTAAAGTTATAGTTCTCTATGTAATTTGTTTTCTTTTCTATTTGTATAGGGTGAAGGAGGAGACACATGATGATGATGATGATGGGCTTGAGGATGAAGATGAAGTTTTTGTTTAGAACACATGGCTAATGATATGATTCCTCTTTTGCATATATCATGTATCATAAATGTACTTTTGGTATTTTAGATATTAAATATAATATCTTTCTAATGATCTTAAATTTTATGAGATCTTTAAGTGAGACAACTAATGAACATAGCATATGATGATTCTTGGACGAGGGCAACCTAGTTATAAATGACGGGTTCTGA
The DNA here is from genome assembly GCF_041138505.1 of Cibotium barometz. NCBI lineage: Eukaryota > Viridiplantae > Streptophyta > Polypodiopsida > Cyatheales > Cibotiaceae > Cibotium > Cibotium barometz. The sequence goes on along the minus strand of NC_141097.1, from coordinate 42,222,246 downwards.
AAAGTGCCGATTTGCTAGTAGGATTGCTCGTATGGGATCATTGGTAACTTTGCTTTACCAATGGTTATTTTTTTGGTGAAATTTCTAGGAGAAGCATTAGTTACCAGCTAAAAGTAAAAATAAAAAATGAATAGAGCATGATAAATGCTCTACTTTTGCTTTTTATAGCATGATGTTTTGAGCTACAACTTAGAAGTTATGTCCAATTCAAGATAGACATAGCTTCAAATTGTACTTTCCATGAACAAGCAAACAAAAGCAAAGTATGGAGCATTTTTCATACTCTATATAGATCATGTAAAAGTGCTTTCCCACATTTTCTATTTTGAAGAGCAAGGTCGAGTAGAAGTATTGTTCTCTTAATACCCATATGTATGTACAAGAGCATAAATGCTTTCTTGCATTGCATAATGAGAGGTGGCAAGTGCTTTAGCTTGCCACCTAGCCTAAAAGGATGGTTGGTAAGCTAAAACACTTCTTAGCTCTCCTACTTTCTCTCTCTCACACACTTTCTTCCATCTCCTCTTGCTTCCTCCCTCATTCTTCTTTCTCTATCTCACTCTCTCTCCTTAACCTCTTTCCCCCCCCCCCCCCCCCCTCTCTCTCTCTCTCTCTCTCTCTCTCTCTCTCTCTCTATTACAGGTGGATCTTGCGACATTTTTTTGACGAAAAATGAATACGCAAAAAACTCCGCAAGAATTGATATGCACATTGATGTGAAATTATCAAAATAGTCACCAAAAATAGTGAATAAATAAGCATCAAAATATGCATTGTACAAGTAGTCAAAATAATATATTATTTTACGACAGTTGTTTTGACACTTTTATCGACGCATATTTAAACTACTATACCAATGACATATAATTCGACGACTATTTTGACTAATACTTTGACGGATGTAGGTTTTATTTACTTTTAGCATAATGGTACATCGAGGTGTAGTCCTGCAGAAACTGAATCCACCACTATGCCACTATTAAAGAGTACTTATAACATCTGTACTCAAAGGTCACAAAACATGAAATTTTTTAACTAAGAAGTTACATAGCATCTATTTATTTATGTTTACAAAATATTCTGATGGAGTCCATAAAAAAGTACTTAAAGGCATTGCTCCTGTACATAGTGCCTTGGGCACAAGGTCGAAACTAATCATCGGTGGCCTCAGGGTTTGGCATTGGTCCCTGCAAAGAATATTCATAATGTAAAAACTTAGAAATGGCAAGTGATGCAAAAACTATTTGATGAGTGTAAGATGTATAGGCTTTCCATATTGACCACATCCGTCCAATTGATGATAACGCCCTCTTGCTCAAGTTGCTTGAGGAGGGCATACATGCCGTTCTTTAAGGCGTACCTTTCCTCTGCATCATTCGCTGCACGACCGGCCACTCTTTGATAGAAGCATGAAGCATGAATACTTAACAAAAATGAAATGCCCATTATGCCAACAAAAGTGAGTGAGTATACTATTATATTAATACTTACAAAGTACATGTGGAAAGCATCCCAGCCACCACCGCTCCCAAGATGGGATCTCCCTATGCTCTCCATTCGCTTGGCTGCGGTCTCCTCCTATGGCTTATACCTATGGGGATTTGCATTGTGCTTCCTACACTCCTCATCCCTAATCTCTTGTACACAATGCCAGGGCTTTTCTCCCCCAATCTTTACCCTGCGTGTAGCGTCACTGTGCCAATGTTTCATTATATTCGCCATGTGATCTTTAATCCATCTATGGACCTCTTCACATTGCCTGGTGTTGGCCTAAACTCACTCCTGATTTGATCAATGATGACTTGATCCTTATTTGCTTTATCAAGTTTATGTCATGTAGTCATAAAGTCGTGGGAAGCAAAGGCTATATGGCATAATGTACAGATTCGAGTCGTCATCTCATTTACCAACATTGTTGCGAGGAACACATTTCCCTCCACTACTTGGTATTGGGAAATGAGCTGAATTGGGGGTAGAGGGGTTTGTGTCGAAGCGCTGGGATGAGTGTGAGCGTGGTGTCCCCTCACAAGTGGCAACAATGGGTGGGCACTCACATTGAGGGGGTAGAAGCATCTGTGGAGCTACCACCACGGCAACAATTCGACAAGCGGGGTTTGTATGACTTGACATGTGGAGTGTCCGTCTGCGTGGCTTGCATGGTGGTGGGCCGTGATGGTTGTGTAGAAGTTCCAACATCTCCCCCAAAGTAGGCTTGAGCCATAGCCCTTTGATCAGGTCTTAGTTGAAAGATGAAATTACAAAAATGATGTGGGGACATGGCCTATGGTGTAGGAACGATGGAGAAATTGGGGGTGTATGTGGGTGTGTCATATGCTGTGTCATATGGGGCTGTATGTGGGTGTGTCATATGGTGTGTCATATGGGGCTGTATGTGGGTGTGTCATATGGTGTGTCATATGGGGCTGTATGTGGGTGTGTCATATGGTGTGTCCAATCCATGGTCTACACACATACAATTAAAGGTGGTTATGTGCATGATTATGCAAGGGCACCAGTGTTTAGGGTTTAGGGTTTATAGCACATAAGTATGGGGCATCAACGTGCCCATGTGTTTCTTGCTGATTTCCCTCTCAGCGGAGTGGAAAGATAGCAGCCTGTGTGGTGACAGACTAGTGAGGCAATGCCACGGGGAGACATACAATCACCCACCAGAGTTTTCGGATACGAACACCAACTCTCATATGGTCATGGGGACACATAGTACACCACTCTACTGAGCAAACCTTCACTCTCACTCTCTCAGTTCTCACTCTACATCTATCCACTAACTATCTCACTCACTCTCTCATACATAGATAGCATGTTCAATAGAATAGAGATACTGTAGACTCAATCCACACAATGTAGAGAAAAACTCAGAAGAACAACAATGAGATGGCAAGCTTGCTCTTAGTTATATTCTGGAAGCATTTCAGACTAATAGAGAGCAATTCTCCATTATTGACTAACATTTCTTGAGTATTATCATTATAACAAGCTTCATGACACAACTGTCAACTATATGTTTGAGAGCATACAACTACTGCACTCTTCATACATTTCTTCTATCTGAGCATTCATCTCTACTTTTTCCTGACACAGCATTAACCCTCGTCACTATTTGTAGAAACCAATTGCCTCTGTTCCACGGGAACACTCATGGGAACACTCATGGGCAGGAACACGGATTATGGAAGGAGGCCGGAAGCAATTAACGCGAGAGAGCGGGATTGTAGCCATGGGAACATAAAGACGCACATAATTTTTTCATATTTTTGTGCCGAAGTGCAATGTAAATCGTTTTAGGCCAATGTGGGTTCTAAATGAGAGTTCTAAAGTGTATTAAGCAAGGCTCACTTATGGGGTTGTCCTCCCATGTGTGAAAGAGGCCTAGGGTTAGGGTTAGTGGCATCTCTACAAAAGAGATGTTAGCTAAAGAAAGTGCACGTTTTTGCCATTCTCATAAGCTATTGGGTGAAGCTCTTGAGCTCTCAAGCTATGGCAACTCTCTAACTCTCTCTCTATTGTACTCTAATGAGCATCAAGCTCTAATGAGTATAGCTCCACTTCATTCTCTTAATCTGTTTTAGCATCATTGAAGTAGATTAATCCATGATTAGTTGAATGCTTTTTTCTTTCTCGTGTGTATGCTGCATGCTTGTAGTGAGTGTGTGTGTAGTCTCCATTGATGCAAGCTCTTGCCCACTTCATTGGCCAATGAAGTTATTCATGGATAGACTCTCTCTATGAGCTTGTGGGTTTGTGAATGTTACATTCTATGCTTGCTTAAGCTTGTGGATTAGTAGATGCATGCTTATGGGTTTGCTGGCATTAGGGAAAGCTAAGATTTAATCAATGTTTGAACGGGATTAAGAGATTGCTATGCATTGCTTGTTCTCTTGATTAGTGTAGTGGATTTAAGAGATTGAGAGATTGATTGAGGTGTTGAATGGTTGAATCGTCAAGTGGTGGTTTGTGTATGTGAGCTCTCCCTCATGGGATAAGCCTCCCTCATGGGTGTTGAATGGTTGAATCGTCAAGTGGTGGTTTGTGTATGTGAGCTCTCCCTCATGGGATAAGCCTTCATGCACTAATCGGGTCAAGTCCTCGGACTGACATTGTGTTTCTTAACACATTTGTTGATCGGTAGTACTCTATGAGCACTATATTGCACGGTAGAGAGAACTGCTCTACAATGGCACTGCTGCCGGGGAGCGAGTGCCTACATTAGTTGAGCACCATACACACACTACCACTCCTTGTTAAGCTCCAATCGGTTGCAAAACTGTTGGATAGGAGAGCAGGCTTGGGGACTAATTTTGGTACTTATTTAAGACTAATCTGTTGTTAAATTCTCTTTATTTGTCTTGCAATTTGAGGGCAATTGGCTGGCTACACTTCTCCCTCGAGGTCAGGACAAGGATTCAACACACGGGAAGGATTGGAGGTAGGCGCTAAACCTACAAATTTCAATTTGTGTGTGAAAGAGAGAGGCCTGTTTTTGCATTTCTGTCATTCTGTTTGAGGAAAATTTTTACAGTTTCAGTTTTTTGCATGTTCGTTTTATTTTCTGTTCTTAGCTTAGTTTAGTTTTCTGCATCTTTAATTTTGTGCATTTTAGTTCTCTGTTAAACCTGCATTTTAGTTCTCTGTTAAACCTGCACCTATAGAGAAACTGAAATCTATACACACACATGAAGATTGAACATTTTGAATGTGCTGCACACACATTTAGTTCACTACACATGCATTGAATTCGCTGCAAATCTCATAGCTGTACACACATTTAGTTCACTGCACACGCACTTCAAAAAAAGAAAAAAAATAATAATAAAAGAAGGCAGTTGTGTGTGAACAGCACACCGCGCGGAGAGACCCACACACCGCACCATAAAGATTGCCACCGCACACCGGATAAGGGGGTGCAAAAAAAAAGAGTGAAAAATTTTTCGTTTTCTGTCGCAAAAATTTGGGAGGTTATCTAACTTTTCGAGAGGAGTTAGAAAACACCCATCGTCAAAATTTCGGTCTTGGAACCATTTTCCCATAGTGAGTCAGTATATGGGAAACTGATAAATTTAGGGCGATTTTTGATCCAGAAAAATACGATATTTTTTTAGCCTAATGTGTTCAAGGGGGTTCAAAATGGGTTTTGGCAAAGTTTGAGCCAACTTAAAATTTTTTGGATTTTTTTTAAAAAAAAAATTTAAAAAATTAAAAAAAAAAACCCTTAAAATTTGACCTTATGCACTTGTAGTCGGAACGTCATATAGACATTGCCATAGGTCTAGGGCACCTTCTAGAGTGCCTACGCAGGAAAGTGGGACCCAATCGGTAGGAAATTTGGCAGATATTGCTGAAACCTCTTCCGAATCCCAATCTGATACCCTTTCTAGGACAACTAGCTCATTGCCTATGGACAATCTAGGGCCGTCAAATAGTCATCCCTTAGCTCTAAATAGGACACTCACAAGATCTTTTAATCCATTTGAAGCTGACACCATGGGGTTACCACTCAATGTGAGACTTCAATATGTCTACACGAATGCTCAAGGAGCTGAGATCTTTAGGGATCCACAACAACGGTATCTTGTTAAGATCGCAGACTTTTTCTTAGAGCTTGATAGAGCACCGTGCAGCCACAGATCACACCACAACAACATTTCTCTCACTATGACAATCGGGGGTAGGGGAGCCAACTCGGCCTCCCATAAATGCACCTCCTGAAATGCGGGTAACAAGATCTTTGGAGGGGGTTGGTGAGGCAGGTAATAGGGGACCCACACCAATTTGGGATGCATGTGGACCATCTTACCAAAGAGAGGAAAAGTTCCCACTGAGAGTGAGAGGCCGTAGGCCCTATGATGAGTATTCAAGACAAGTAGGCCATCAACTCTTCAGAAACTGGTAAAGAAGTACGAAGGGTCAGGAGATCCATATGACCATGTAGCAGCATTTAGGCAAGCAGTTTGAGCTGAGCAAGTGACTGACAAGCATATGCAAATTGAAGGAATTGGGCTCACTCTTGAGGGAAAGGCCCTTGCTTGGTTTCAGGCACTAGAAGCTTCAGATAAATCTTCTTTACGAGTTTTGGAAGAGAGATTTATTGCTGCTTTTTCCTTGATGGGGATTCATCATGACACAGTAGCAAACATCTACTCTTTCAAGCAAGGCGAGACTGAGAGTGTTAGAGACTGTGTAAATAGAATGAAGCAGTACATTAATCGTTGCCCAGAAGAGGAGAAGCCCACCCAGAGTCGATTAATTTCTCTCTTCTTAAAAGGACTCAAAAATTCAACACTACACACACATCTCTATGCAAAGAAGCATACAAATTTCAATGAGTGTTGCCATGATGCAATGGATTTCACAGATAACTTCAAATTCCAAGATGGTACTGGCCGCCCTGAGGTGCAACCTAGAGATCAGTGCGATGATGACCAAAGTTCAGGGTCTAGCACACTAGTAAATCCAGACCACATAGCTAACCTAGTACTAAGGAGATTGGGACAAACCTATCGCCCACCCATGCAGCCACAATAACAGCAGAGCAGACAGCGAATGAGGAGTGTACTACCTACAGATCCTCATCTTTGTGGAGCATGTGGCGGTAACCATAAAACCAAAGAATGTAATACCTTTTCTCCTCTAGTCACAAACCAACCCACAAAGAAGTGGTGCCAGGCATGTGCTTAGAATTTTACCCACACCACACAGGAATGTACTCGCATTGCAAGAATGAGACAGGAGCGTGAGCAGCAAAGGGGTGCATTGGCCCCACAAATGCATGCACTAATTTTGAACGTAAGCCACTGATGGCACAAGAGCAAGCACGACCTGTACTTGGAGCTCAACCTCCTACTCCTGGGACTGCTCCTGTGAGGTTTGTTGATTATGACAATTCAAATATGTGTAGAGACTTGGTAAACCCAGGCTATGTGGAGGAGGAATATGCATCATATTCATCCAAGAAAATCTCTTTGAAAGTCCCGCATATCTAAGCCAAGCACTGGAGGCTCAAGGGGAACAAAATTCTTTGATGTTGCTAGGCGGCTACCAACCTAGGACTCCAGGCCCCTCAGGTCAATGGCAGCAAAGGAAAGTAGAAGCCAAACTAATGGGCCCCTAAGTGCGGAGAACCCCATTGGGCTCATGATTGTCCACATCGCCCAAGGCAAGCAGCTCAATCCAATACAACAGTACCACAGTTTCCACCAATTGAAAGATATTGTCTAGGGTGTTGTGTAGAACACTTTCCAAAGGATTGTTTTTGCTGAAACCACATGAGGAAGGCACCGATGCTAACGAGGACATGGCAAATGAGATGTGGGCAGCAGTTCATGAGAAAGTTAATGAGAATATGTCCTCTATTATTTCACCTCCATTCTCTGAAGTGGATTTTACCAGGGGCACAGAAAACAACTTTAGACGCCCAAGCATCCAGGAGGAAGTTCAAACAATTGTTTCTCCTAGAAGTAGGCATACAATGAAAACCTTACCATCTTATTTGGGAGAATATGAGAACTGTTCTCAAACCTTGAGGATACCCTCCATGCATAGAAGGTTGACAAAGGAGATGGATATGGGTATCATGCAAGATATTTTGTCAGCACCAGTGGCTTGTACATTACCTTTGCTTGATTTGATAAAGCTTCGACGACATGTTATGCCAGTTCCTATCAACAAAGTAGGAAAATTTTGTGAGGACAATCATGGAAATGCTACCCTCCCATTAGAAGTGCGAAAAGTAGCTTCAACTACAATACTTGACAACAGTGGTGCAGGAGTGGGCATTGTGACAAGGTCCATTTGGGAAAAGTGGGGCAAACCAGCTATTAGGAGTACCAGGATGCGTTTGCAGCTAGCAGATGGAAGCTTAGAACATCCCATTGGCCTGCTAGAGAACATATTGGTCACCACAAGTGGGATTGAATATGAGCACAGCTTTGCAGTAGTGGATTTTGGAAAACATCCAAACTATGAAGTGATATTGGGTAGACCATTCATGCGACAATTTCAAATGATTCAAGATTGGGGATACAATTATTTGTACCTCCGACATGATTGTGTCATCACAAGGGTCAACCTAAAGAATCACTCATATCGTGATGTAACAAGGTCTCCAATAGATGAGTTTGATTCTGCTTCATCTGAGGGCTCAAGAGTTATATTGTCAGATGGGCGAGAAGATCTGTGGATGTGTGAAGCCTCATGTAGGGATTTCAACACTGAGAGACTTAAGGGTAATCGAAGTGTATCAGATGAGGCATACATTTCACAACCCTTCCCTGAGCACTTAATTGATCCCCTAGAATGGAGTCATGTCCTTACAACATTATCGACATGTGCTTTACCTAAACCAATTCAATTTTGTGACTCAGATGGATATGACATTATTCCTATACGAATGGTACAACCACGTGACCTTCTAGATGATTTGTACTATGGGGTTGCATCCACAACACTGCATGTAGAGGAAGTCTTAGTGGAGGATTTAACACTCGAATCAGCTAATGATGCTGATAAGGAAGATGGATGGGACTCTGATTTTGATGATGATGTGGTAATCCCCAAGGAAGAGTTAGGAAAGGCACGCCTACTCTTGAGAGGAAGGGAGGTTCAAGTAGAGATCCCTCGAAGCCGACCTAAACGTAAATGCTGCAAGAGCCATAAGAGAATCCATAAACAAGATGAGAGGGAACAACGTGAGAGAATACAAAAAGAAGACGAGGAGTTTTAGAATGAACACTCTCGACCACCACCTCACTTCTTAGGAAAGAATGGATATCTATACTATGTCCAAGCACAAGATAGTATCAAAGACCAAGTAACGATCAGATGGATTCCAACCAGGAGAAAAGCTAAAAACTGTTAGCAAAAATCGTAAAAAAACAAAGAAACCAAAACCAAAACTCAAGTCTCAAACCGATTCAAAAGAGAGTGTCGAAAGTGCAAAGATAATGGTTGAACAAAAAAATCTGATGTAAGATTGCAAAAGAGAGCTCAAAACAACATGGTCTTCAATTAGTGATGACTCAAGTGGACAAGAACAAGGTCTCAATGTTCCCCCCAACTTCACACAGTACACTCTTCAAGATCGAAAGATTGTTCTTCAACAGCCCATGCGACAAAAGCCAAGCATGCCAAGGGTTTCATATGATGGTCCAGAAGATGCAAAAAAAATTGATATCTCTAAGCCAGGAGAAGAGCCTCGCTATGTGTGGATTGCCACAGACTTGTCCTTAGATGAGGAGAAGTTATTAATTCAAACAATAAAGGAGTATCGCGATGTTTTTGCTTGGAGTTATAAAGGAGTATCGCGATGTTTTTGCTTGGAGTTATAAAGACCTCAAAGGAGTTGATCCAAGCATATGTCAGCATACAATTCCATTGCGAGAGAATGCAAAGCCTTCCAAGCAACGTCCTTATACTTACAATGAGAATTTTGCACAAAAGATAAAAGAAGAAATATACAAGCTCTTAGAGGCAGAATTTATCTATGAGATTGAACACACTGAATGGGTCTCCCCTATTGTAGTGGTGCCCAAGAAGAATGGAAAACTTCGAGTATGTGTAAACCTCAAGAAGGTAAATGCAGCTACTGTACGTGATCATTACCCACTTCCAATCGAGTTGCAGGGAAAAAGGCATATAGTTTCTTGGATGGATTCTCCGGTTACAATCAAGTGTCAATTGATCCAAAGGATCAACACAAGACAGCCTTTGCTACTGAAGATGGTATCTTTGCCTATCGTGTTATGCCATTTGGTCTAACAAATGCACCAGCAACCTTTCGGCGGTTAATGAGTCATGTATTCAAGGAGTACCTTAAGCGATTTCTTGAGATCTTCATGGATGATTTATGTGTTCACTCATAAGAGCGTGATGATCATATAGAACACCTTAGACTTGTGTTTCAAAAGTGTCAAGTTTATCGTATATGCTTGAATCCTGACAAGTGCAAATTCATGGTAAGACAAGGGAAAATTTTGGGCCATATTGTTTCTCGCAATGGGATTTCAACAGATATGGATAAAATTGATGTCATTATCTCATTACCTCGGCCTATCAACCCTAAAGGGGTACAAATATTCATGGGACATTGTGGCTATTATCATCGATTCATCTACATGTACGCTGTCCTAGCCAGACCATTATATGCTCTTCTTGTAAAGTTTAATTGGACTGATAAGTGTGAGGAATCCTTTGAAAAGTTGAAGCAAGCATTAGTGACTACACCCATCTTATGGGCACCAGATTGGAACCAAATCTTTCATGTCCATATTGATGCTTCAAACTTTGCAATTGGATGTATTTTGGCTCAATCGGGAGAACATAATAAGGATTTCCCAATCTCATATGCTAGTCGACAGTTGAACAATGTTGAGAAGAATTATACCACAACAGAAAGAGAAGCTTTTTCCATGATATATGCAGTGAAAAAGTTTCACCATTATCTTTTGGCAACAAATTTATATTTTTTGTGGACCATCAAGCACTGCTATATTTGGTGAATAAGCCTTGTGCAACTGGAAGGATTGTGAGGTGGTTTGTCATCCTTCTTGAGTTTGATTTTGAAGTGGCAGTCCGAAAAGGAACAAATCATCTTAGGGCAGATAATTTGTCTCGAATCACCTCTGGTGAAGCTCCTGTGGGTGTGGATGATGATATGTTAGATTCAACACTTTTCCTTGTAGAGACAGTTCCTAAATGCTCTGAACCCATCTTAGAAATTTTGACAAGTGGGCAGATACAACTAGCAGGTCCTAATGTGGACCTATGGCAACCATTCAAGTTAATCTCAGGGAGATTATATCATCACGGTAATGATGGAGTGTTGCGGCTTATACCTAACCCTGACCAATATGAGGAGATCTTGGAATGGGCACATGAGGGTATCGGTGGAATCCATGCATCAGCTACTACTTCTGTGCGACGTATAACTCAGGATGGGCAATGGTGGCCTACCATGCATGGCACATGCGGATGCTGAAAAATTTGTTCGTAACTGTGATTCATGTCATATTCAACAACCCATTCATAATGTCACATTATTCCAAATTTCAACTACACCAAGTTGGAGTAAGTATATTGTGGACTATCTTAAGCATGGTCATACTGATTGAACAATTCCTAATTATCGAAAGCATGCTATTGAAGTTGAAGCAGCAAACTATATGCTGATAGAGGGCCAACTCTACAAGAGGGGCAAGGATGGCAACTTACGCATGTGTGTATGTGAAGCTGACTACTTGAAAATCTTGACTCATGCACATGCAGGTGTTGGGGGTGGACACTTTTCAAGCAAAACCACAGCTAAGTTGATTAGGTGGTCTGGGCTTTGGTGGCCAACCTTACAAAATGGATGCCGAAGAATATGTAAAACATTGTGACGATTGTCAAAGGACCAAACCTCCCATCACAAAAAGGACAACATGCCATTGCGGCCTATGTTAAGCACATGTGCTTTTGCCAAATGGGGTATTGATTTTGTTGGTCCCATTAAACCTCCAGCTCGTCACACGCATGCCGAATATATTATAGTCACAGCTGACTATTTGACCAAATGGGTAGAGGCAAAGGCTATAGTAAAAAATGATGCCAGAACCACAGCCAAGTTCTTGTATGAGTACGTGTTTACACGCTATGGCTTACCTATTGAAATCGTTAGTGATCAAGGTGTGCACTTTGTGAATGAGATCATAGAGTTTTTACTTCAAGAATTTATGGTAATTCACAAGCGTTCTGCACCCTATCATCCCCAGACCAATGGTCAAGTTGAGAGTACTAACAAGATTCTTTGCACAGCACTCACAAAGATTGTTGAGGGACATAGGACTAATTGGGAGCAAAAGCTGCACTCAGTTCTTTGGGCATAAAGGACAGCCTATAAAACATCTGTGGGGCACAACCCCATTTGAGCTTGCTTTTGGGCTGCTTTTGGGCTAGATGCAATTCTTCCCATTGAATTTCTTGTACCTACTCTACGAGTTGCTAAACAATTGGACTGGACTGGTCACTCATGAGCTCTCTCAACGCATTGATGAATTGGAAAAGCTTGATGAGACCCGCTTATTGGTGGTAATGGGGATGTATGCCGAGAAGAGGAGACAAAAGCAATGGTATGATAGAAATGTAACAACTGGCCGATTCAAAAAAGGGGACCTTGTGCTCTTGTACACACTTAAGAAGCATAAGAGAAAGCTCAAGAAACGTGGCCTAGGACCGTTTATGATTAATGAGCTTACTCCAAGTGGTGCAGTGCGTTTAGAGACACTAGAAGGTGAGCAAATGCCTAACTTCATTAATGGAAGTCGTCTCAAGAAATACAATGAACCATTAACTGAAGCCATGCTTCAACAAATGCATACTGCCCACACACGAAAAGAAGCACATGACCTACTTAAATGTTAGGCTCAAGAAGAGGCTAAAGCTAGAGTTGCAAAAGCCAAGGAGCGTCGCAAGGCTTCTGTGTTGGCCTTACAGTTGGCTACTATGAACAATATGTCGATCCTTTCAATATTCAAGTGTGTCTTCATCTTCATGAGACTACCTACTTTGTCTCTGCCTTAATTGACTCTGGTGCAGATTATAATGTTCTCTCATTTGACACATGGGTAGCCTTGGGACAACCAACACTTGTGCACATTCCTATTGACTTACGAAGCTTCTCAGGTGAAGATAACCCTATAGAGGAAAAATGTGTCATTATGATGTCCATTCAGGGTCACCAGATGTCAGTTCCCTTTTTTGTGGCTAGTAAGTCCAAGGCAATGGTAGAGGTTGTTCTCGGTCGATCATGGTTAAGTGCTACCAATTGTTCATTAGATTGGAAGAATAGGCAATACAAATTGCAAATTGATTTTGATTGCATCTTGGGATCTGCTGCTCCACGAGTTTTATCATGTCAAAAGGGTGGTATTTCTACCTTACACAACCCACTTTCAAAATCTGCTCTTGAAGCTCCAACACAAATGACGTGGATAATCGATGAGTCCTCAAGTGAGGGCCATGGCTGGCATGTTCCAACTACTCTAGTCACTGCTCAAAGAAGGCCAGGCAAGAAGGAATTATCAATTTGGCTACCCAAAGATGCGTACAAACTTGTACCATCTAGCCTAGTTGCTAAACCTCCTAAAAAGCACATCTTTTCCAAGCCTAAACCTCAGATTGTTACTCATTGGGTCCCAAAGCATATTCTTAAAGCACAAGGCTGTTATGAGGGTGCAACAGCACTTTGGCTTCCCAAATGTCATGGTTTGCTAGAGGCAAAAGAGTGTATCAATAAGATTCCAAAAGCCACCCTTGGTTTTCCATATCAGTGGGTGCAAAGGAAATCAACACAGCCTCTTCAAGATAGGATTGGTGGTTGTGATAGCACCTACAAATCTCCTTGTGTTGGCCTTCCCAAAACATGTATTGAATCACCGGTTGTCCCAATTTCTCTTTGTTACACACTTCCACCATCAACTTGTGTACCTAAGACAAATCCAACTTTACATGAGTCTCCTTTGAGCATAGATTCTAGCACTTCACTGCCTAAATCCTCTTATCTTGCTCAAATTCCTCGACAATTGCTATCCTTCCCACCTCTTAAGAAGGACATACCCAAAACCAAAGGTAAGGCACTAAGACTACAATTGAAGCTCTTTGGTAGATCAGTGTTTGAATAGTCTCACTTTTACTAATGTGGTTCCTTCTGCCATTACAGGATTGTGTTCTTTTTGAGATGATCTTATCTACATTGTTTTTGATAGGGATTGTAATGATGGATATGAGTGTATAAAGTTTGAAGTATCTAAATTTCATTGTTCTACGCCCAGATACCTCCTGATGGTACTTGGCGAGATACATGTCCACCATGCATTGACCCTGATAGTACTCAACCTGAACATCGCGGGGGTTATAGTGCTCCTCCTTTTCAAACTCATTCTGGGTACTTTTATGCTCCCTTAGGTGAAATTTGTTGTGGGCATCACTTTGTCACTTTATTCTATCAACAGCATCACCCATTTCCACATTGTCAAGAGTGTGCACGACTCATATTAGGGGAAGCTTCACACATTTGTTGGCTATGCCACTCTTACTTTCGACGATATGGCACGGGCTTAATGAAACAAATTGTGGTGGGAACTACACCCCAACGCCATAACCTCCTTGATATGAGAGTACCAAAACGGGGACCAAATCAACGTAGATTACCTGAGGAGGTTCAAGCACAACAATGGAGGGATACATGGATAAATGACTTACAACCACCTATCTTTCAAGCCCTCCTTCCCCCAGCCTCGACATGCTAATTTTGGATCACTATGAGTACCTATATTGAGCAATTCCAAAATCGGAATTGTCTGCTTAACCTTCCCATAGAACCAATGCCATATTTTAGCGAGGAAGCACTCCTTCCTCTACCACCTTCTCCAGAGGCCGGCTTTTGCACAGGGTTGTCCTTGCATCCTGAAGTGATTGATTGATTGGATCACTATGAGTACCTATATTGAGCAATTCCAAAATCGGCATTGTCTGCTTAACCTTCCCATAGAACCAATGCCATATTGTAGCGAGGAAGCACTCCTTCCTCTACCACCTTCTCCAGAGGCCGGCTTTTGCACAGGGTTGTCCTTGCATCTTGAAGTGATTGATACCATCTTTCTAGTAGAAGTGGACACGGATCCACCACCAGTGCAAGGGTAAGCTTATCAACTCCACAATAAGATCAACAAGCCAGGGCACTTTTCTTCCACTGGGTTTTTCCCCTCGGCTATATTCGGTGATTGGCACCAATAACAAATTTTATTCTTTTCTTTTCTTGTTTGTTAATAAGACATTTTGCAGAGATCTCAGCTAAACAAGAGCATATAAACATGCCCCAATAGTCCACCTACCGTGCACACAAATTAGGAAGGGGAGAGACATGAAATGCCTGCAAAGAGCAAAGAGAAGTAATATGCACAACATCAGCAATGCATCAATGCAAACGCACAACATCAACGAGCACTACAACAGGTGTATTCAAATCATAATCTTTTGTTCTTTATGTGCTTTTCACTTTTGCATATATTGTTTGCATGTTCACATGGCTGGTTTAAGTTTTAAATTAGTTGTTAAAATGTGGTGAGTGATTTCTAGATTCTTAGAGGACTTAGTAGAAGGTATTTCTATTTGAATACGGTGTAGGATATATGCCAACGGAGTATGCCAAGTTCTTATGCTCTCAAAGTATATTAATTATCCCTAGTGGTAGCTACCTCTTAGGTATGGGCTAGGTGCTAGGATTAATAAAAAATTTTACGAAAATCATGCCCTAAAAAATATATACAAGTGAATCGAGACATGACGTGTCTACAGCCATGTGGAATGCATGGTAGGACCTTGGGTTGTCTTAGCACCTTGGGGCCGTTTCCATGGGGTGAACACTGACGTCTAAAAGATTCAGAAGAAGACCTTCAAGGACTCTATCGCCTTGATAGATGTTGGTAGGACTCTGGGGTACATTATGGGCCCTCGAGACTGATGCCCTCATCTTCATGGGGTACTCCTTATGTCAAAAAGAAAGAAAAGGGTCTGTCGCCCTTGAGATACTTAGCGACCTTTAGATTCTCTTGGCGGAGGTCTCTTGGCCATTGCTTGGGTCTCATTTTGGGATGGAACCTTCCTCTTTATCATCTTCCCTCTTATGCTGAGTCTTCTTGTTCTTGACAACGGCTCTCTGGTGGGGTTACAGTTTGCCTCCTCCACACGTGTGATACCGAGGTGGTTCTCACGACGTGGGGAGTGGGTTGCTGGTGCCTTTTGCCACCACTGAGTTGTTGGGCGCAACACTTGGCATGCCCGGTGCTTGAGATTTTGCTCCTAAAACCATTGCCCTGACAAATTTCTCTTTAAATCTTATGAACATATCTAGGGGAGTATGGTCTAGGATATATAGTCATCTAAGTAGGTGGCATTCTTCCACATTCTCTTTAGTTTTTTTGCTTACTCTTTTGAGCAACCCAGGCCCTTGCTATTAGTTTGTGGTGTCTTCTGATAAAAAACTTTTATCATCGGTTTGAGTGGGGTTTGCCCTAGAATCCTCTTTTTTGCCATTGGTATTGGCCTCCACTCAACTTGTACTACTTATTCATACTCAACTTGTACTACTTATTCATACTCTGCTGGATCATCTGCAGGTGAGATTTGCACCTTTCTTTCTTCCAGGTCTCTGGTACCCCACTTCTAGACATTGACACTTACGCGGGTGGTTGCATTCTAGGTGGGAGGATCCTCCTTCCCTTCGGCATTTGTGAGAATAAGAATTGTGTGCATGGGTGTTCCGGGGGAAGAGGCTTCCTAGTAAGCATTGACCTTAGTCTACCTGCATTCTAGAAATATGGCCCTTAGCAACTCAGAGGACATCACATGTGAGGCTTCAAAAAATGGGTTGTCCAAGCTGGCCCACAGAGCTACTAAGCTATTGACCAGTCGGTCTTTGAGGTGCTCATTCTATTTGTGCAGGGCTTGGTTGGCATCATTCAATTTTCGGACCTCAACCAATAGCTCTCCTCTTTCCTTTCTAGGAACTCCGAGTGATAGCATTGTTCTACTCTCATCAGTGCTAACTCGGCATTGGCCTTTATCTTTGTTAATTCTGCTTGAAGTCTGGCCACTTCTTCCTTTGCTTCTCTGAGCTCTATTTTCCATTATAGTCTTATCTTTTGGGTCTGCTGCACCCTTTCTACCATCTACTTTGCCTCTTCTATTTGCATTTGGAGGGTGGCTCTATAACTTTCCCCATCTCCGGGCCCTTCTTCTTTGAGGTGATTCTCGTTTTCCATGCAGTGCTGCATTTCTAATTCCAGTGCATTCAGCTCATTGATGGTGTCTATTTCAAATTTAGTACTCCTTTCAAGCTTTTGTTTGTACTCCTATGCCTGATCTTTGGACTTATCTCTATATTGGAGGGCTTTTCTCAATATATATGCATATTCTCCGGAGGGTGTGGAATCCTGCAACACCTTATTTCTTTTAGCTAACTTCTTTGCCTCCTTTTCCCAGTGTTTTGCTTTCCAAGTGGTGGACTTCATTGCTTGTGCCAGATTATGGTCCTCATCTTCCACTTGCTTTTCTTTTCCTGAAGTGCCTGTTTTGGGAGACTCTTGGCCTATTTGTTGTTGCTAGTGTTGTTGTTGCTGCTGTTGTGGCTACTGTTGTTGTTGCTGCACGGCTCCCTGTCTGCATCATCATCTTTATCTAGGTCATGAATGACATGTTGTCGTTTGCAATACGTGTTCTTGAATTTCTATTAGGGCTTGTAGTGCTGATCCTAGACCTTGTTGAGTTTGGCCTTTTTTGTTTTTATCATTTCCGCTTTGGTGTCTAGTGGTAGGCATAGAACTTCTTCTTCATCTTGGTTTTTTAGGGCTTAGGCTTCTGATTTTGTTACAGCCACCACTGTTGTGCTATCTAGCACTTCGTCCTTCAGTCCTTGTATGGTAACAGCCTAGACCTTTTCTAGTTTTCTTACTTCTACTAATTCTGCATAGAGCCCCTGCACCTGATCTTGGAGCAGGTACCTTCAAGAATGCATTCTTTACATCCATTTGATGTAAAGACCATTGCTTTGACGCAGCCACTGCTATCACAACTCTCACTGTTGCCATCTTGGCAACTGGGCTGAAAGTTTCCTCATAATCAATGCCATATGTCTGTGCATATCCTTTAGCTACCAATCTAGCCTTGTACCTACTTATGCTTCCATCATTGTTATGTTTTACTTTGTACACCCACTTGCATCCAATGGCTTTCTTGCCTTCAGGTAATTGCACTAAATCCCATGTCTCATTTCCATACAGTGCATCCATCTCCTCATCCATAGCTTTCTCCCAACACACATTTCCAATAGCCTCATCAATGCATGTGGGCTCTACAACCTGTACAACTTTTGTCATGTATGCATAGTGATGTGCCACATAATCATCATCATAGGTAAACCTCTACACAGGGTTCTTCACTCTCCCAGATCTTTGCAGCTTTTCATTCATGGCTTCCATAGCCTTCTTTACACCAGGTGTTCTTATAGCTGGGATCCCAAGCTCCTCATCAAGGCTCATCTCTGAGCCACTAGACTCTCCACCATCAACATGAGAATGCCCTACAGAAATGTCAGGCATACTAAGGGGCTCAACCACTTTCTCTTTTTCTTTACGTGATGTACTAATCACATTTGTAGGACTGGTATTATGACGCAGCCTGCCACTCCATGGTCTATCACTACCACTCTTACCACTCACATAAGTCCCAACAGCTTCTTTTTCAGCAGCATACCAACTGCTCATCTCATCAAAGACAACATTCCTGCTTACCCTCAACTCACGTGTAGCAGGGTTATAACACCTGTATCCCTTTTGCTCAAGGGAATATCTAATAAACACACATTTTTCACCTCTTGGATCCAGCTTAGTTCTCAGCTCATCTGGCACATGCACATATGCAATGCATCCAAAGACTCTCAGATGAGACAAATCAGGGTTTCTACCAGTAAACCTCTCCTCTAGAGTTACATCATGTATGGCTGCAGTTGGAGTCCTGTTCATGATGTAAATTGCTGTAGAAACAGCCTCAGCCCAATAGCTATGTGGCATATTCTTCTCTTCCATCAATGCTCGCACAATCTCAGCAATGTGCCTGTTTTTTCGCTCAGCAATTTTACTGCGGAGTGTATTTGCATGTAAACTGTCTCCGAATACCATTTTTCTTCAAAAATTCAGAGAACTCATTGGAGAAGTACTCTCCCCCTCCATTTGACCACCTTAGGCACTTTACATATTTCCCTGTTTGCTTTTCAACCATAACTCTGAAATTCTGAAAGTGAGTGAACACCTCACCCTTCTCCTTCATGAAGTATACCCACACTTTCCTTGTGTGGTCATCATCAATAAATGTTACATAATACCTACAGCCTCCCATAGACATGGTCTTCGTGAGATCCCATACATCTGAATGCACAACATCTAGTGCATTTATGCTCACATTTCTGTTACGTGGAAATACATGCTTTGTTTACTTTCCAAATTGGCATGCTTCACATATTCTCTACATACCTTCAACTCTAAACTTTGGCAGCCCTATCACAATTCCTTTAGTCTGCATAGACTTTATTCTCTGCACATTCACATGTCCAATTCTTTTATGCCAAATGTCTGTGTCTGCAACAATTCCTGAACCATTTGCAAACATTGTAGCACTCACTTCAGGCATGTTTACATTCAACGTAAACATTCTACCCACTCTGTTACCTTTTCAACCAACCTGCACTTGTCTTTAAAGTCTTCAACATAACAACCATCAGGATTAAACCGAACCTGCAAACCCTGCTCAATCATCTGGCCAACTGAAACCAGACTCTTTGTTATGTTCGGAACATGAAGTACATCTACAAGGTACTTCACTTTGCCATCATGCATAGACAATGGCACATCTCCAACATGGGCAATTGGATGAGCAGTGTCATCCCCTGTTTCCACAAAACTTGGTCTTTCAAGGTTTTTCATCTCCTTGAACCACTCCCCATGGCTTGTCATGTGGTTCGAAGCACCTGAATCAACGTACCATACATCATCTTTATGTGCTGCTTCTACATTTTCAGACATGGCATTAATGACATGCTGCATAACAAACAACCTTTCATTATCCTCATTGTTTCTGCTCGAGGATGCATAGTTGTTTGCTGCAATTTCCCATTTTGCATGTCATCTTGCTTCTTATAACAATCTGCCTGCACATGTCCAGGCTTACCACAATAAAAGCATCCACGTGTATCATTATACTGCCTTTGCCAATTTCCACGACCTCTTTAACTCCTGCCTCTGAGTTGGCCTCTTCCACCTGCGTGTTGTTGCTACTGCTGCCTGTACATGTCCAAGCTTACCACAATAAAAGCATCCACGTGTATCATTATACTGCCTTTGCCAATTTCCACGACCTCTTTAACTCCTGCCTCTTTGACTCCCCCTGCCTCTGAGTTGTCCTCTTCCACCTGCGTGTTGTTGCTACTGCTGGCCATAATTCTGATTACCTATTCAGCCACTTCCTTGACTGTGTCCACGGCCTCCTCTACCTCGTCCTCTTCTTGAACTTGTGTAGAAGGCCTGTTGCTCTGAAGAAGTGTTTTTGTTTTGTGAAGACTATTGGTCTTCACCCAAGCTCTTCTCTTCTATAATCAACATAGACACCAAATCCGTAAAATTGGGAATGTTTTCCCGAGTCTGAATAACGTCTTGAATGCCTTGTATTGTGGCCCGAGACCACGTAGACAGACTTCCACCTTGTCATCATTATCTACTGACACCAATAGATACAAGGGATTCCACAATACCATTTATCTTCATTGCATAGTCATTCATAGACATACTCTTTTTCTCCACAGTATGAAGTTCATTCTTTAACTGTATCTTGCGTGCCTTGGTATTCGTTTCATAGAGTTTTACCAAGGTGTCCCATGCCTCCTTGGGGGACTTGGCATCCTATATGTGCCCAATCATGGTGTCCTGTATACTAATGTTGCCATATATATAGGCAGTGATGTGTGTGAACACACTTAGGACCGCTGGGGCATTTTTTCCCTCTTTAGGAGGTTTTTTCCCCCGGCTTGTATATACGCCCATCATTCTAGGGCTAACTTATCTTTTGTACATTGACACAATCTAATACACTTTGTGTTGTGTGCATTCTTGCTTCTTCTTCTCCAAGCTTTGTGTGCTTTCCTGCAACCCTAATTCCAACAATTGGTATCAGAGCAGGTATCGGCTCCCAGGGCTACGCCGCCAGCACCCTCCGACTCACGTTCTCCGATTGAGGTGAGCTTTCACGAGCGCTTCTAGGTCCCTATACTCTGCAAATGAGCTCCTGTAGGGCTATGCATTCTCAAAAATCGCATCTGAGGTCGTTTCGGGCTCCGTTTTTGCATTTCAAGTTCTGCACAGGTGTTTTCGTCATTTTCTGCAAAAATTTTGATAGTGCAGTTTTCTGCAAAACAAGCATACGTACTCTATTGTGGACCGTGCTACATAGCACGAGTTGTTTTTTGTTCAGCCTTTGTTTCATTACAGGTAGCTTTTGCATCAGTTTCAGTCAGTGGGCCATGGCTGATAACAACAGTGATGTATTTTGCATGTTATCTGCCTGATGACAAATTGGATGGAGACAACAACTACCCACTTTGGGCATACATGATGCAGCATGTTTTGGTTGCAAAAGGAGTGTGGAACATTGTGCAGGGTATGGATGTACGTCCAGGTTCTGTGGATGTAGGATCTGTTGAGGATGTTGCAGGTTCTAGCAGCTCTACTGTTGCTGCTGTTTTACCCACTGCTGAACAAGCTTGTTGGGATGGTAAAGATGCGCAGGCTCATGCCTTGATTGCACTTTCTGTGAGATCCCGATCTCCACCGCGCAATGGATTCGGGACACTAGCAGCGGAAGTAGCACATTGTGCGCAGGTAGGGGTCTCACACTCGGGGCCTCGCCCACCACCACGGATATCCGGACAAGAGACTAATCCGTCGGTTTGTCCAAAACCGAAACCGGAAAAACTTCCTTTACCCGGAAAGCACGGGCGATTCCACCAGGATAACTCTTTACTCTAACATAGTCAAGATCATTACTGATCAAACTGATCTGACTGCACCTCTAACGGTACTTGGTCAAATCAAGGAAGAAACTTGCACTTGGATCATTGGGATCAACGCTTTTTTTCCCATCAAGAGGCACAACCGTTGATTCCTATCCATAGAACAATTACTATCCGGGATTTACTTCATCTATCGTAATAATAGAAATTAAATCTCAATTTACGAATCCATCAGTCCAGCCTAACCCCATCTAGTCCCATGGGTTAGCCAACCGCCCAACCACTGTAGTGATGGGATCCAATTAAGAATTTGGTTAGGTTTTGTCCCGGGTACCAAGGAAAAGAGTTCCAAGGCCCCCTAGCTGGAAGTTCATGCAAACATAAAACTAGTCACACCACTTACACACCCAATATGAAATTGCCTTTTTCTTAGCATCAGCTAACTTTAAAATAATCCTTTAATGAAACCAATATGTCACTGATGACAATCCTCAAAGTCTCTGGTTGAATTCTTATTTCCAGTCATTCATTCATCGGTATACTTATGGCATCATTGGCAACTAGAACGCTCACCACCTGTTCACTCAGGGGCCTTTTCCATAGTTCCTAGCTCATAGTAACCGGCAATATATTCATATAATAGAATGGAATCTCCATGGAAGATCAGCAAGATCAACCCACAGATCCATATAAAAGAGCCATGGACTCATCCGTTTTGAGGACCAGCAAGGTCAATCAACCAGATCCATGCCCGGTTTCAGAAAACAACTCTTACTCCTTGTTCCAATATCTTCCACGATGCACGTGGGTATCTTCGGTGACCCAGAGCCCGAGCACCGTATGGTCAGCACCCTCTAGGATCCTTCGCAGGTGACCTAGCGCTTCACTCATAGGCCGCTTCCTTGGTCCCTAATCCACCGTACCGAAAGCTCACCATTTAAATCGAACCGAGGCTGGTCAAGACCTCGGCCGACCTTGCTACGCGAGACGTCCTCCATTGACTCTCCATCTCAGCAGTTGCAGCTTTATCAGTTCGGTCTTCATGACCTTAATCCTTAAGACGGTCAAAATGCTTCCCCAGCATTCTTGACATATAACAGTCATTTACAAATAGTCACAAAATACAGTTTCTATAACGAACTTTCGTCTTTCCACATTATCCACTCTCGGACCACATTACTTATTCCCTATTCCATTCAATGTGTACTCATTCCCATCCATTCACTCATATAGACTACACATTATTTCACATACACCTTCACATTCATTATTCTACATACATATCCATGTTCGTACGTCCACATCATACTTCCAATTTCACATTCATACATACGCATCTACATGCATACATCCACATCCACATTCATACATCCATACTTCCATTTCCACTTCCACACATCCACATTCACATTCATACATCCACATTCACATGCATACATCCATTTTCACATCCTCATTCATACATCCACATTCACATTCATACATCCACATCCGTATCTACATCCATACATCCACATCCACATCTTCATTCACATTCACATCCATACATCCACGTCTACATACATACATCCATTTTCACATCCTCATTCATACATCCACACTTTCATTTCCACATCCACACATCCATATTCACATTCATACATCCATATCTACATTCATACATCCATATCTACATCCATTCACGCCCTAACACATCCCATATACATCTTATCACATCTTTTCACATCTCATACACCTCTTATCACATCCTATCACTTCCCATATGCTTCTTATCACATCTTATCACATCTCATACACCTCTTATCGCATCTTATCACATATTATCACATCTCATTTAAAAATCAATCTTTTATGCATCTTCTTATGCATAAATTCATTTTAAATGAAAATGACACTTTTGAATTAAAATTCCATCTCTTATGCATCTTCCTATGTATAAACTCAATTTAGATGAAAATTGACACTTTTGAATTAAAAATACATCTTTTATGCATCTTTCTATGCATAAATTCAATTTGGATGAGAATAACACTTTTGAATTGAAATTCCATTCTTTTATGCATCTTCCTATGCATAAATTCAATTTAGATGAGAATGACACTTTGAATTTAAAAATCAATCTTTTATGCATCTTCTTATGCATAAATTCAATTTGGTAGGAATTACACTTTTAGAATAAAAGAATTTCTCTTATGCATCTAAGTTATGCATAAAATCCATTTATGATAAAAATCACACTTTTAGTATAAAAAGAATATCTTTTATGCATACCTCTATACATGAAATCCAATATGATAAAAGTAACACTTTTACAGAAAAATAATCAACTTTTATGCATACCTCTATGCATGAAATCCAAATATGATAAAAGTCTCACTTTTAGAATAAAATAATCAACTTTTATGCATACCTCTATGCATAAAATAATCAACTTTTATGCATACCTCTATGCATGAAATCCAAATATGATAAAAGTCACACTTTTATAATAAAATAATCAACTTTTATGCATACCTCTATGCATGAAATCCAAATATGATAAAAGTCACACTTTTATAATAAAATAATCAACTTTTATGCATACCTCTATGCATGAAATCCAAATATGATAAAGTCACACTTTTATAATAAAATAATCAACTTTTATGCATACCTCTATGCATGAAATCCAAATATGATAAAGTCACACTTTTATAATAAAATAATCAACTTTTATGCATACCTCTATGCATGAAATCCAAATATGATAAAAGTCACACTTTTATAATAAAATAATCAACTTTTATGCATACCTCTATGCATGAAATCCAAATATGATAAAAGTCACACTTTTATAATAAAATAATCAACTTTTATGCATACCTCTATGCATGAAATCCAAATATGATAAAAGTCACACTTTTATAATAAAATAATCAACTTTTATGCATACCTCTATGCATGAAATCCAAATATGATAAAAGTCACACTTTTATAATAAAATAATCATCTTTTATGCATACAACTATGCATGAAATTCAATTATGCTAAAAGTAACACTTTTGTAATAAAATAATCATCTTTTATGCATACCTCTATACATGAAGTTCAAATATGATAAAAGTAACACTTTTACATTAAAATAATCATCTTTTATGCATACCTCTATGCATGAAATCTAATTATGATAAAAGTAACACTTTTACATTAAAATAATAATCTTTTATGCATACCTCTATGCATGAAATCTAATTATGATAAAAGTAACACTTTTACATTAAAATAATAATCTTTTATGCATACCTCTATGCATGAAATCTAATTATGATAAAAGTAACACTTTTATGTTAGAATAATAATCTTTTATGCATACCTCTATGCATGAAAATCAATTATGCATAATATAAAAATCAATTTATCTATGATTACAATGAATATCTTCAATTAATCTAGGATGATAATTCATAGAATATGGTAGGAAGTCCTCTTTTCATGCTTTGAATGAAATTATTTTATGCGTAATTTTTATAAAAAATTTGCCATAGCTCCGCTGCTATGATTGATAAATCTCAATTTTTCTAAGGGATAAAGCTTATCATTAAGAAATAATTAGAATGATCCCTAATTGGATCAATAATCCATAATGGATTGAATCATCTTTCCATTAAATACATAAACTAAAAGCATAGAAAAAAAAGCCATTAATTTGGTCTCAAGTATAGATTAATCTTAGATTAAGGAAAAGCTTTATGAAAAGCTTCATTTGGATTGAGAATGGGTCATGAGTATGACCATTTCTTGAGTGAGAGAGAGAAATTACATAAAAACCATTTGAATTAAGCATAAATGAAAATTTATGTAATTCTTAACTATCATTAATCAATTAACTTCAATAGCATTCATCAAATTATGTAACTCTTCACTACCATTCATCAATTAACTTCAATAGCATTCAAAAACTATTCCAATTAAGCTTCTCAAGCTTGAGAGGGGTTGAGAAGAGAGAAACATTGAGAAATTATAGAAAATGATCAAAATTCACTAATTACCTTACAAATTGCTTGATTCTTTGTTCACGGTAGAGGCCCCCAACCAATCAATTGGTTAAGTATGTTGATGGAGCCACCAATGGGGATTGAAGAAAGAGGGAAGCTCCAAAAACTAGTGAATTATTAATGAATTCATAGTTCTTGGCTTAGGTGGAGTAGAGTAACGATGCATAAACACTATATATTTTTCAACAAGGGGGAGGCTTCTATTTATAGGAAAAATTGAGCTCCTAACCAAACAAACAGATTCTAGAATTTTCTAAATCAGTTTGGT
This sequence comes from Cibotium barometz, assembly GCF_041138505.1. Taxonomy (NCBI): domain Eukaryota; kingdom Viridiplantae; phylum Streptophyta; class Polypodiopsida; order Cyatheales; family Cibotiaceae; genus Cibotium; species Cibotium barometz. Next base: position 42,196,337 of record NC_141097.1, on the reverse strand, counting down.
CAATATTTGACCATTTTTAGGTCAGTTAAGCTAACTTTTTGGAACTAGACTTGAATGAGGAGAGAGGAGAGATGAAATATCTCAATTTTTATGAGTTTAAAACTCATTCAAGCATGTGAAATATGCACCTCCTTCAAAGAACTCCCCTTCCTTACATATGTGTCAAAATGGAATCATTATACCTAAAATATCTCATATTTTTAATATTGCTCATAGTTTTTTTACTAATAAACCTTGTACATTTTCAACTCTTCATCTTATGTGAAATATGCACCTCCTTTAAAGAACTCCCCTTCCTTACATATGTGTCAAAATGGAATCATTATACCCAAAATATCTCATATTTTTAATATTGCTCATAGTTTTTTACTAATAAACCTTGTGCATTTTCAACTTTTCATCTTATGTGAGCATTTACTCATTTTTGGATACTCAATTTATCTCATTTTTTTGATATTACTCATAGTTTTTTACTAATAAACCTTGTACATATTCAACTCTTCATCTTATGTGAGCATTTACTCATTTTTGGATATCTTCTTTTACAAATTGGATTTATCTCCTCCCTACACATGGATTGATGCTATTGGCCCATAGGAACCTTAATTGGACCATAATCCAAAAATTTCTGAAAATCTAGACCCTTAGGCTAAGGTCCTTTATACCCATTTCCAATTAATTTCAATTGCACATTGGAAAGTTCTTTTTGAATTTTTGTTTCAGGTAAACTTATTTTAATAAGATGAGATAATTTTCTATCCAAAAATATTAAAAATTTGAATATTCTCTCTCTAGAATATTTTCTCTCTCTAGGTTAAAACAGTTAGAAACAAGGTCTTTATATTTCTCAAGAGGGATTGATTACAGGGGAATATGCTGGACATTTTGAGAGGCTGGGGAGGAATCTTACACTTTCTATCAAACGTAACATCACCCCACATATTCGTTTAGCTAAAACAGCAAAACAAGCTTGGGATATTCTAGCTGGTTTGTATGTAGGTCGTAACGAGGCAAAAATCGCTTACCTGCGTAAAGAGCTAGAATTGAAGATTATGCAAGAAGATGATGACATGAATGTTTTACTTGCTGAGATTAAAGATCTCAAAGAACAGTTGATTTCTGCAAGTGAGATTATTCCTGATCATTCTCTTGTGCAGACTGTTCTTGATGCTTTACCTGAGACATATCAGACTTTTGCTTCCACGTGGAGACTTCTTAATGAGGACAGACCTGATGCTGTCAAGTATGATACTTTAGTCAACAAGCTCTTACAAGAAGCGCAGTCCAGGCAAAACAGGGCCAGGCAGCGTGCAGTTGATCAAGCATTTATTGCTGCCCAGCAGCAGAGAAGAAGTGGTAAGGCAGTCCCTTCCACTATTTCTTCTCCTATTAGTAGGTCTGCAACTTCTTCTCCTTCCACAGGTAGCAACAATAAGTCTGAGAAGGCTCTTGATAAAGGCAAGAAAAAGACCAGGTGCAACTATTGTAAGGCAAATGATCATGTCATTAAGAATTGCCCTGAGCTAAAGGCTAAAGAGGCAAAGAAGAAAGAGTCAAATGCAGCCACAATAACGGATGCTTCTACAAATGCAGATTCTGCAAATGTTGTGCAGGATACAGAATGGGCATTTAGCGTGTATTGCCAGTATGACCCATCTGTACATGATGCATGTTTGGCAGTTTCTGTTGACTCTCATGTATGGTATTTTGACAGTGGTGCTACAAAGCACATTACCTCGCATCGTGATATGTTCACTTCTCTTGAGGCTGTCTCTAATGGGAATACTGTCACATGTGCCAATAATGCTTCTTACCCAGTGAAGGGCATTGGTAAAATTATGCTTACTGCTGCAAATGGCAGTGCTTTCACACTTTCAGATGCTTTGTATGTGCCAGGGATAAAGAAGAATCTATTATCTGTCTCTGCGCTTGCTAGACTTGGACTTGTAGTCAAATTTGTGGATGACAGATATACTGTTCATGATTTGACTTCTGGTGATACGATTATTGTATCTGGAACCTTGTTTCATGGGCTGTATAGACTCAATTCTTATGACAAGTGTGTGGAAGATTCAGTAAATGCAGTTTCTGATGAAAAGGCAGTTTCAGATGCAAAACTATGGCATGCTCGTTTTGGTCATCTAAACTTTGCTAGTTTGCTGCGTTTGCAGAAATTTGATATGGTTGCTTCATTGCCCCCTCTCGAGGCACCATTGAAACATGTTTGTGAAGGCTGTATTTTGGGCAAAATGCAGCGTTCTGCGTTTCCAAAGGATGGTTCTGTGCGGGCCACTCGCAAATTGCAACTTGTACATAGTGATGTATGTGGGCCTATGCAAACTCCGTCATTTGGTAAACACTTGTACTTCGTGACTTTCATTGATGATTACTCAAGACATGCACGGGTATATCCACTGAAGGCAAAGTCCGAAGTGTTTTTATGCTTCAAACAGTTTTTTCTTATGGTTGAAAATGTATCCAATTGTACTGTGGGCACCCTCCGTTCTGATCGAGGGGGGGAGTACTTGTCTAAAGAGTTTGATGCATTTCTGGCTAGTCATGGGATAAAACACCAATGTACAGTGCCGTATACCCCTCAGCAAAATGAGTGGCACCATACATCTTGGGTTGTTTTATCCCAAGAGGGATAAAACAACCAATGTACAGTGCCGTATACCCCTCAGCAAAATGAGTGGCACCATACATCTTGGGTTGTTTTATCCCAAGAGGGATCATTGCCGCCAGATTTACATGCTTTTTCGGACTCAGATTGGGCTGGTTGCTATGACACAAGAGTGTCCACAAGTGGTTTTTGTTTCATGCTCGGTAGCTTATGCATATCTTGGTTGAGCAAGAAGCAACCTACTGTGGCCACTTCTAGTTGTGAAGCTGAGTACAGGGCAGCTTTCACAGCTACATTTAGTGTGTGTGGCTCAGACGGCTTATGGTGGCTGACTTGGGTGTTGGACAGGAGTCTGCCACCTCTATCTACACTGACAGTCAGAGCACATTGACAGTTGTGAGAAACCCAATTTTTCATGCTCGCACAAAGCACATTGAGGTGCATTATCACTATGTCAGGGAGAGACTCTTAGCAGGAGAGATCAGCTTGGCCGATGTGCCAACACAGGACAACCTCGCCGATCTTTTCACAAAGGCGCTTCCTCGTGAGAAGTTCGAAGCTTTCCGCAAAGCTTTGGGCTTGCTCCCCTTTGTGGATTGATCTACTTCGGGCATGGCACTCCCCTATACATGAGTGCCAGCTCTCGTTCACACCATCACTCCCAGGGGGGATTTGTTGCCATATATATAGGCAGTGATGTGTGTGAACACACTTAGGACCGCCGGGGTATTTTTTCCCTCTTTAGGAGGTTTTTTCCCCCGGCTTGTATATACGCCCATCATTCTAGGACTAACTTATCTTTTGTACATTGACACAATCTAATACACTTTGTGTTGTGTGCATTCTTGCTTCTTCTTCTCCAAGCTTTGTGTGCTTTCCTGCAACCCTAATTCCAACAACTAATAGAGACCCAATACATAACTTTTCTAGCTCCTTGGTTCCAATCCTTGAACTCTTTCACATCTGCAGCAGTCGGTCGATATCTCCGGTGCCTCTTCATGCCTACCTTCTATATAGTCCCAATAGCCCTTTCCCATCAGGAAATTTGTCAGCCTGAACCTCCAAGCATGGAAGTTATTCTTATCAAGCTTCTCAGCAACAATCTGGGTTATGCCATCATTTGACATCTTGCCAGACACACAAATTTACCAGAAACAGCACTCTGGTTTGTCCTGCACAAACTCCTGTATTTTCTGTAGCGGTACTGTAGTACACTCAAATGTCACAACCAGTGACCTCAATGTGCATACATACATCCAATGGCAACTGTTAACCTCCTTGCAGCACACACAGTGTCTGCACAGCCAATCTGTCTCCTTGCAGTTCTTAAAACAGAGTTCTGCAGAGAATCGATGACTTACTCACAGTGCTCAAAATCGCTTGGTTTCTGAAAAACAGAGGTTGAGACACGCCCAAAACACGTTTTCGGCCCAAAAAACTTAGTACGAGCATTTTCGGCCCAAAAAACTTAGTACGATAGGACAGTATAGTTGTCCTATAGCTTTCCTCCTATGAAGAAAGCTCCTCAATCAGAGATCGTTTGCCGGTGCCTCCTGTAGAGCTCCTGACAGGGTGTAGTCCCCAAAACAAATAGGGAAGAGTGGTTGAAGCTCTTACCCTCGTACCGCTTCCTGTGTTTCTCTTGCTTGCAGCTCAGCCCTTAGCATGAACCAGGCTCTGATACCATGAAAAGATGCAGGGGAGAAGAGAGCTTGAGCTCTTGCAAGCACACACACACTCACAAAACCCTAATAGAGAACACACAAGGTGAGAGGCTGAAAATCTTCTTCTTCACTCAACACTCAACACACCATATACAAAGATAAGAGAATCACATGTGAAAGGTACTCAACACACCATATACAAAGATAAGAGTACTCACATATGAAAGGTACTCAACCAAATACATAATAGGGTTCTCTATAGTGTGAACCCAACTATAACTATGCCAGTCTCTAGAATGGCTGTCACACAGCCTGTCATCCCACTGGCCGCATATCACCCATGATCTCACCAACCATGCCAGTGGTGTAAGTGTGGGGCCTATCCCCCAGGCGGGTCATCAGTGTCCACCGCCTCACTAGATGAGCTCGATATCTCAACAACATTCACATCCATTATTCACATACACATTCACATCCATTCTTCACATACACATCCACATCCATTCTTCACATACACATCCATATCCATTCTTCACATACACATTCACATCCATTCTTCACATACACATTCACATCCATTATTCACATACTCATCCATATCCATTCTCACATACACATCCATATCCATTCTTCACATACACATCCATATCCATGCTTCACATCCATTCTTCATATACACATTCATATCCATTCTTCACATACACATTCACATCCATTCTTCATATAAAAATTCACATCCATTCTTCATATAAAGGGTTTGTTCCACCACTCTCTGCCTCAAGCTTAGTAGCTTTGTTGCATAAGCTTCCACATCCATATCCTCTTTCGAAGCTCTCTCATTTGATCACACAGAGTTGAGTTGCAGACTTTGTTTTGTGGAATATTCCCAAAAACACTGTCATGACCTCCTCATAGGTCTAGAAATGGTTATCTCGATATCTTGAAACCCACTCCATGGCTCTGTCTTTGAAGGTATTCATGAAAGCATCTTTGCAAATTTCACTCAGCTCTGGCTCTTCCACATCTTGAGGTCCGACCACTTTCCAGTATTGCTCAAACCTCCTCACATGTAGATTTACATCTTTCCCTTTTTCTCCTGAGAACACTGGGAAATTTTTGGCAATGATGCCAAGGCTCCCTTGAACCTTTTCCAGGGGTTTTGTTTTGGTTGTTCTTCCCGATTTTGCTGCTTGATAAGAGATTAAGAGGAATCATTATTAAGAAGAAATAATGGCCAAAAGTCTATAAAAATAGAGTTACACAAAGAATTACAGTTTTAAAGCTATATAGACTATATAAAAGAATATAACATCGGTACGTAGAGCTTGAAGAGAGCTTTGCACCTATATAAAAACTTTTGAAAACACGCAACTGAGCGAAAAGTTATGAGCATTTTACTACAAAACTATAAAACTGCCAAAATTCACCTAAAAGTTAGCAAATTTGGGAGAAATTCTGATTCATCAATGAAGTAAAGGATTAAGAAATTAGTTACATGAGTGGAAAGAGCATATAAAGATCTTCCTAGCCATATGATCAATTTTAGAAACCAATACCCAAGTGATGATGAGTAATTATTGGTTGAAATTTGGGTAAAAATTGCACTTTCCTCTCTTTGCATGAAACCTCAATTTTCACATAGCCTCTTGCCTTTCATCTCCTTCATGATTCAAGCTAGAGGGTAAGGGTTAACATTGCTCAGCATATAATCATAAAGATTTACCTATGGTCCCCAAAGTCTTTCCACATGCTCATTATCGCTAAAACCATTGGTACCTCCAAAGGAGGGCGGCAATAAGGCAAGGGCTACCTTAAGAAGTCACAGGCCTACCAAGATAATAACTCCTTATCCCACTTATCATAAATCATCAAAGAGGTCCAAAATTGGGTTAAGCATGAGGAGCTAATGCTAAATGAGACATTGACATGTAAAGAGAGTGTTTGAATAAGGGTTTGAAGATAAGAGAATGGCAATGACACAAAATGCTCAATTGAGGAGGCTTCATTCATTCATTTGAAAGGGAGAGGAGGGCTCCTTTTATAGGTGGAGAATCCCCCTCTCTTCCATTGTTACAAATTACAACATAAAAATCTTCAACCCTTCAGTGACATAAGGGTAGATGTCACCATCAATTGTCCTCTTAGGCTAAGTCTTCTATTGATTATTAAATTGAAGACTTTTTGACTTTGAAAGTGTGATGAGATAATAGCCAAGTCTAAGTGGCATGTAGGTGGAGATCCCAATTACACATGGCAGAATTCTCCTCTTCCATGTAGGCTTTCTAGAAGAATCTTTCCCAATTATGCACCTACACACACTCCTCCACATGCCTTCCACACTCCCCAACTTATAGCCTTATGGTGAATACTATATTAATAATACAATTAAAATCCATGTGAGCATGAAGGCCCACTTTTATTTTCCATATCACTAGCCTATCTACCATACCAAAGTATTTATCAAGCATACTTGTGGAATTTACAATGTGTGCACCCTAAATCAAGTAAAACCATTATATTTGAAGATAGAATGCTGTTATCAGGGTAGCCGTCAAGCCGTCACATCACCACGCGGTTATTCCATTGTGGGCGCCGCAATCATCTTAGACAAAGCGTCCACCTTATTACCATTGAGAAACCATCAAAATATATACAAAATTGAAAATGAAAGATATCAATTTTTCATGTCACATCTTTCCCTCCCTTGCAGATCCTCCATGCTTGTCTTGGGGGTCTGCTAGCCACGGTGCTCTCGGGGGTAAAATATCTTTAGCCATGGTGCTCGAGGGTAAAATATCTTTAGCCACAGTACTCATTGGCACGTCCAAAAACCCGGCCCACTTGCATCCTCTAGAAGATAGGTGTTATTTTTGAACTTTTGCTTTATCCTGAAGGGGCCTTCCTAGCGTCGAAGAAGCTTCTTATCTAGCCGTTTCTCCACACGGCCATCATACCTCATGACTAAGCTTCCTTGCTTGAGTTATGGCTTCTTCTTCTCTTCTTCTTCTTCGTGAGAGTGTCATGCCTTGCCTTGCACCGTTGTTGTGCAGCCTCCAAATTTTGAAGTGCCTGAAGTCGCCTCTCATCCAAGGTCTCCAATTGTACTAGGCGTTGGGCATGTGTTTCTTCTTCATTATTCAAGCGTGCAAAAGATGTGCGAAGGCTTGCGATTTCCAATTCTATTGGCAAAATAGCCTCCATTCCATAAACTAACTGAAAGGTGTGAGACCAAGAGAGAGTTTGTGAGTTGTCCTATAGGCCCATAGGACCTCTGGCAAATGAACATCCCACTTTCTCTTCATAGTATCCACTAGCTTAGACAAAGATCCACAAAGTAGTCCATTAGTTTTTTCTACTAAACCATTACATTGGGGATAATAGGGAGTTGACATAGCATGCTTTATTTTTAATTTCTGCACCAAAGCTTCAATCAAGTCACTCCTGAAAGACCTCCCCCCATCCGTAAGAATTTCTAATGGGCACCCAAATCAGGCACATATGTATTCCCTGAGAAAGGATGCCACAGCCACCATGACTTTATTATTGACCATGGCCTTTGCTTCTGCCCACCTTGTTGCATAATCTGTGGCCACCAATATGTAATACTTCCCATGTGAGGAACGAGGAAGTGGGCCCACAAAATCTAATCCCCACCTTTCAAATGGACCATATGCTGGGATAGGGTTTAAGGGTCTGGGAACAAATTGCTTATGCCCATATACCTGGCATACTTCACAGCTTCTGCACCACTCATAGACATTTTTGCTAAGTCGAGGCCAATAATAACCTGTGTTAAGGATCCTCCGAGTTGTGCTGGCTGAGGCAAAGTGACATGAACACTCATGACATAATTCCATAATCCTTTTAGATTCTTCTAGGCTCACTACCCTCCTAAGAATCTTATCCTTACCTTGCTTGTAAAGAACACCCCCTAGAATTGTGTAAGGATGAGCTTTCCTTGTAAGCCTTTGCTTTTGTTGTTGAGGATTCAATCCAAGAGGGAAGTATCCTGTATCTAAATAGTATTGAACATCTTGGAGCTTAGGCGAGCCTGTATCCACATTAATGCAAGAATAGCTACTTTGAAAGAAGCCAAAGTTTTAGTAGCCAATTCATCAGCCTTTTGATTATCCTTTCTGTTAACATGCACAAATTTACAAAACTCAAAAGCTTCTTTTAACTCCATTGCCCTTTTATACAATTCTTGGAGATTAGGACTCCTTGCCTTATATTCTCCTTTCATTTGTCGGATGACCAATTGCGAATCCCCTTTACCTCTTTAATTCCATCTTTTATGCAATCTTTTAATCCCCAAATTAATGCATTGTACTCAGCCACATTATTTGATATAGCCTTTGGAAATTCCCTACCCTTGGCCCATACCTCTTTTCCTTCTGGATCAAATAAAACTATCCTCCCAGCCCCACATTGCCTGTGGAAGGGCTAAAGGCTCCATCAAAATGCATAGTGAAAGCAGTTGGTGGTATCTCCAAATCTTCATATACTTCTTCCTTTGTTCCTGTTCCTTCTTCCTCTTCCTTCCCTGTAAGCAAATCTGCAAGAGTCTCCCTAGTGGTGTTTTTTATAAAATAAAAGTGAAAGAGAATTCTTGAAGCTCACAAATCCACTTTGCAAATTTCCCTCTTGTAGGATTAGGTTTGCGGACCAAGAATTGTAAAGAAGGTTGAGATGTGAGGAAGAAAAAAGGGCGAGATAACAAGTATGACCTGAACTTCTTTACTGCAAAAACAAGAGACAAACCGCCTTTCTCCATTTCACCATACCTCTCCTCGGCTTGCATAATACACTGGTTTCATACACCCTTGCTCTCCCTTTTGCAAGAGTATAGCACCCACTGAATGTGATGAGACACTTGGGTTCACATAAAAATCCTTCCCCTATTTAGGAGGCTGCACAATTGGCTTTGACTCACGCATTCCTTGAGCAAACAAAAAGATTGAATTTGATCGAGCCCCCATTGGAAAGAAACATTCTTCTCAGTCAATTGGTTTATAGGATACATCTTCTCAGAGAACATGTCAACAAAGCATTGGTAATACTTTGTTTTACCCAAAATCCTCCTTACCTCCCTTACATTGGTAGGTGGTGGGAGGGCTACAATTGCTTGCACCTTCTCAGGATCCATCTCTATGCCTTCTTCTGAGATAACATGTCCCAAGAGAACTACCTTCCTTTGTGCCAAGCGGCATTTTCTAGGATTAAGACACCCTTTTGCATCATCAATACTTTGCGAGGCCAACCTTAACTTTTCCAAGTGATCCATGCGGCTTGAATAAATGCAAAAATCATCCAAAAAGACCCTTATAAACTTTCCCAAGTAAGGTGCAAATACCTGACTCATGAAGCGTTAAAAAGTTGCTAGTGTATTGGTCAATCCAAATGACATCACCCTATAGGCATACACTCCCCAAGGGGTGATAAATGAGGTTTTCCTTTGATCTTCTTCACAAATCCGGATTTGAAAGTATCCAGAGTATCCATCACACTGAATACAACTCATGACCTACAACTTGATCCAAAATCTTTGGAGAGAGTGCCAAAAGCTGCCCAAATGTGATTTGTGCCGTTTTCTCCCTAAGATCTGTTAAGAGGTCATAACTAAGAGATCCTTGTCCCAAGAGGAAAGTTAGATTGTCCAATTTTTCTCCTAACGACTTCTTCTTCTTCTTATTTTTCTCCTGTTCTTCAGATTTATCTTCTTGTTCTTCTTCTTCTTGGCTCCTAGTTTTACGACCCCTTTTTGCCATTAATGGCATCAATGTTTCCTCTTCTTCTTTTGAGCATGTTTCCTCTAAAAGTGCTAAACTTTTATCCTCTATTTTTCTCAATTTTGGATACTCAGTGTGATAGTGCCCCTTCTCTTGACATTCATAGCATGTGTGACACTACTTCAATCCCTAGGTTTATCCTGTGCAATGTTATGATCCAAGGATGGAGCTTATACCTGAGATGTTGAGGCTATCTCTACTTGTGGTGGGGTCGGCACACTCGAAGAAGATTGGAATGTGGACTCAATATGAAGAGTGGCCTCCTTCTTCAAAGCAATACGAAGAGCCTCTTTGAAATTAGTGGGATCTTTGCTAAGAACTTTTCCATGCAAGCGGGGATCCAAAGCCATGATAAACTTGCTCATCTTAAGGTGCTTCATATTGCTAAAGAACTCTTTAAATCTCCCATAAAAGGTGAAAAAGAAGAAGCAACAACATGTAAAGCAGCTTGTTGATATTTGATGAACAAGGCTTTATACCTCACTAAAAAGGTAGAATCTGATCCAATTGCAATAGTAAAGCATTTGGTGACTCCACTGTCCCAAATCTCTTCTTCATTGCTTTGGTCAACCTTTCCCACTCATTCTTGGACTCCTCTGGCAAAGCCTCATGCCAAGTTAAGGCCACACCCCTCCAAGAAATCTGGAAGTATTTCTGTCCTCTCTTTCATAGACCAACCCATCAAGCGGCATGCTTGGTTAAACTCTCGGAGATAACTCCTTGGGTCTTCTCTTTCCGATCCTTGGAACACCGGAATGTTTAACATCTTGCACCAAAAGATGAGTAGTAACAAGGGAAATTTACTTATTTCAAAATAACTTTTCTTTAATCATGCGGGACCTTGAGGTTAAAATAGAATAATTCTAAGTAAAACCTGCCCGCTGTCTCCACCAAAAGATGTGACACAAAGTTGGGGTTTTGACTTCGGTCACTTCTTATAATCAACACACACTTGTATGAAACCTCACAGCCTCCTCACCTCCCTTTCTCTCTCTAGGTTAAGATAAAGATAAACACATCAAAGGTGAGATCATAATTCATGGAAGAAAAGATGAAAGGCTCAGGAGAAGCAAGAATTTTTGCCAGTCTTGCAGCTCCAAACAAGAGGGCAATTATTTTTGTTGGAAGAAAATCTTCCGACTCAGGATTATGTGAACAGAAACATATGGGGAATGTTGGTAAGGTCTATCCGTTCAAATTGGGCGATTTGGACAGAACATCTTAAAGTAAAAGAATTTACCAATCACCTACAAGAGGATAAGATACATGGGATTTACTTTTTGATAAGAGATTAAGAGGAATTAATCATTATTAAGAAGAAATAATGACCAAAAGTCTATAAAAACAGAGATACACAGAGAATTGCAATTTTAAATCCATATAGATTGTACAAAAGAGGATTACATTAGTACGTAGAGCTTCAAGAGAGCTTCGCGTCTATATAAAAACTTTTGAAAGCGGGCAACCGAGCGAAAAGTTATGAGCATTTTACTACAAAGGCTATAAAACTACCAAAATTTGCCTAAAATTTAGCAACTTTGGGAGAAATTCTGATCATCAATGAAGTGAAGGATTAAGAAATTAGTTACATGAGTGGAAAGAGCATATAAAGAGATTCCTAGCCATATGATTAATTTTAGAAACTAATACTTGAGTGATGAGTAATTACCGGTTGAAATTTGGGTATTAGACCACAAAAACTGCACTTCCCTCTCTTTGCATGAAACCTCAATTTTCACATAGCCTCTTGCCTTTCATCTCCTTCATGTTTCAAGCTAGAGGGTAAGGGTTAACATTGCTCAGCGGACAATCGTAACGATTTACCTATGGTCCCCAAAGTCTTTTCACATGCTCATTACTACTAAAACCATTGGTACCTCCGAAGGAGGGCAGCAATAAGGCAAGGGCTACCTTGAGAAATCATAGGCCCACCAAAATAACTCCTTATCCCACTTATCATGAATCATCAAAGAGGTCCAAAATTGGGTTAAGCATGAGGAGCTAATGCTAAATGAGACATTCACATGTAAAGAGAGTGTTTGAACAAGGGTTTGAAGATAAGAGAATGGCAATGACACAAAATGCTCAATTGAGGAGGCTTCATTCATTCATTTGAAAGGGAGAGGAGGGCTCCTTTTATAGGTAGAGAATCACCCTCTCTTCCATTGTTACAAATTACAACATAAAAATCTTCAACCCTTCAGTGACATAAGGGTAGATGTCACCATCAATTGTCCTCTTAGGTCTATTGTTAAATTGAAGACTTTTTGACTTTGAAAGTATGATGAGATAATAGCCAAGTCTAAGTGGCATGTAGGTGGATATCCCACTTACACATGGCAGAATTCTCCTCTTCCATGTAGGCATTCTAGAAGAATCTTTCCCAATTATACACCTACACACACTCCTCCACATACCTTCCACACTCCCCAACTTGTAGCCTTATGGTGAATACTACATTAATAATACAATTAAAATCCATGTGAGCATGAAGGCCCACTTTTTATTTTCCACATCACTAGCCTATCTACCATACCAAAGTATTTATCAAGCATACTTGTGGCATTTACAATGTGTGCACCACCCTAAATCAAGTAAAACCATTATATTTGAAGATAGAATGCTGTTATTAGGGTAGCCACCAAGCTGCCACATCACCATGCCGTTATTCCATTGTGGGTGCCGCAATCATCTTGGACAAGCTTCCACCTTATTACCATTGAGAAACCATCAAAATATGTACAAAATTGAAAATGAAAGATATCAATTTTTCATGTCACAGTAGTATGTTTGTTGTTTCCCCACTAGGATTTCTAGGCATTTCTCACTGATTTCCCTCTCAGTGGAATGGCAAGACAACAGTCTGTGGTTGTAGACCAGTCAAGCGATGCCATGGGAGACATACTATCACCCAACAGTCTGTGGTTGTAGACCAGTCAAGCGATGCCATGGGAGACATACTATCACCCAACTAGAGTTTTCGGGTATGAACACCATCTCTCATATGGTCATGGGGACACATAGAACACCACTCTACTGAGAAAACCTTCACTCTCACTCTCTCATTTCTCACTCTACATCTATCCAACCACTAACTATCTCACTCACTCTCTCATACATAGATAGTATGTTCAGTAGTATATAGAGATACTGTAGACTCAATCCACACAATGTAGGAAACAACTTAGAACAACAATGAGATGGCAAGCTTGCTCTTAGTTATATTCCAGAAGCATTTTAGACTAATACAGAGAAATTACCCATTATAGACTAATATTTCCCAAGTATTATCATTATAACAAGCTTCATGGCACAACTATAAACTATCTGTTGAGAGCATACAACTATTGCACCCTTCATACATTCCTTCTATCTGAGCATTTATCTCTACTCCTGCTTGACACAGCATTAACCCTCGTCACTATCTGTAGTAGAGACCAATTGCCTTCTTATGCTGACTCTTCTTGTTCTTGACACAATGGCTCTCTGGTGGTTACAGTTTGCCACCTCCACGTGTGATACCAAGGTGGTGCTCATGACATGGAGAGTGGGTTGCTGGGTGCAACACCATGCTTATGCCATGACTGTAATAACGAGAGGAGCATGGGAAACATCAAAAGCAAGAAGATGCTTTTAAAAAGAATTTGAAGACAATGAGATTAGGGCACTTACTGGTGGAGAGATTGTAAGAAAATTGGAGTCTTGAGGGAGGGCTTGAGTGGGAGAGACCAAGAGAGAGCTTGTCCTCAAGAGAAAATGCTTGAAAACCTATAGAACAAACACAAACAAGACATATTAGCAAAATAATGAAATCACACACACACACACAACCCACACACCACACACACATAAAATCAAAAGCAAGGGTAAATAAATCAAAATCAAGGGAAAAGGAGAAGGGCTACCGCCTACCTGGTGTCTTAAGGGTTTAGGGCTTGCAGCATAATAGACCAAGGAGAACTTGTGAGCTTGCAAAACAAACAAAACACAGCATGTTAGAAATTCTAAAAGTCTCAAGGTTTAGGGTTTGCAACATGAGACCAAAAAGCTGCAAAACAAACAAAACATAACATGTTAGCAATGAAGAAAGACCACACACACACACACACATACACACACACACAAAATCAGAAGCAAGAGTTGAGGGAAGGACTTAGGTTTAGGGTTTAGGGATGGGGGAAGGTGAGAGGACAGAATACATGAAAAACTAGGGCTTCCTCTACAACTTGTTTTAAAAAAAATGAAAATGCTATAAGTAACCCGCTGCAATTCTGTTAAAAACTCCCCAGAGTAGTCGAAATAGGCATCAAAATATCCGTCAATACTTTTGTCAAAATAGGTGTTGATAATAGCATTGGAAAAAGTGTCAAAATTAAATATTGAGTTTTCGATGCCTATTTCAATGCCTGCTCTAGCAAATGTACTAGAAGGTGCAATTGAGTTGTGAGTATGCTTCTTGGAAAGCTTTCTTTAATTATACACATCACCTCAATTGACATAACTCGAGCCTTCTCTCAATGGAATCTTGATAAATCTCCTTTGGCACTATCCACGTATTCAACAAAGAAAGAAATGATAACTTAAAGAAGAATACATAATTTCAAAGCTATATGTTATACCAAAAGCACAAATCTATAGTTTTTAATAGAACTCACCTTGCCAGTCCACCTACTTTATAGATGGCATTCCGAGCTCTCTCTTCTCTACACCCACCAATTGATATTGGAATTATGAACTAGTGTAATCGATTTTTGAAAATAATAAAAGATCAATATAGAGTCCACACAACATAAACATCAAAGTGCCTAAAAAATAGATATAGTTATGTATGTAGCTACATCATGTTGTTCCAATCATGTGATTTGAGACCATACAATTTGATGCTGCTCACACCCTTCTTTATTATTGTAAATTCACCCTTTAATGAGTGCATTATACCGGTTGGTGTACAAAAGATGAAATTTGATTCTTGACATTCTTTTCCTCCTGTCTTGTCAAATTCCATGGTGCCTTTGGTAGATTCACCATGTCATTGACTACCCTTGGCCATGCCCTTTCCATGTGTCCAATTTTCTTTAGGTAATCCCTTATTTCATTGGTGTCTTTTTTACCAATTAGATGGTCCCAAATCATTGATGCCACATTCTTAAAATGTGTATTGGATCTAAAAGATGATTTATTCTCTTAACTCTGTCCAATATGGTACATGATAAAAAATTAAGTACCTTTTCATGCCCGCGGGTTCTATGATGGGAGTCACTCTCCATCTCTCGTACCACTCTCCATCTCTATGACATTGTAGGAGGTGAATGCCACATGGCTTCCCACTCTGCACATCTCATCACAATCAGAGAAACCTCTAATGGAGCATAATTAGGGTGGTTTAGAAGAAGAAATCTATGATGTTCATCATACACCACTTTCTTTAGTGCATGTGCTTGTTTGGATACAAGTGACGGTCCACAAATTGAACATGAATTATATCCTATAGTTGTAAGACGTACCAAAATGGCATATAAGAATTGAAACTTAATAGACATTACAATACATTAGAGTTATAAATGAAAGTTATGCATGTGTATATAACAATGGATATTAGTGAAGTACTTGAGTATTCCATATAACTTGGAAAATCATGGATAGTCCACATCAAGATACCCTTGACCATCACATTATGACATGAAATTAGATGAGAAACATCATGCACCCTTATGCCTCTCCATAATTGCTTGAGCTCATCTATCAAGGGTTCAAGGTATACATCCATATTATTTACCTTGTGCTTCCCAGCACAAGAATATAATCATCACATGACCCTTCTTGATGGACATCCATGGAGGAATACTATAATTCACAACAATAATGGGCCATGTCTCAGCCATGTGGACCATGATGTACACCTTAATCCAAATGGGTTCACCCTATCCATACCCAATCCAAGCCGTTATTTATGGGGCTCATCTTTGAACTTTAGCCAAGAATCATCAATGTGATCATAAGCCGGTGAGTTGGCAAGAATCCTCATCATGCCATCAGTTGAACGATGGTTCACATGATGCCATGTCATTAACTCAGTAATGGATTGACACCTAAACATATGTTAAATACGAGGTATAATAGGAAAGTGCCTCAATACCTTTTACGAAATTTTTGTAACTTATAAATCCATTCTGGTAATGATCCTCTCCACAAATTAGACATTGCATGACATTAGCAAAGGTACCCCTAGATAATACACAATCATTACTGGATGCATGAATTCAAGTGTAATCCATACCAGCTTGGAAAATATTTTTTGAGCATCACTTCTTGTTGGCAGACATCAAATTTTTTGTTGGGAGTATATCTTCTCTAATAATTGGAGTAGGCTATTCACACTATTATCGCTCCATCCATATGTTGTTTGCAAGTTGAGGATTTCCAAGCATGCCCACAAAGTTGAGTACTTACACCCTCATACAATGGTGTATTAGCTTCCTTATGTAACACATCCTCCTTGTTAGAAGTTTGAAAGTTAGGTGTCTCTTCCTCACCCTCGCTTAAAAAAAAGTGAGTGATCAACTCCTCCATGACATCCTCTTTATCTATCTCATGTGAAAGAAATCTTGGATCTTGCAAATGTACTGAACATGCTCCACTTTCCAAGTGCTTCTTACGATGCTTGTACTCATTCCTCAAGTTCTTCCCAATGATAAAATAATGAGGCATATTGTGTATAGTACTTGTGCAGCACAAATGTCCATGCCCTCCTCATCCTAATGAACCATATTTAAAAATGACCATTAACATAGAGCTTATGCATAAGGCTTTTTGCATAGAGACTTATGCACAAGGTTTATGTATAGAGATTTATGCATAGGACTTATATATAAAGCTTATGTGTAAGGCTCTATGCATAGAGCTTTATGTAAGCTTTATGCATAGAGCTTTATGTAAGCTTTATGCATAAGGTTTATGTATAGATCTTATGCGTAAGGATTTATGCATAGAGTATATGTATAAAGCTTCATGGATAGAGCTTTATGCATAAAGCTTAAAGCATAGAGCTTATGCATAAGGTTATATGCATAGAGTTTTATGCATAAGGCTTATACATAGAGCTTATGCGTAAGGCTTTATGCATAGAGATTTATGCAAGATTTATGCATATGGGTTAATGCATACATAAAGTATAGAGCCTTATATTATTTAAGCTTTAAGTTTTCTTATGTTATTTAGGTGAAAAATATCTACGTCCTATCTACATACAGTGACTCAAGTACCCCGAGCATCATTCCATCTCTTGAGGTAAACTCCAATGCTCTTATTCTTTTCATTTATATTTATTGCACCCTTGGGTTCTAGGGGTTTAATTTGTATATGCATTAAGCTTATGCCTAAGATTCATGTAAAAGTATGCATAAAGCTTTAAGCATATGCATAAACTTTATACATGCCTAAGCTTATGCATAAAGCATAGAGATAATGCATTCATAAAGCTTTATGGATGGTCGTACTCCTCAATGAGAAGGAGAGCGTCCCACCACATTTTCCTACATTAGACACACATTAAAAAATAACAATTTATATAAGTTTAAATTATTTGTAAACCAAAATTTTGAATACAAAATGGCAAGGTGACAAATACTTACAAATTGAGCAAGGAAAAAAGTCCTTCCACCCAATCCAAGATGAGAGGCCCCTCTTTTATGTTGGCTACTTCTCTTTTTTACTTGAATAGATTGGGGTTTTCTCGGTATGCCTTTTTTGCCTTCTTCCAATATTTATATGATTCTCCTATAGCAGCTTGAGGCCACCATGCTTGATGGCCTTAACAATCAATGATTTCCCATGACTCACATGTCCCTGCATACCATCTAGCATCTTAAGGTCATTAAACTGTAAGTCGAGGTGTGGCACATGAAATTTTTTCTTTAATACACTTAGAATGTATTATTTTTTGCATTATCTTGATTTTGCCAATCAATGCCCCAAATATTTCTGAGCTCATGATTTACTAAATGATGCATGCGTGCTATGACATGCTTCCCCTTGATATCCTCAATCAGACTCCCATCTGTGCTCCTCACATGTGGTAAGGAATTGTCACATGGTCATAGGCATTCGGATCAACCACTTAATTTACCTACACATCCTCTGATGGGGAATTGGAAGAAGATCTATTACTACCCCATAAACAACCACCACAACCACCCCCACTAGAACGACAATGAGAAGAGGCAGACCTCCTATCTGATGAGGATGTGATACAAGGTCATGGACTAGGTACCATAGAAGAAAGGGGAGTGGGTTGGTCACAACCTACACAAGAAGGCCCAGCACCCTGAAATGGACTAGATCCTCCAATGGGAGTGGATAAGGGCATAGAAATGCATAACCCAGGAGTAGAACCACCCCCATCAGAGTACCCCCCAAAGGTGTACGGTTAACTATGGAAGGAATCGAGGGTGAAGAAAAAATGTTCCACACATTTTCTCTACCATACCGATGCAACAGACTTGCGGCCCAATTATGAGAGTTGCTCTATATCTAGATCATCACGAACACCGAACAATGAGCCATTGGGCTTCTTAAGTCTGGATGCTCCCCCCACGTGTCTACATTATAAAAATGATGCTATCATGTGTATATAACAAGGAGGACTTAAAAAACATATCTATTATGTATATACCTTATGCATGTATAGAGCTTTATGCATAAACTAGTTTTAATGTATAAGCTTAAAGATTGCATTAAGATCTATGCATAAAGCTTTATGGTTGCATCAACAGGGTGTCACTTTGAAATATGATGCCATGCCAGCTGTGTAAGTTACTTGTTAAACAAGTATGAAGATAAAGAAGAGGCAACAAGCGAGGAGGACGAGTTTGATGATGATGATGATGAGTACAGATTGACCTACTCTGTTTTACCTTTGTCTTTGTATTCCCTGTTATGTAACACTTGAGACTCGATGTAGCTTGCCTATCATGGCATTTTGGCTTTAATACAAGATGTAGCTCACTTTCTATGGCATTTTGGATTTAATATAAACAAGCTTTCAAGAGTTAATACGTTTCAAATGTATGTTTCACATATATTTTGATATATCGATATGTTTGTGTATAAAAATTAGATTTGTCTTCAACATATTTAATTAAAATGGGGCAGACTGGGAATAATACCCTAATCTGTCCCAAAAGTTTTTTTTGTTCTCAGCGCTACCGTCGAGCGGCGATCATAAAGTCGTTTATTTTTTTAAATCAGCACTCCGCTGAGTGGGGTTATAAAACATTGCTTATAGCGTGGATTATATATGCATTTATAGCATGGGTTATAAACGGCACTTATAACGTGGGTATAATGACGCTTATAGCATTGAAAAAATAACGTCGCTTAGACCCTCGCACTTTTCCAATCCCCTTTATAAAAGCCATGCTATAAATTCCACTACCCCCTGTTTTTGTTGTAGTGTTTGCTCAAGCATTATGATCAAAATGTATTTGCTTACACATGGGCTATATATAGGCTATGGATAGCCTATGCATATGCATGGCTATGCATCAGCCTACACCATAGCTATGCATGTGCATTGCTATGCATCAGCTATGCCATGCATAGGCATGTCTATGCATAAGAATACACCATGCATAGCCTATGTGTTATATACACATTATGTGTGCATATACTAGGAGGCTAACCCACATTAGGCTTGTGAGCATGGGAACAAGCTCTAGTGAAGCATGGGTTAGGACTAACCTTAATGGTTAAGGTAAGGGTCAGGCATCCAAGGGTCACACATGGGAAATGGAGAGTCAACAGTCACTTGAGGGCCCTTCTATATAATAGGGGCATGGGGCACACTCAGGGGAGGCAAAGGCTATGTTATCTTGAGGCTAGATTATGATATGATGTTCTCTTATATAGAGGATTATATCTACTCACCTACCGTTTCACACTATAGCTAGATGCTACTAGATGGAGTTATACCTCTTGGTGATATGGGACATCAAGGTAAACGTATGATGTACGTTATTATAATTCATAAGTGCATCTCTTGGACTTGGGGGTGGTCGGGTGGATGAGTTTATGCCTGATTTATGCACATTTAAGCATAAACATTATCTAGAGAGATCTTTGGGTTTTAACAGTGGTATCAGAGCAATCTCTAGTTAATTGTTGTTGATTTTTCTTTCTTATTGTAATTTTTTGCTTTTTTTAAAGTAAATTTTAATATTTACTAAATAAAAATATTATTTTGTTGATTTGTGTTGATGATTATCACTTGGATCATCCATATGGCGGCTGGAACACATGTTTCTTCTATTCAATGGATGAATCGACATTGCAGGGGAATTCTGTGAGTTTAAATACTATTTTTTCTTATTTTTTGTGGTTTAATAAGCATTAATGGAAATTTTTACCAAAATACTGCATATTTTGTCATAAATATTTTTGGTAGAATGGATTCCTTGAATGTCTCTAATTTTTAGTAATTTTTTCCTAAATTTTAAGAAAAATTTTGAGCATTTTTATGGTATAAAATGTATTTTTAATGCATTTTTGCAGGTTTTTCGCGGATATTCTTTCCATTTTCTACCAATTTTCTGCTAAAATGCAGTGTGGGGCAGTCAATTCATGCATGGAATGCTCTCTCATGTGCGTGGGATCCTCTTCTCCTCTCAAATCCAATTTTCTCTTCTATTTTCCTCTCCTACATGTGAATGCCTCTTAATAGGCACATTTTTATTAACCATTAATCATAATTAATTTTTAATTATGATTAATCAAATTTTAATCCTCTCTGTGATATAACAGAGGAGGGGGTGGGGAGAGAATCCATGGAAATGGAGAGAAGGAGAGAGGAGAGTGGAGAGAGGAGAGAGAACCTCCTCTCTCTCTCTCTCTCAACCTGTTCAAAGCGTGCGGGGGGTTCAAGCGGACGAAAAAATGCCACCCTCCCTAAAAAATCATTTTGTAACCTTTAAAAAAATTAATTTGTAACCTTTTAAAAAAAATCTTATTAAAAATTTTTTAAGTCTTTTTTTTAAATTCCAAAAAAGCTTGAAAAAAAGTCAAAAAAAAAGAGAAAATTTAAAATCTGAGAAAAAACACTTCTCTAAAAAATTCTGGAAATTTTTTTCCTTGGTGCCTCTTGGCTTTCTATCTCCTGGGGAAACCTTTTGGCTTTCCGAATTCTGGGAAATATTTTGACCTTTCTTTTGAACTTTCACATTTCGATTTTTTTTGTCTTTTCATTTTCCTGAAACTGTTGGCTTTCCGTATTTCGGGAAGACCATTAGGATTTCGAAATTTTTTGACTGTTCGTATTCTTATGCGTTCGGGGTAAATTAAATTTTTTAAAAAATATCTAAAAATTAATAAAAATTTTAGACAAAGGTTATTTTAATTTCTAGAAAATGTGGGGTTGGTGTTTGGCATGTGGTGTGTCCATTCGGGTGCCCGTGACCATTCAAATTCCTTTTAAAATATATTTTTTGACCCAAAAACTAACCGGCTATGCCACAAAGAAGTACTTGGCTACTCGGTTATTGCTACAACATGATCAGATACCCCTGATACATGCAAGGGATAAAGAGTCCCACACTTAGAACCCGTGGCCAAAAGTAAAGAACCCTTTTGAATTTTCCAACTCTGAAAACTAAAGGTGGTCTAAAAGCCATCATTATCAAGCTGACCCATTGAAATAAGGCTTTTAGTCTGCTTAGGCACATGTCAGACATTTTTCAAAAGAAAAACATACCCATTTGCAAAGGAAAATTTAATGTTCCCCACTACCACTATGTCAAGCATAATCATTTCTGTTGAGATTCAAGCTCGATGTCAGTGTGAGCCAGCTATGCTATGTGCTGGCAGATTAAGCTAGGGTTAGTAGAGTGTGGACACAACTCATTGTGTGTTGTGTGGATTATGGATTAGTGCATTATGCTTTGTGTGAGAGTGGACATGGCTTCCCTCTATGGTTAGGGTTTGCAATATACATTAGGGTTTGCTCCTGTGTGTGTGTCTCCTCCTCCTCTACCGTTCTTTCAACATGGTATCAGAGCCTTGTGCTGTTTATTAGGGTTTATGAGTGAGTGAGTGAAGAGGGAGAAGAAGCTATGAAGAGAAGCTGTGAAGCTTGCCATTGGAGCTGTGAAGCTTGGAGCACACCAAATACTATCAGATCTGAAAGCTTGGCCTACTGGGTAAGGTCTTCTAAACATCCTTGAGCGGATTGCAGGTGATACAGGAAAAAACAAAGCAAAACAAAGCAAAGCAAAATTCTGGTTTTTGAAGCTTTCCATTAAAGCTTGGGAACATTGATGTATGGTGGAAATACATGTAAATCTGGCAAAGCAAACATGTATCTGACAATGAGGGATGTAATGGCAACTCTTATGCAAGCCCTATTGTGATTTTGGAGCAATTTGAATGCATTTCAAAGTGTGAAAATCTCTGGTTTTTGAGCTCACACAAAACAGAGAAAAGGAAGCCAAAAATTGATGAAATTGGAGCATGTATTTGGTAAAAATCAAAGCATTGGTGGATTGCACACATACCTAGGAGTGTTGGGGACTTGATTACCTCATCATTGAGCATTACAACCACTCCCAAAGGGCTCTACAGCAGGCGGCGCAGCCAGACAGAGAAAACAGGGTAGATTTTATATTTTTTGACTACGAGGAGATCAAATTCTCAGTGGGTGCTTGATATCTTCCACAACTTCTTTAGCAATTGGATGCTTTACACCTTGGAGAAGAGGGCTATGTAATTTTCTTGGTCAATGATGCCTAATTGAGCTGGGAATGAGCTGATTAAAATAGACTGTCCACTGGTTGCAGAGAAACAGAGCATTTTTAATTGAGCAATTAATCCTTGGTGTTTTACAATTGGACAAATTCCTCTTACATGGACTTGATGGACACTAATGCTAAGCTAATGAATGCCTGGTTGCTCAATTTGGACAAATATTGAAGGAATTAGAGCAAATTTTCTACTGGTTTTTCTGGTTTTTCTGGTTTTTCCAAAAACAGAGAAAGGGGTTTTCAAAAATTGATATGTACACATGTCAGATGGTGTTGATACTCAACATTGAGGTTGATTAGGTGTCAATGCAAGTTTCCCATACTTGATTGCACCATTACATTGTGATTTGGAGCCTTGGAAGGCGTGTCGATTCAGGGTATCCCGGACTGTGTGAGTCAGTTCATCTTGGATGATTACCGGTTGATTTTCTACATCAAATTTGGAGTTTGTTGGCTATCTTGGAGTATCTGGAACATTCATTGGAGTGTGGTTGAGTTGAGGAAGGCTCATTTACAGATTTGAAGTGTGCGGAAGGTGTATGCATTAAGCAAACATGTCGGACAATCCAGTTCAGATTGTTGGTGAAAAGCTGGATAGGAAGAACTTCCAGGCATGGAAGTACAGGATAAAGAGTTTCTTGAAAGGAAAAGGATTTTGGAATCTCATTACAGGTGCTGAGCCAGAGCCTGAGCTACCTCGGCAACCTACACAGCAGCAGCTTATTGCTCATAAGCAATGGTCAGAGAGAGCATTCAAAGTGCTGCATTATTTGTCTATATGTATTTCTGATGCTATGCTCATACACATACAGGAGGATGCTGAGAATCCCAAAGATGCATGGGATACTTTGGTCAAGATGTTTGATACAGATACGAGTGCTCGCAAGTCTCAATTGCGACAGCAGATACACAATGTGAAAAGGAATAAAAGGAGCATACATGATTATGTGCAAGAAATCAAGAAATTAGCAGATGCATTGGCCACAATAAATGCCCCCATGCCTGATGATGATTTGGTGGATATTACCTTGCGTGGTCTTGGCAAGGAATACAAATCCTTTGATACATCTATCTCAGTGAGGAGTACAGGTCTACCCGACTTCGATGAGTTGGTTTCACTCTTGTTGGTTGAGGAAATCAAGCTCAGTGATTCATTTCTGGATGCATCTACTAGCCATGATGATGGCAGAAATCAGGCTTTCTACTCGCAGAGAGGCTTTAGAGGCAGGGGGAGATTCTCATCACGTGGACGTGGTGGTAATGGTCGTGGATGGCAGGATAGGCCTCCACAACAGAATTTTCAGCCTTCATATGGTGCTCGAGGTGGTCGTGGATATGCACCTCAGCGAGGCAGAGGTAACCCCCGTGGTCGAGGACGTTGGCAAGGCCAACAAAATTCTATGCAAGATGTGGAATGCCATTATTGTGGCAAATATGGTCATATGGCGAGAGATTGTTTCCGCAAACAAAATGATTTGAGAGGGGGAAGAGCACAACGTGGTGGTCATTATGGTGGAAACTATGCACAACATGGTGGTAACTATGCATCAAGTAGCAATGATGGAACTGCAAATCATTTGTTTGCCCATGAAGCATGTTGTGGGTTCTATGACAACAAATGCTGAGAATGATGATACATGGTATATGGATTCAGGAGCATCAAACCATATGACATGTCATGGTGAATGGTTTGAGCATATGAAGCCTATGGATGTAAAAGGCTATGTGGAAACAGGTGATGATGCCCAGCATGTCATTACACATGTTGGAAGTGTACCATTGGTCATGCACAATGGTCAGACAAAGTCTATGTCAGATGTGCTGTATGTGCCTTCGATCACTAAAAGCTTGGCCTCAGTTGGTCAAATGGTGGAACAGGGATTACAGGTTCGTTTCAACGAGCATGGATGCTTCGTTGAAGATTTCAAACATGGATGTAGAGTGATTGCTAAAGGCAAGAAAGAAGGAAGATTGTTTAAGCTGGATGCTGGAATTCCTGAGCTAAAATCAGCCATGTTCTCAAAGAGCAAGAATGTGGTACAGGACATTGATATGTGGCACAAGAGGATTGGACATGTCAATATACAGAGATTAAAGAACATGCAAACAAGAGGCATTGTCAGTGGATTGCCTAGGTTCAAATATGATGGACATATGCATGTTTGTGAAGCCTGTCAGTTTGGGAAGCAGGCAAGGTTGAGGTTTCCTAGAGAAGGAAATATGAGTAACAGGCCACTTGAGATAGTACACAGTGATGCATGGGGTCCTGCACAAAACCCATCTATCAAAGGCAGTTTATACTATGTTACATTCATAGATGATTTTAGCAGGATGACATGGATATACTTTCTCAAAGAGAAGAGTGAAGTGTTGGAGAAGTTCATGGATTTCAAAGCTTTTGCAGAAAAGCAATATGGCTGTTGGATTAAATGTCTGAGGACAGATGGAGGTGGTGAATACACCTCAAAAGCTTTTGAGCATTTCTTGAGGAAGCATGGAATAAGAAGACAGTTGACTTGCAGGTATACACCTCAGCAGAATGGTGTGGCTGCGAGAAAGAATAGAGTCATATGTGAAGTGGCAAGGGCAATGCTTAATGAAAAAAGCATGCCAGATTACTATTGGGCAGAAGCATGTGCTACTGCAGTGTATATTTTGAACAAAACACCTACAGCAGCCATTCATGGAAGCATGCCAGAGATGCGGCTCACAGGTTACAGGCCAGACATTGGACATCTAAAAGTTTTTGGATGCATAGCTTATGTACATGTGCCTGATGAAAGAAGAAGGAAGTTGGATCCTAAAGCAGAGAAATGTGTATTTGTTGGATATGCACAGGATCGAAAGGCATACAAATGTTATAACCCTCAAACTAGACAAGTGGTCATCTCACGAGATGTGGTGTTTGATGAGCTTGCTAGTTGGTACAAAGCAAAAGATGAGGGAGTCATTGAGTCACTTGAGGCTGATGTGCTTGTGAACTTGCCACAAGCAAGTTCTAGTTCTACTACTATGTCTGGGCCAGCAGAAGCTGAGAGTAGTAGTGTATGTCCATGGTCAGGACGTTTGAGGCATGAGAGTGTGAGCACTGGGAGTAGTGCTATGGATAAAGGCAAAAAGAAAGTCGAAGGAATTGGAATCACAGGTTATGAGTCATCTAGTTCTGAGAGTTTGGATGAGGAGCTTGGCATACCTGTTTTACGCACACCTGGTGCTAGGCAGGACAGATATGTGCCACCACATGCTAGAGTTACAGGTGTACAGAGTGACCCGCAGGCATTGCGGAGATCCCAGAGAGTTAGATATCCTGTTGACAGAGTGACATATAGAGATTTGGCTATGCACTATGCATATATAACATCTATGGTGAAGCATGTGGAACCTACATGCTATGCAGAGGCTGTTGGAGAGCATGTATGGGAAAAAGCAATGGATGTTGAGATGGACGCATTGGTCCATAATGATACATGGGACTTGGTTGCATTACCAAAGGACAAGAATGTTATTGGATGTAAATGGGTTTACAAAGTGAAGTGCAAATTTGATGGTTCTATTGAGAGACATAAAGCAAGATTGGTAGCAAAGGGTTATGCACAGACCCAAGGTTTGGATTATGATAAGACGTTTAGTCCAGTGGCTAAGATGGGCACAGTGAGAGCAGTCATTGCTATGGTTGTAGCTAATGGCTGGGAAATGCATTAGATGGATGTCAAGAATGCATTTCTGAATGGAGATCTACAAGAGTAAGTGTACATGGCACAGCCAGAAGGGTATGTACACCCTAGATATCCCACTCACGTATGCAGGTTGAAAAAGGCATTGTATGGTCTAAAGCAAGCACCTCGTGCTTGGAGTGATAAGATGAGCAGATATCTTATCTCACTGTGGTTTTCAGATTTCTACAGCAGATTCTTCACTCTATGTGAAGAAGACACAGCATGGGATTGTTTTACTAGTCATCTATGTGGATGACTTGATTATCACAGGTGATCATGGTGCAGATGTGATGCATGTCAAGAAAGCTTTGAGTGGGCAATTTGACATGAAAGATCTTGGTGAGTTGAGATACTTCCTTGGAATTGAAGTGGTAAAAGATCATGCAGGTACTTGGTTAGTACAGCGCCAATATGCATTGGATATGTTGGCAAAGTATGGCATGACAGGGTGTAAGCCTATGAGTACACCATTGGAGCTATGAGTACACCATTGGAGCAAAATGTGAAGTTGCGGGCTGATTATGGCGAGGAATTGGATGATCCTTCTATGTATAGGAAGATGGTTGGTAGTCTCATATATATGACTATCACACGCCCGGATTTGAGTTATGCTGTGGGGCTAGTCAGCCAGTTTATGCAGAGCCCTAGGAAACCACATTTGGATGCAGTGAGACGCATCATGAGATATGTGAAGACCACAGCACATTATGGTTTATTTTATGAGAGTGGTAAAAGCTTGGACATACATGGCTACACAGATGCTGATTGGGCAGGTAGCGCATATGACAGGAGGTCTAATAGTGGATATGCTTTTACACTTGGAAGTGCTGTGGTGAGTTGGAGCAGAAAAAAGCAACCTACAGTTGCTTTATCCAGTACAGAGGCTGAGTACAGGGGTGCAGCCATTGCTACTTGTGAGGCTATATGGTTAAAGAGTCTCTTGACAGGTTTATGTGAGCCTCTTGATGGCAAAGTTGTCATTCATTGTGACAACATGAGCAGTATACAGTTGGCAAAGAATCCAGTGTTTCATGCAAGGACCAAACACATAGAGGTCCATTATCACTTTGTCAGAGAAAAGGTGCTGGATGGTACAATTGATCTTCAGTACGTGAAGACTGATGAGCAGGTGGCTGATATCTTTACGAAGCCACTTAGCAGGGAGAAGTTTGAGTACTTCCGAACTATGTTGGGAGTACATGGGATGAGCTTGAGGGGGAGTGTTGAGAGTCTTGATATCCCAAGCTCATCTACATCTTCATCGGCAGTACATCATGAGCTTGAGAGGGGCTGTTGAGATTCAAGCTCGATGTCAGTGTGAGCCAGCTATGCTATGTGCTGGCAGATTAGGTAGGAACATGTGTGAGACATAAATGACCGCGTGTCCAGCTGGTC
This sequence comes from Cibotium barometz, assembly GCF_041138505.1. NCBI lineage: Eukaryota > Viridiplantae > Streptophyta > Polypodiopsida > Cyatheales > Cibotiaceae > Cibotium > Cibotium barometz. The sequence goes on along the minus strand of NC_141097.1, from coordinate 42,168,362 downwards.
ATAGTGTGTGGACATTAGCTAGGGTTAGTAGAGTGTGGACACAACTCATTGTGTGTTGTGTGGATTATGGATTAGTGCATTATGCTTTGTGTGAGAGTGGACATGGCTTCCCTCTATGGTTAGGGTTTGCAATATACATTAGGGTTTGCTCCTGTGTGTGTGTCTCCTCCTCCTCTACCGTTCTTTCAACAATTTCCAAGATGCACTGTACCTTTCTTTCCACGGTCATAAGTGGAGAACCATTCCCTATGGGGAGTAACATGAAATGAAGCACCAGAATCCAAAATCCAATCCTGGGCATATGCATCATCAGCAGCGGTAGTAAATCTGTAGAGCAGGTAAGGCAGATGCAAAGAGAACATCATCATCACTACTCTGAGTGACTACATTTATTTCCTCTGCCTTTCCTTTTCCCTTGTCCTCCCTGGTATTTTCTTCATTCCTATATGTAGTTCTATTGGCATTTCTCTTCTTTTCTCTCTTCTCTCTTTTCAACAAAAAAATAATCCTTTTTGTAGTGTCCCTTTTTATGACAGTGAAAGCACTCAATGTTGCGTACACTGGATTTGCTACGAGAGACTTCCCTCTTTCTTGGGACTTCTCCCTAAACTGAGATCTTCCTCTTTGCACACTTAAAGCTGCATCCTTCTTGTTGCTCTCCATAGACTTCTGTCTAATTTCCTCAGCCCAGGCTTCCAACAACATCATCATAATGCAACACTCCACCAAGTGTGGAGTTGTTAATAGCCATGCAAAAAGTATCCCAAGAAGGCGGCAATGTGAGCATGGAAGGAATATTGCCTTTGTCTCTAAATCGAAAGGCATCTTCTGCGCTTGAAAATGATATTGAAATCATTTAAGTGTTTAGCAATGGAGATACCTTCCTACAACTGCAATTGAAATAACCTCTTCATGAGGTAAACCTTATTCGAAGCTGTTTCCTTTTCATAGGTATCACACAGCTTCTTCCAAAGGGCTCTAGTAGTCTTTTCTGTGACTACTGTAAAATATTTGTGACTACTGTAAAATAGACAGTCTCAGCAAGATACAGTCTGATTGTAGACCTTGCCATTGTATCCAACTCATCCCAGTCTGCATTTGACATGTCTTTAGGTTTGGGGGTTGCAGCCCTCCCAAAGGCTTGAGCTGCTTTTTCTGAATCAACACATCTTGTATTTGCTCTTTCCACAAGGTGAGATTTGTGCCATCAAACTTCTTGATAATGTAAAACTCTTTTTCTAAGTTGGAAGAGGAACCCATGATGCAAATACAACAAAATTAGAAATCACACCAAGTGTTGGTTACTCCAAACTGTGTATGCCAAAATATCAATTGTAATGTGCATAAACTGCAATGTGCATTCATGTATCCACTGCAACAACCCAATGCTAGAAATGAGCACACAGGGCTCAGGTTGCAACACAACAGTGACCAATACTATGCAAAGACTTGCAAAAAACACCCAAAATACACTTGCACAGCGGCTTCCTTACACGGGTAATCTCTACACAAATTGCAGAAGTGGTTTGCTACCACCACTTAGAGTCATCTTCCATGACTGTTTGGCATAAACTGATAGCATACACAAATTAGTCACTCTCAAAATCTCTGCAAAATTGCAAAACAATAATTTTTTTTGTAACCTGCGAATCGAAAACTCAGTCGCACTATCCAAAAATGGCACTTTTTGCGAATGCACTTTCGGGAACTTTCGACTGCAAAACGGGCCTCGAAATGACCTTAGATTGAAAATTTAAGCATATACTGGCCTCTCGTTGCACTGCGAAGGGCATCTCAAATGGAGATGGTGCCCTGCTACACCTCCGACTATGGTCCTGGTGTGCAGAGATATGTTCCCAAGTTCACGAAAGAAAAGCAAATGAAGCTTCTCTTATCGAACTATTGTGCTCCACCCAAGCTCTTCACTGCATACACGGGCGATTCCACAAGATAACTTTTCCCTAATGTAGTCAAAAGCCTTACTTAATTGAACTGATCTGACCAAACTCGTAAGTTCCATAGTCAGATCAAGGGACAGATTGCACTTGGATCATAGAGATCAATGCTTTTTTCCTCATTGAGAGGCATAGCTGTCGATTCTTTTCCATAGAACAATTTTTGTTCGGGATTTACTTCATCTATCGTAATAACAGAAATTGAGTCTCGATTTACGGATCCATCAATCCAGCCTAACCCCATCCAGTCCCATGGGTTAGTCAACCACCCAACCACCCAACCACCCAACCACCCAGATCAATGCTTTTTTCCTCATTGAGAGGCACAGCCGTTGATTCTTTTCCATAGAACAATTTTTGTCCGGGATTTACTTCATCTATCGTAATAACAGAAATTGAGTCTCGATTTACGGATCCATCAATCCAGCCTAACCCCATCCAGTCCCATGGGTTAGCCAACCACCCAACCACTGTAGTGATGGGATCCAATTAGGAATTTGGTTAGGTTTTGTCCCGGATACCAGGGAAAAGAGTTCCCAGGCCCCATAGCCGGAAGTTCATGCAAACATACAACTAGTCACACCACTTACACACCCAATATGAAATTGCCTTTTTCTCAGCATCAGCTATCTTTAAAACAATCCTTTAATGAAACCATTATGTCACTGATGACAATCCTCAAAATCTCTGATTGAATCCATATTTCCAATCATTCATTCATCGATGTACTTATGGCATCATTGGCAACCAGAACGCTCACCACCTGTTCACTTAGGGGCCTTTTCAATAGTTCCTAGCTCATAGTACCCGGTAATATTTTCACATATAAAAATCAAGATGGAATCCTTGTTGAAGATTAGCAAGATCAATCAACAGATCCATATAAGAGAGCCATAGACTCATCCGTTGAGGACCAGCAAGGTCAATCAACCAGATCCATGCCCGGTTTCAGAAAACAACTCTTACTCCTTGTTCCAATATCTTCCACGATGCACGTATGGGTATCTTCGGCGACCCAGAGCCCGAGCACCGTATGGTCAGCACCCTCTAGGATCCTTCGCAAGTGACCTAGCGCTTCACTCATAGGCCGCTTCCTTGGTCCCTCATCCACCGTACCGGAAGCTCACCATTTAAATCGATCCAAGGCTGGTCAAGACCTCGGTCGACCTTGCTACATGAGACGTCCTCCATTGACTCTCCGTCAGCAGTTTGCAACTTTATCAGTTAGGTCTCCATGACCTTAATCCACAAGACGATCAAAATGCTTTCCCAACATTCTCAACATAAAACAGTCATTTACAAACAGGTCACAAAATACAATTTCTATATCGAACTCTCGTCTTTCCACATTATCCCTCCTCAGTCCACATTACTTATTCCACATTCCATTCATATGTGTATTCATTCTCATCCATTCACTCATATCGACGACACATTATTTCACATACACATTCACATTCATTATTCTACATACACATCCATGTTCGTACATCCACATCATACATCCAATCCCATATCCGCATTCATACATACACATCCAATCCCATATCCGCATTCATACATACACATCCATATCCACATCCATACATCCACATCCACATCCACATTCACATCCATACATACACATCCACATTCATACATCCACATCTACATGCATTCATCTATTTTCACATCCTCATTCATACATCCACATCCACATACATACATCCACATCCGTATCTACATCCATACATCCATATCCACATCCATATCCACATCCACATTCACATTCATACATACACATCCACATTCATACATCCACATCTACATGTATACATCCATTTTCACATTCTCATTCATACATCCATATCCACATCCGTATCTACATCCATACATCCACATCCACATCCACATTCACATTCATACATACACATCCACATTCATACATCCACATCTACATACATACATCCATTTTCACATCCTCATTCATACATCCACATCCACATGCATACATCGACATCTGTATCTACATCCATACATCCACATCCACATTCATATTCATATCTACATCCATACATCCACATTCACATTCATACATACACATCCACATCTACATGCATACATCCATTTTCACACCTCATTCATACATCCACATCCACATACATGTATCCACATCCGTATCTACATCCATACAACTCTTAACTCATCCTAATATCTATTTATAGAATATAAGAGAATTCTTATATTTGATATAAGATTTCTTTACGCATCTATTTATGCATAAATTCCATTTTAAGGAGAATAACACTTTCGAAATAAAAATCAGTCTTTTATGCATCTTCCTATGCATAAATTCATTTTAAATGAGAATGACACTTTTGAATTAAAAATCAATCTTTTATGCATAATTCTAATTTAGTAGAAACTACACTTTTAGAATAAAAGAATTTCTCTTATGCATCTAATTTATGCATAAAATTATTTATGATGAAAATCACTCTTTTGAATTAAAAATAAAATTCTTTATGCATCTTTCTATGCATAAAATAAGAATTAATAAAAATAACACTTTTTGGATTAATTTAAATTCTTTATGCATCTATCCATGCATAAATCCAATTTAGTAGGAATTACACTTTTAGAATAAAAGAATTTTTCTTATGCATCTTATTTATGCATAAAATCCATTTATGATGAAAATCACACTTTTAATATAAAAATTATATCCTTTATGCATACAATTCATTTATGATAAAAAAACATTCTTTTAATATAAAAGAATTTCTTTTATGCATCTAATTTATGCATAAAATCCATTTATGATGAAAATCACACTTTTAATATAAAAATTATATCCTTTATGCATATGTTTATGCATACAATTCATTTATGATGAAAATCATTCTTTTAATATAAAAGAATTTCTTTTATGCATCTAATTTATGCATAAAATCCATTTATGATGAAAATCACACTTTTAATATAAAAATTATATCCTTTATGCATACAATTCATTTATGATGAAAATCATTCTTTTAATATAAAATAATTTCTTTTATGCATCTAATTTATGCATAAAATCTATTTATGATAAAAATCACACTTTTAATATAAAAATTATATTCTTTATGCATATGTTTATGCATACAATTCATTTATGAGATAAAAATCTCACTTTTATGATAAAGTATTTCTAGTATACATTTTTCTATGCCTAGAATGAAAATTAACCCTTTAAGAATACTCATACGATGGGGATTACTCTTTTTAACATAAAATTTAATTACCAAAAATCCTCTTTTTCTTAATTCATCAATTATGCATAACATAAAAATCAATTTCTCCATGATTACAATAAAATTCTTTCAATTAATCTAGGATGATAATTCCTAGAATATGGTAGGAAGTCCTCTTTTCATGCTTTGAATGAAATTATTTTATGTGTAATTTTTACAAAAATTTTACCATAGCTCTGCTGCTATGACTGATAAATCTCAATTATTTTAAAAGATAAAGCTTATCATTAAGGGAATGATTAGAATGATCCCTAATTGGATCATTAATCCATAATGGATTGAATCATCAATATTCATGAAATACATAAACTAAAAACATAGGGAAAAGCCATTAATTTGGTCTCAAGCATAGATTAATCTTGGATTAAGGAAAAGCTTTATGAAAAGCTTCATTTGGATTGAGAATAGGTCATGAGAATGACCATTTCTTGAGTGAGAGAGAGAAATTACATAAAAACCATTAGAATTAAGCATAAATGAAAACTTATGTAATTCTTTACTATCATTCATCAATTAACTTCAATAGCATTCATCAATTTATGTAATTCTTTACTACCATTCATCAATTAACTTCAATAGCATTCAAAAACCATTCCAATTAAGCTTCTCAAGCTTGAGAGGGGTTGAGAAGAGAGAAACATTGAGAAATTATAGAAAAGATCAAAATTCACCATTTACCTTACAAATTGCTTGATTCTTTGTTCACGGTAGAGGCCCCCAACCAATCAATTGATTTAGTATGTTGATGGAGCCACCAATGGGGATTGAAGAAAGAGGGAAGCTCCAATTTCTTCAATTTGGAGAGAATTTTAGAGAATAGTAAAAATTAGCATTATTTAAGCATAATTCTAGTATAGTAAAATTCTCCTATTTTTTCTCAAAGGACTCATGTTCTATTTATAGAAGAGGGAGGCTCTAACCAAGACCAACTAATTTCTAGAATTTTCCAAATTTCAGTTTGGTTGATTTTGGACCTAGTTTGGTTCCTTTTTTATTCGGTTTTGATTTAGTTGATCCAAGAGAGAGGAGAGATAAAAATATCTCAATTTTTGAAGATTTAAAACTCAATTACACATGTGAAGTAGGCGCCTCATTCATGAGGGAAAAATCCCCATGCAGAGGTGTCAAAAATGCATCATTACTTCTAAATATCTCCCCTTTTTAACTATTAGCCTTGTCCTTAGTCAACTCTTCATCTTATGTGAGTATTTACTCATTTTTGGGGGATTTTTCTTTTATTTCTTCATTTATCTCTTCCTTACATTTGGATTGATCTTATTGGCCCATAGGAACCTTAATTTGAAATTTTGAAAAAATCTTCACCCCTAGGATAATGCCTCTTGAACCGATTATACTTAATTTCTAATGCACCTTCTGAAAATCTTTTTGAGCTTCTATTTCAAGGGAACTTATTTTAATAATATGAGAAATTTTTCTATCTAAAAATATTTAAAATCTGAATATTCTCTCTCTAGAATATTTTCTCTCTCTATGTCAAAACAGGCAGAGACAAGATCTTTATATTTCTAAAGAGGGGATTGATTACAGGGAGAAGATGCTGGATATCATGAGGGGCTGGGGGAGGAATCTTACATATGATACCAGTTGTGAGGATAAAGGGAAGCAAAAGACAAGAGAGTGAGGGAGCAAGAGTAAGAGAGTAACACACAGGTTTTTGGTGGGTGCTGAATCACCCTTATCTTCTATGTTTTCATATATATACTTTGAGTATTGTATACATGACTAGGGTTAGGGCACAATGACCTTTAACCCTCACACCTGCCTTGTGTAAGGCAAGGTGTGCAAGCATTCTAGTTAAGTAGATTTTTTATCTAAAGTTTGTCAAATTGTATATTATGCAGAGAGTCACAGAGGTGTATCAAGATATAGCTAATGGTGCTATAACTAGGCAATGCTTTCTAGACCTTCTTATTTGAGTTTTTTTCATCAACTTACACACTTGGTACCTTTAAATAAGGGGGTCTGAAGCATTTCTTCAGCTATACCACCAATAGGATAAATACACATTTACGTATGGCATGCAAGCACTCTTCAAGTGTGTAAGTTACCTTTGATCTAGTTTATGTTATGTTATCATGCATTTTTCTTGTCTATATAGTCTACCAATTTGTACATTTTCCATGCTTCAATTCTAGTTTAGGTTAACTTTTAAACATAATGTAGGGTTTTAAAAAGTGGTTTTATGCTTAAAAACTAACTCATTTTTTATGGGTTTTAGCTTAGGTTGAGAGCAGTTTGAGGCTACTCAAGCCACCAAAATCCTCAACCATTGTGAGCACTTACAAGGTATGTTGCACCCTCTCTTTGCTATTTTGCTATTAAACTTTTTTCCTTGTTAAGTTCACGTGGTCCAGAGGTATGTCCCACATGTGAAGTGCCCCATATGTGGAAGTTGGGTAGTAATGCATCACATGGCTATGCTTGCCATGTGCAAGCCTATACAAGCCATGGGCAATTCTCCATAGACTTGTATGCTTGCCACCTCTCCTAGATGTGTGTTTACGATTTAGACTTGCATCATGGAGAAATGGGAAGAATTTTGGCTTACCTACCATCCATTTAGGCTAGGTGGCAAGCCAAACACTTTTTCCTCTCTCAGATATGAGTCCAAATCTTATTTATGCTTCAGACTTACATGTAGGAGAGCTAGAAAACTAAGTTGTTGTTGACCATCCATTTAGGCTAGGTGGCAAGCTAAAACATTGGTTGTCTCTCTTAGATATAATTCCAAGTGTATTTACGGTTCAAACTTGTATGTAGGATCATTCTATCTTTCCAACCATCCATTTAGTGCCTCTCTTAGCCAATGAGTCCAAAGCATATTTATGATTTAGAACTGCATGTAGAAAAGATAGCAAGCTAAACTAATTAGTGCCTCTTTCAGCCAATGAGTCCAAAGCATATTTATGATTTAGACTTGCACGTAGAAAAGATAGCAAGCTAAAATGCTTGCTAATAGTCCTTTTAGGCTAGGTGGCAAGCAAAAATGCTTCCCACCTCTCTAAAATATGAGTGCAAGTGTATTTATGCTTCAAACTTGCATATAGGAAATTTGGCCAGCATTCTAGCTTACTAACCATCCATTTAGGCTAGGTGGCAAGCTTAAATGCTCGTTGCCACCTCTCTTAGATATCAGTCTAAAGCATATTTTCACTTCATACTTTCATGTAGGAGTGTTGGCAAGCTAAGACGCTTGCGTAGCATCCATTTAGGGTAGGTGGTAAGCTAAAACACTTTTCATCTTTCTTGGATATGAGTCCAAAGTATATTTATGCTTTAGACTTGCATGTGTGTGTGTATGTGTGTGTGTGTGTGTGTGTGTGTGTGTGTGTGTGTGTGTGTGTGTGAGAGAGAGAGAGAGAGAGAGAGAGAGAGAGAGAGAGAGAGAGAGAGAGAATGGAGCTTGGAGTGGAGGGAGGAAGTTTTGGCTGCTAGCTACAACAAAACGGAGATGAACAAAGGGGGGGAAGTTAGTGGTCTACCATGGCTTAGGCCAGGCACCCAATTTTTTATTTTTAAAAAATTCTAGTAACTGTGCTGGTATGAGTGCTAGTTATACCAACAAAATCACCAACGATTGTCAAAACATTGGTGGATTGTTGGTACACTATCATTTCCTTGTAGCAGTGATAATTTGAGATGAAGTGTGTAGAGTGAGAAAACTAATGTTGCACGCATAAGATGATTCTTGGATAATAAACATTGGGAATTCTAGAAATATGACCAATTTTCAAGGATTAGTATTCCTCCCTAAAGCCACTAGGAGATGACATCATGGTGGCAGTTTGGCAGTGGGCAATGATGTAAAGTTCTCAATCAAAGGTTTACATAATATTTCACAAGGTTGTATAGAAAGTATTACAAAAAAAATTTGGATTCTAGATATGAAGAGGAACCTCCTTTCTATCTTGGACATCATGGAACTTGACTTGTGGGTCTAATTTTACAAGAATAGTGTACTTACATTATTGATAGAGATGACAAGGTCATTGTAAAGGGAATTCGAAGGAACAACAATTGGAATTTCCTTTAGGCATTTGCAATGCATGCCAATTTGGTTAGAAACAAACTTTACCATGAGAGATATGGGCATCTCACTATGTACTCTTTCAAAGATACATGATGTAGGAAGATTTGGGTGTACTTTTTTAAGGAAAAGTCTTAGGCTTTTGAAAAGTTCAACCCTACACTGGTTGAAACTGAGATATAAACAAAATTAAAGAAGTTCAAAATAGACTGGCAAATAGAATTCATGTTTGATGAATTCTTGGGTTTTTACAAGGAAATAAGCATAAAGTGGCAGCTCACTACTAGTGCTCACACTCTACATCAAAATAGAATTATAGAGTGCAAGAATCATTCTATTATGGAGATGGAAAGGATTATGCATTATGGCAAGAATCTACCTAAATCCTTTTGGGATGAGGCACTTTACACAACTGTGTACATTTTTAATAGGTGTGCCACAAAGGTCTCTATTACAAGCCTACTCGAGTAAGAAATTTGCACACTTGAAAGTTTTTGGGTGTGAATGTTTAACCCTTTTTATTCTTTGTCCAAATTCATAGGCTTATGGAGTTGGTGTGAACTCACACATCCATAATTAAAATTTTCCACTTTACTCACACACAGTTCTTAAAAAATAAGAGCTCACACACACACACATACACTTCTTTATGGAAAATAATCATTTCAAAGAAAACATGCATCACATTGTTCTTTTCAAACTATGCATATATCATATGTTGTTTTCAAACCATGCATATATCATATGTTTACATTATATAACAAATATCCAAGTAGCACACCCTCATCAACATAAATCTCCTTGCACTACCACAATTATGATCTTTAGACTAGGAGGGTATGCACCAATGAGCTTGAACACTCATGGACCACCATGATGATCATAGGAGCCTTACAATGTCTTGCATTCGACTCAATAAAGCGCCAAATAATACTAGGAGTCGCTTTTATTGGTTTTTTCCTATCCCAAAAGCACAAACTTTCTAGGTACTGGCATCAAGAGCCGCACATATCTAATATTAGAATGCACACTTAGCCACTAGACACAACCCTACGTGTTTCACTCTAGAGTTGCTTTATGTTGTTCATGTCAAGAACCTTCTTGCTCTCTAGCAAGGAATTATAGAACTTGTCTTGGATCATGAAAGTCCCTTTGGAAAGGCTAAATAAGCCAAGAGGTATGTTAATCTCTCTTATTTAGGCCCTCAGGGAGTGTACTACCAAGAAACCTTATGTATCACGTGCGTTCAAGGGGTATTTTAAAAACCCCTCACCGATGAATTTTTCATGAATTAAAATGACCCCTTTTTTAAGGGACGGGTTTTTTTCCAAAATTGATTTAAAAAACCCCTTCTTTAAATGTACTTCTGTAAATTTGTCTTAAATTTTTGAATTAAAAAACCCCTTTATTTGAACTCATGTGGTACACTTACATATTTTTAGGTGAACCCCCCAAGTTTAGGCCCTTCCTCTACTCACTAATCAACTAAGAAATCCTTAATAAAGGCAATGGTTAAGCTAGGAAGCTTGAACCACCCTCCTTTACAATCACACTCAATCACTCTCTCACTTAACCAAGCAAGCATGCATGTTTCACACACACCATCAATATCCACAAGCATGCACATTACAAATCAAGCAAGAAATAAGGGCAAGAGCACAAGGGAAGAAGAAAGCCTTACACTTGAGAAATAATAGAATTTTCCCTTTCACATTATCAAAGTTGTAGTAGATATATAAGAAGAGGGCTTTGCCTGATCGCGCGCCCAACTTAAGTTGGTGTGTCCGATTCCTATCTCTACCAATATATATATAAGGTTTATGGTTGGTAAGCTTCAATACAAGTGCCCCATGGTCTAAACATAATGTGAATACAATTGAGCCTAGTGGCATAGATTTTAGGTGTATGAAAAAGAGGTAACTCCCCTTGCCTAGATCTTCTTCTATCCTCACAGAAGTTGAGAAATATGGGTGTGTCAATGTGAGAATATTTCCTCAAATCACCGATCAAGACTCGATCATCGCAATCGAACAATCATAATGTGTGTGATTGGAATCGGGTGGTTTGGATGTGATGATCAAAACTAGGTGATTGGATCCTAATGACCTGAAAGACAACGATCAAAACTTGAGCAATTAGAATAGGAGTATGATTGAAATTTGTTGATTTGAATGTGTCTAGTTAGGATTGAGTGATCTTGATGGGGGGAAATTTGAAAGATGGTGAAGATCAAAACTTATGATCTTGAATTGGAAGAGGGTGATCAGAATGTGATGATTTGGGACATGTCCAATTGAGATTAAGCAACCTTGATAATGATGATCAGAATGCAACAATTGGGACCTCGACAATCTAAAGTGAAGGTCGATCTGCATTTCAATAGTTTGAAATGTGACAATTAGAACCTTGATGAGATTCACACTAAAGATGATGACTTGAGATTTTGAAATTAGAACAACATGACCAAGATAATGATTCATTAGTTGAATCTCCCCACGATTTACTTGGACCATGATCAACTACCTCATTAGTCAGTGATACATCTTGGATCACAATTTGGGGAATGAATCATCGAGATTGAATAGCTCTGATAGATCACAATCCACTTAGATAGGCATGTGAAAACTAAGATCATGACTTACGATGACAAGGCACCTGGATTGTCAATAAGCTTTGACTTGGATCGCTGATTTATGATGACATGGCATCTATATTGCCACACTTGGGCTTTGACTTAGATCTTCTATTTATGATGATTTGGCACTTAGATCATTAATTTACCTTCAACTTGGATCATCGATTTATGATGATATGGCACCTAGAATCACTGGTTTTGGCTTTGACTTGGATCATCGATTTATGATGATGTGGCACTTGGATTGTCGATTTGGCTTTGACTTGGATCTCTGACTTATGATGGCATGGCACCTGGATCGCCAATTCAGCTTCGACTTAGATCATTGATTTTTGATGACATGGCACCTAGATTCAAGTTAAGCTGAGATTCATGACTTAGAATTTGGTTGGTAAAATATTTAAAATGTGCCTATTGCATGTGACACCCTGAGATGCATCACACACTCAAGTAAAATAGACATATGGTGCAAAAAGGGATGAGACATACATTAGTATCAGGACTAGTTTGATAGGACATAAGGGTTCTTCTTGCTCTAATATCTAATAGAGTGAGATTGACTATACTCCTTGTAGTGGTGTGGAAGTCTAAACAAATCCTTACAAGCTTCACATCTCCAATGCCTAACCATGAAATTTGTCTAGGTTCAAGTATAGCCTATTATACTTGCATCTTTTAAATACTTACCCGCAGATGTGGGATGTGCTCTCTTCTCAACTTTGAGTTCACACAAAGGTCATCCATGAAGACCTCTAAGAAATTCTTGAAGAAATCCTTGTACATGATGGACATCAATCATTGAAAGTAGCTAGTGTATTTGCGAGTCAAAATCATTGAAAGTAGCTAGTGTATTTGCGAGTCGAAATCATTGAAAGTAGCTAGTGTATTTGCGAGTCGAAATCATTGAAAGTAGCTAGTGTATTTGCGAGTCCAAATGACATTACTTTTTAGGCACAAGTCCCATCCTCTATAGCGAAGGCAATCTTGTGTTGGTCTTTAGGATCTATGGATACTTGGTTATATCTACTAGAGAATCCATCTGGGAAGATGTAAGCTTGTTTTGCCACTACTCTTTCAAGCACATGTTTAGTGTAAGGTAATGGGTAGTGATTCCTCACTGTGGACACATTTCCCTTCTTCAAGTTCATGCATATGTGGATCTTGACATTATTTTTTTGTACTATGACCACCACAAGTCAGGTGAAACTCAATCTCGTATATGAAATTTGTAGAAATGAGTCAATAGTCATGGAATAGGTTTTATTGTATATGTATAGCTTTTGTTCTATTGGCCTTGCACTGTCCACTAAAAGCATATGCTGGTAGACTTCTAGAGGGACCCCCTTAAGATTCGAGTAACTCCATGTGAATATGTCTTTCTATTCTTTTAGAAAATCCTTAGTTTTGTCTCCTCCTTAGGGGTTAAGTTAGTAGGTATCCAAACCTTTTTGGGCTCTTTCCTTGGTAGTGCTAGCTCTATTTGTTTGGCATCTTTTGGTCAATTGTAAGATACCCCAATCTCTTTAAGGTTTTCTCTACACACCTTTCTATTCTCAATCTTGTAGTTCATGTAATATGAAAGGACTCCTCTTCTTAGTTAATGTCATTGAAAGTAGAATTTTTGAGACTTTTCCTTGATTTGTCTCTCATGTATGGCTTCTCCATCTAGACTTCAAGATCTTCTTGGATTGGACTGAGGCGAAATCAATAGAATTCTCCTTCACTAAGGTTTTAACTATCTTCTAATCTATTTTCAAGATGCCATGATGATGTAGTTTCCTCAAAAGGTCCTTCCAATTATAACAGAACTCTTCTATAGCTTTTAAGGCTTTGACATAGTGTAATTAATGGTCTTCATTCTTAAGGCTAGGTGAATCTCTAGTTCTATTTTTCATCCATATTTTTAGCTCCTTTAGAGAAGCTTCATGACTTTTAAGAAACTCTCATAAGAGTGCTTGATGTTCTTTTGAGACCTCCTCATTTTATACCAATTCTGAGGGAGCAGCTCAGCTTAAATATTGCATTGAAACCTTTGAGTGGTATTACATTGTATTTATCAAGAGTTGTTTCTTTGTATTTTTAATTAGTTCCACTCCTTCTGGTTTTATGAGGATAGTGGATATGGTTCTGATAGGAATTATGTTGTTACCTCTGAGTGGTACTACATTATATTTCTCATGATTTGTTTCTTTATATTTTTAATTAGTTCTACTCTTGGTTTTATAAGTATGATGGATATGGTTTTGATAGGAACTATATCATTACCATCTTCATATAAATTTGCATTTCTCATTGTTCTAGGACATGTGTCCATAGTAGCCAATATGTGTATCTAGTTTTTCTCCTCTTCAGAGTTAAGCAGTGAAATCCCTTGTTTCCTCATCTTGCTCATGCCTCTTACAGCTAGGCTCATGTAATATCCCTCCCAAGCCATGTAACGATTCTCTTCTAATATAGGTTTCAAGAAGAAAGAGAGTGCTTTTTTCGAGAGACACTGTAAGGCTAGAAACGTTAAGAAAGTGATAGAGTAAAAATATGAAAAGAAATAAGAAGATAAGAATAGATCTATTAAGAGATAAATATCTTCAAAAATAGAATTTTGAATTTAGGTGACAGAAGATCATATTTAGAGTACTTTTACATATTTAGAGTCCATGCATACTAAAAATATGGAAAAGCAACGCGTTTTTAAAGATGGCACGTTTGCGGATATATACAGATGTTTTTGTCTATTATTCTACTCATATAAGCTTATAGACTAGATGCCTTCTGGATCTTTTGACTGGCTACATGATCATATTCTGAGTTTTTATCAGAGAGTTATGGCCAAAACAATTTGTTGGTTTTGTCAGGATCTCTATACAGGAAAATTTTAAGAAGGTAGCAAGTAGCCTCAAGGTAATTCTAGACCTTGAGATGCATATATCCCTTCACTCTTATCTAATCTCTTAAAAGATAAGGCTAGATTGCTATGGACTTTCAGAAGTAGAGACCACTACTCCATAGTTTTCTTTTAAAGGAAGAATAGTATGCCATAGCCCTATGAGAGAGAAGGCTACTTTGCCATAGTCCTTTAAAGAGAGAAGAGTCACAGTACGAGTGAGAGGACATTAAGCTCGGGTATGGTCGGATAATTCCATTTCTACGAGAAGGTATTAGGAGACTCTCCATTCTCCTATTTCAAGTTATGAAGCTCTTGTTAACGAGCAAAGGCAATGATAAACAACAAACTTTTACATAATTTCTATAAGGTATATATATTTTTAGTTTTCCAATTATATATCATTAATTTATTAGTTAAAGTTTAATTAAGATAAAAATTATTATAGAAATAGTATAATGAATTATTGAAAATAAAATATTTTTTCTTGATTCCTATGGATATGTTTGCTAGTTTCACTGCTATGGATATGTTTGCTGGTTTTATTGCTAATCTGCAGGTATATCTTCTCCCCTACTTCGTTAACTCTGCTCTAGGCTTACATAGTTGTAGCAGCAGAGGTAGTAGCAAGCCTGAGAGTCATGGCCCAGGGTAATCCCCTCCTATGCCACTGCTGGTGGGAATTGAATTTTACCCCGCGAGGGTGGACATGTGATTATGATGCTGCCTAGTTTTGCAAGCCCAGGCTAGTGCAGTGAATTAGCCTACCTCATGAGTAGATGTCTCTTCTGAGGATCAGGAGGGTTTGGTATAGGACCTAAGGGGGTTAGGCCGGCTTGGCTCTCACCGACTAGATGATGACAAGGGAGTATGTTCCATGAGGTATTCCCACCTATAGTTTAGGCTGGAAGACCAAATTCTAGATCATCGGTGGATTGGTATTGGTTTGGATATGTCAATGGACATGGATATGGAATCCTAGAATTGGCTATTGACCCGGTTTCAGGGTCTCTTTTGTGAACATTTTGTTATAGGAATTGTTTGATGTAAATATTGTTCTCAAAGGCTATTTTAAGAAACATTGTGTAAGATCCCTAATTAAGGAACATGTTTTTATATGTTTCACAGTGTGGTAGGACCTAATTAGATAACAATTTAAATGATTGGGTGCGTGGGTGGATGGATGCCTTGATGGCATCATCCTATGGATGCGTGGACCCGAGATGAGTCGGCTAACTTTCCAACATAATTATTATTTACGATCCGTAATAGAATAGTGCCCAAACAAGTTCATTTTAGAAGAACGAGTTAGTGGTCATGCCTCATAAAGAAAAGAGGGAAAAGGCATTAGCTTCCATGAACCAAGTGTGAACTTGTTCTATCCTCGATCATGCACAGTGAGTGCCGTTTGGTCAAAGGAATAGATTCCTATTAGAATAATTACGTTTCCCCTATGATATAGAGTTAGGTCCCTTTGTTTTCTCGTATCCTCATATTTCCAAGAGATCGAGGAGTCGTCAATCGAAGATAAAAGGGGACTTAGCTGCCTATCAAAAGGATCCCCTTGAGCCAACTAGGACAGGGACCTTATAGCTCATTTACTCAACATAGGTTTACGCTCTCCAAGCATGCTATTGTATTTGACCCTAAATCATTAACATGCATCATGACGACATCTCTATAGGACTGGTTCTTTAGGTTCACCTTGATGGTACTACCTTCTTGGTGGAGGTAGATGTCATCTCTCTTCCACAGTCATGGATTTGATGCATGAAAGGGTATCCAAGAATAACATCGTATAATTAATGGGCCTTCCAAAGTCAACAATAGCAAAGGTATGCTCATAGGCTAGGCTACGTGACATTACTTCCACTTCGTTTAGGATTCCTATAGGTGTTCCTAAATTGCCATCAACCAATTTAGGGAAAATCTTAGAAGGTTTCAAGGGCTTTATTTCCCATCTTCACCATATGTTTTTAGTAGCTATGCTTACTTCTGCTCCCCCATCTAGGATTGCAGTCATGGGGGTGGTCACACCTTTTAATTTAATTGGAATGGTGACATGTTCATATTGTATCCTTCGAAGGACTTACCCACTACACTGACAGGTACATCTTTGTATATCTTTAGTGGGTTTTCCTCAGCTTCTTGGTTAGTCTCACTTGTGTCCAATAGCTTAGCCTACTTCTTCATCCATTTATTGGTGGAATTTATTCCAAGTCTCTAGTTTTCCTTTTAAATACTCTGTCACATTGAAATAGTCACAAAAGTGCAAAGAGGATTGCTCTTAAGGCTCCCATTCTTCCTTAAATTCTAGCTTAGCTATGGTCATAGACTCCTTCTTTGAGGATTCTCTTAAGGCTCCCATTTCTTCCTTAAATTTTGGCTTAGCTATGGTCATAGACTCCTCCTCTAAGCCAAATTAATAAGGCATGATCTTTAAAAAATTGCTTTAAACTATCGTGCTATCCTTACCCACTATGACTTAGCTCTCTATGTGTTCTCTTCTAAGCTGCCTCTCATGGATCTCTCATTCCCTCTAGACCTGGTGGTGTAATGCTCTCATGTTACGTATGTTTTGTGGCTCTATAGGCTCATTATAGGTTTTCTCCTTAGTTCTAAGCTCATTCAGTGCTTCCTCATCTTCCCCATGTTGTTCTAAGTTCTCTCTTGGTTGTGGTCCCTTTGATATTCCTAGCTTGAGAGGCTACCCTCTTGAGATGTTTCTATAATTGAGCTATAATTGGCTCTAGGGGTCTCCGTGTAGGAATATACTATGGAAACATCACGATGGGTCCTATTGGTCTCTCTATTTCTAGAGCTGGGCCTATAATACCGAGAGGTAAAATCATGTGGCCTAACCTATGAGCATACATTTGATGTTGTTGAATCTATAAGGCCCACCAATTACAATGTAATTTTAGGAATACCATTCATGCACCGATTGTCAATGATCCACAATTGGGTATATGATGTGATTTACCTCTGTCAAGAGGGAAATACCATTAAGGTGAACCTAAAAGAGGACCATAAATATAAAGGAGTCACCAAAACACCTATTGATGAGTTGGGGTCAGATGCAATGGCTCACTCGAACTTAATACACATGCATCACTTCAGTGGACAAAGTGAAAAACGGTGTGAGTTGGACAATGAAGCTTCCATAGCCTTATTACCAGACCTTGAAGAGGAGGAAAACTAGATGAACTTCTTAGCTACAATGGATGTATGTCAAAAACCCATGGAAACACAATTCTATGATGAGAATGGTATGGATATATAATTCTAGTTAGGACTGTGACCCCTGTGCTTCTAAAACCAGAAACCAGTTTTGCTAAGGAAAGAGGAACCAAAATAGGGAAAAAGGCTTTCAATAAACCAATTTTTTGTACTAATCAGGGACTTAAGTGTGCAAGTCTTGCACCAAGTAGCTCCTCTGATAGTAAAGATAGCGAAGACAAAGGGGAAGTGTCATTAAAACACTAGGTGCTTCTCAGAGGATTCCTCGCATAAAAGGAAAGAAGCTCTACTCAAAAGAGCTAAGAAACTAGTGAAAATTAGAGCTAGATACTTGCCAAAGCCTCAAGGGGGAAGAACAATACTTGTAATATGTGGAAACCTTAAAGTAAACTAAGGAGTTTTGTTCTAACTAGAAGAATCTAATGAAAAGACCTAGTGAAAATGCCATGAAAATAGATCCTAAGATAGTTGAACTGTTAGCCCATGACAACTCCTATGATACGGTTTCAAAAGACTTCCAAGTCTCGAAACAAAGAAGACAAAAAAGGCCATAAAGGAAGGGAGACTTAAAAAGGATTCTGAGCCATGAAAATAGATCCTAAGATAGTTGAAGTTCTAGCCCATGACTACTCCTATGATATGGTTTCAAAAGACTTCCAAGTCTCAAAATAGAGAAGACAAAACAAAGCCATAAAGGATTTTGAGCCTTCAATCCCAACAACCAGTGGATCAAGAGGAGGGCTCTAAAGAATTCCCTTCTCGATTCAAGAACTACAAACTGGAAAATGGGAAGGTGTGCACCCGCCGACCATCAAAAAGGAAAAAACTCGAGGAGCCAGGAGTGTCTTATGAAGGACCAAAATATGCAAAACAAGTAGATTAGCACTACCTTGGGAGGAACCCAAATTGATTTGGATAGCCATCAACTTAACCTAAGAGGAGGATACATTGACTTAACCAAAGAGGAGGAGACAGAACTTATAGCAGCTCTCAAGGAGTACAAAGATATCTCAAAGATATCCACTAAATTAACCTAAGAGAAGGAGGCAAAACTTATAGAGAAGCTCTAAAGATGTGTTTACTTGAAGCTATGAAGATCTAAAAGGCATCCCTCCAGATGTTTTCTAGCACACACAATTCCTTTGGTGGATAGTGCTAGGCCAGCAAACTAAAGACTGCACACATATAATGAGACTTATGCCAAGAAAATCAAAGATAAGCTTATAGAGAAGCTCTAAAGATGTGTTTACTTGAAGCTATGAAGATGTGTTTACTTGAAGCTATGAAGATCTAAAAGGCATCCCTCCAGATGTTTTCTAGCACACACAATTCCTTTGGTGGATAGTGCTAGGCCAGCAAACTAAAGACTGCACACATATAATGAGACTTATGCCAAGACAATCAAAGATAAGCTTATCAATATGGGTTTCATTTATGAGAGTGAGCACACCGATTGGGTGTCACTAGTAGCCACATGATTATGCCTAAGAATAATGGTAAGATTTGCATGTGTAAACTTGAAGAAAATGAACCTAGGCAATGGGTAAGAGATCATTACCCCACTACTATACACTGAACATGTGCTAGAAAGAGTGGCATGAAAAGAAGCCTACATCATCTTAGATAGATTTTCTTATTACAACCAAGTATCCATAGACCCAAAGGTCAAGCATAAAACATTATTTGCTATAGTATGGGGAACATTTGTATATAAAGTAATGTCGTTTGTTTTAACAAACATGCTAACTAAATTTCAAAGACTTTGGTGCACAATATACAAGGATTTCCTACATAAGTTCTTAGAGATCTTCATGGAAAATCTATGCGTGAACTCAAAGTTGAGACGAGAGCACTAGTGTTGAAAAGATGCCAAACATTACAGACTGTGTTTGATCCTAGAAAAATGCAAATTCATGGTTATAGACAGGGTGTAAACCTAGGCATGTGGTGTCTAAAACGGAATCTCCACAAATGAAGAAAAGATCCAATTGATCACATAGAACTTGAAAGACCCAAAATACCAAAAGCAGTCCAAAGATTCAAGGGTCACACAGGTATTATAGAGGCTTCATATTCATATATGCAGAAATTGCTAGATTTCAATATTCCTTATTGGTATGTTTTGTGTGGATTGAGGAGTGCGAAGATTCATTCCATAAACTTAAGGAGGCCTTGATAATAGCTCTGATTCTTAGAGTGCTAAGGTGGGATGTCATCTTCCACACACAAACATAGGTACATTAATTTACACTATAGGATGCATATTAGCTTACCTAGAAAAAAGAACATGGACTTTTTTATTAGTTACACTAGCAGACAACTCAATGATCCAAAGAAGAATTATACAACCACAAAGAGGGAGGGCCTAGCAAGATGGTTTATGTAGTAAAGAATCTTCACCATTATCTCTTGGTGAACAAGTTTATATTTTTTAGGCCATCAAGTTTTGGTTTACCTTGTGAACAAACCATGCACCACGAGGTGAATTACGTGGTGGTTATTACTTCTTCTTGAATTTGATTTCACAATGTCAATCTACAAAGGAACTTCTCATGTCAGAGAGCTGATCTCACCTATCAAGAATTTCTAATGAAGAGGGACCAATGGGGGTTAAGGCTAATCTTTAGGATGCGTCTCAATTTTAAATAAGCATAGTGCCAAGGTGGAGCTACAAGATTTCTAACTACTTGAGCAATGGACTTCCCTTAGATGAGATCATGTCCCTAAGACGAAAATGCTAGTTGGTGAGGGCAGAAGCCCATACTCACTTATTTAAGGACACCTCTATAGGAGAGGGAAAAATTTTATCTTAAGACTGCATATGTGAAGATGAATATGTTGATATTTTAGAACAAGATCATGTAGAAGTTCATCGGAGGGCACTTCAGAGAAGACATCGCAACAAAAAAAGTCCTATCTGTAGGACTATGGTAGTTAACACTCTTTGGTGATTCAATGGAATGTATCAAACACGTCGATGAGTGTCAGCACTTCACCATTCCACACACCATTCCACAACAAAAGGATTAGATGCTTTTACGTCCTGTCATGTCTATATCAAATGGGATATTGACTTCGTACATTATAGGACCCATCAGACCAGTCTCACCAAAGGCATGCAATAAGCGTGATACATCATCATGGCTACAAGCTATGTGACCAAGTGGGCTGAGGCGAAGGCCATAGTAAAAACAAATGCAAGGATGACCTATCAAGTTCATTTATGAGCTCATCATCACTAGATTTGGATGTCCTCTAAATCTTATTAGTAGGCGACTAAGGGACCAATTTATTAAGTGACATGGTGGAGTTTCTCTTAGAATAATTGATCGTAATATAGTGCAAGGCTTTCCCATACTATCCACACAAACAAACAAATAGGCTGAAAGCGCAAACAAGGTCCTATGCACTATGCTTACAAAGATAGTCAAAGCATCAAGGATAGATTAGGAGAAAAATCTCTCAATGGGAACTACCTACAAAACCTCATAGGCTTATAGAACTACCTACAAAACCTCATAGCCTTATAGAACTGCCTACAAAACCTCAATGGGAACTATGCTATATAGCCTAGTCTTCGGGCTTGATGCTATATTCCCAGTTAAATTTATGATCCCAACCTTGAGGGAAGAAAAGAAAATGGAATGCAAAAGCAATGAGTTATCTGAATGACTCAGAGAGCTTAAGAAACTAGACAAAGCACAGCTATACTCAATGGTGGGCATGTATGCTGAGAAAAAGAGAAGGAAAAGGAAGTTCGATACCAATACCAAAACCAAGGGATTCAAGGAAAGGGACCTAGTCCTACTTTATAACCTCAAGAAAAATAGAAGAAATTTGAATTTGAGATGGATGGGTCCTTAGGATCTACAAACTCACAATTGGAGGGGTAGCACACCTAGAAAGATGGAGACCAAATGGAAGGATTCCTCAATGGGAGTAAACTTAGAAAATACAACATGCCATTGTCCTATGAGCAACTTCAAGCCATTTAAAAGGCTAATAAAAAGAGAAATTTGGTGGTTGAGATGAAGAGATGAGCCTAACAGGCAAAAAAGGAAAATCAAAGTAGAGGTATTATACATGTGCACATCGTTGAAGTGCATAAGATCATGAGGAGGAAGAGGTTAAATCCACAATGATTTGCCTAGACTTTCCCATGAACAAAATGAGCACGGAAACATCATTGTTGAGTCTAGGTTGAGATTGACACTGAAGTAGAAAAAGAAGCCAAGAAGGAGAAAGAAAAAGGTAAAGGAAAGGTAGATAAGGATAAGGAGACCAAGGCCAAGGTTGAAAACAAACAACAAGGCACATCAATACCATAGAAAAACCCACAACATGCAACACAAAAACCACCACGATGTCAAGACACCCCCTTTTTGCAGCATTCATGTAAATGCAAGCAGCCAAATAATTCTCTAAGCTTTTTGAAAATGCTAAGTAGATAGTGCAAGATGCAGGAGACGTTGTTGATTATGTAGTAGTGATATACAATACACTATAGCTTTTACAACCACATGTAATGAAAGTGCAGATGTATGAAAATGCATTCAGAGATGCAAAAAATGTGAGCAAGGCATACACAAGGGGCTAAGGCACTCCATGTGGAATGGATTGTGCTCCACAGAATAAATGCAATAGCTAAGAACAGAGGTAGAAATAAAGAGAAGGTGTCTTCTAAGCTCACATAAAAGATAGCCCTACTAGAAGACCACTTGTCAGCTCCAAAAAATGGTACAACAAAAAGTTTAAATTATCAATAAATGCAGTGCAGATCTACTAGAAGCAGGCTCTAGGGCAATGAAATGCAAGTTAAAGTGGACAAGATGCAAAAATCCCTAGAGCAGAATACTAAAGATATGCGAGTATAGTAGATAGCACAGCTGAAGGTCAAGGATGACCGAGTAAAGGCCTTGGGGGAGGAGTTAAAGTCAGCTAAAATAAGCATAAAAATAGGTTTAAGAGCCTTTAACACCTTACACTTCCACCGATAGTCAATGAGGAGAGAGATGCTCCTTTAAAAGATGCAGCTTGATGATCACACCGACCTCTTATGCGATAGTGAGAGCCCGCGCAATCGCATGAAGTTGATTACATATAGCTTGGGTCTCGTATTTATTTGCCAAGGGATGTCACTCAACCAACCCCTTGATGAGTCCCTCTCTTGGTTGTAGTTTTCCAAACTATATAGGCAGGTACCCTAGGAACTAGAAGCTCTCATGCCTTCATGATGTTCTTTCAAGGTACCTTCGCCCCTTGAAAAACTTTACAGATTTATATCAAGCTAAAATGCACCCCATGAGTGAAATTCCTTGCATGGGTATTTTTATTTGAAAAGGCACCTTTGGATTTAGACAAAGATTACATTGAGTTGATAGATGAGGAGTACACAGCTAGAGTGCCAATGGACATGACCATATGCGAGGCGGATCCCAAATGGCTTAAGGGCATAGGGAAGAGGTTAATTGCCAAGGCTTACTCTACAAGTTAACAAAAATGGCATGCCCAGCCTATGAGCCCACCAATTTTTTATTGCTCTACATCAGAGTCCACAGACAACTCAAAGTGCAAATAGAAGATAACGCCTGCTTCTTTGGGGCAGGGTACATAGCATATCCCAAAACCATCCCATGGGAGAGCATGGAGAAATAGAAGAAATCTTGGAGGAGCTGGAGCACTCCGAGAAGCACAAAGTCTTGAAAGATTCAGATAGCTCTGAAGAAGGCGAAGAAGAAGAGGATAAGGACAATAATGGGTAGGATGAGAAGCAAGATGACAAAGAGACCAAAGAAGACCAAACAAGAATGACCATGAGTTAGGAGATTAAAGACCAAATCCAGAGACATAGAAAGATTCCTAGGGCTAAGCAAGCCAAGGAACACTAGCCATGAGGAGATCAAGGACACCAATCTGATAGGTCTCCATAGGAATTGCTAAAGCCTAAAGGACAAGAGAATCCAAACGAAGGGGAACAACTTATCCTAATTTGATTTCCCGGATCTACCATCTCCCACATGCCCACAAGGAATGCAAGATAAGCCTCATCATTACTCGAACCAAAGAACATTCAGAATACCCAAGATGACAGCTATTCTTGAGGAAGATTCATGGCTAGAGCCCGCAATCCCATGGCACACTCTACTCTTAGAACATGAGTAGAGCATGGGAGAGGAAAGTTCAAATGAGTAGGGAGAGTAGCTTATAAATTCAAAAGTTCAAATGAGTAGGGAGAGTAGCTTATAAATTCAAAAGTCAACTTTTTCCACAAAAGAGAGATTCTTAGGTATAACAATTTCATTTATGCTATGGTGGCCTAGCCCCAATGCAGTCTACGACTCTTGACATATATAAAATAAAGCTTCCTTTCCTTAAAGAATACCTAAAGTCAAGATGATCATTCAGAATATGAGAGGGTTGTGGCTACCACACACAAACCAAGGATAACTTTTTCACCAAGAAAACCATGGAAAACTAGCCGACTTAGAGGCTCGTGTGGTTTTCCAGAGGCCCCCATTACACAAATACTTACCACAAATTAACTTTCCAAATCTACCCTCTCCACAATGTTGGGTGAAGAAATAATCAAATAATGGATGCTCGAGGTGATTATCATGTTCATGGGAGAGCACAAAGATTCTGAAGACCTACATGTCTAAGCCGCATGCAAAATCTTCCCCACATTGGCTACTTGCCTGAAGGATTCAACAAAGTTCTTGGGGCTAACACATTTATCATGAAAGTGAAGTGCAAAAATAAGCCTTTTATTTCTTCATCATCCCAACTCTAAGGCAAATATATGGCTACTCTACGACCGCATCTGGTACCTACCATCCCATTATTAAGGACATTTGAGAATGTTTCATGTGACTGATTTTTTCTAATACAACATGTTGAGGTTTCGCAACCTTTTTTAATAAATCCTCTACTTTGACATGATGCTACCCAGAACTCCTCACTCACACCACTCGTTATACGGTAACTCTTTCAAGGATGGAAGCTAGACTAGGGTGGGGGTGTTACTCCTTTTTTATACAATTTTTGTAGTCCCCACCCTAGCTTAGAGTTTCACATTGTATATGGCCAAAGGCTCACCTTTGTAATGAAGGCTGACCGTATAAGGCTTGTATATATAAAGAGAACATGTTTTGGGCACCCAATAAGGGTGTGTGACCAAGCAAAGCTCACATGTATATAAGTGACTTATGAGGGTGCTGAATGTCACTTTTTATAATACAACCTACTTATGAGATTAATCTCGAGAGCTTATTCCTTCTTTCTTTCCTTGTTCTCATCTAGATTCTTGCATGCTTGTATGTTTTAGGCTATGGAGTCATGTAGAGTATGCTTATCTTGTTCTCTTCTACACTCTTGCATGCTTGTATGTTTTAGGCTATGGAGTCATGTAGAGTATGCTTATCTTGTTCTCTTCTACATTCTTGCATGCTTGTATGTTTTAGGCTATGGAGTGTGTGTGTGTGTGTGTGCGTGAGAGAGAGAGAGAGAGAGAGAGAGAGAGAAAGCAAGCTTACTAGATTCTCCCTCTTGTGTGGTTAGATTTTGCACGTAGGTCCAAGCTTTAGATTGGTGGAGCTCAAGGACTTGACCACCCTTGAGGTTTCTATTCTTGTAAGTAATGCACTATCATAACTCTAGATGGGTTTATACTCCTTGGTGTTGACATGCTTGTTGTGAGACTATAACTTCTCTACACATGTTTCATTCCCATGGTGGATAACCTAATCTCATTCCCAGACGCCTTATTGGGCCACCTCGTTACATGTAAATTACCAATTTCCTTTTGTAAACCATGTGCAAGAGTCAAAGAAAGCAAACAAATAAGTATAGAAGAAAGCAGTGTATTGGAAATTCCATTAGACAAAGCTTTTACATGGGCCCACTTTTTCCAAATTCCCATGCATGGGTTCTGAATGACACTTAGAAAATATTCTTTCATGAACCTACATTCAACCTCACCATTAATAGTAGCTATCCATGTGCATTTCTAAATGGGGGGAACCATGGTGGGCATACGCTTGGCCCATCGTATGACCCATTGTGTAGACCAATTTAGTAGGAACCTAATGTCGCCTCATCTTCGACCACCCCACTCATTGATTCACACTTCCTCTATCCCAGTTGCTTGACAATGCCAAATCCATCAAGCCATAGAGATCGCCTAACTCCCTTGCAAGAGTTAGGGAAAAACCATGCACAAATTTTTTGCCATGCCTCAAACACTCTAATGAACTTAGCACTTCACTATCAAGTAAATGTTGAAGAAAGCAACAAAAAGAGTCAAAGAAAGTAGTTGAGTTGGAGAAGTCCTTGTTTGGAGAAATGTGCACACACAGGTACACCTTCCACCCATTATCCATGCATGTCACCTGTATATTTCAATACAAGCATCACATTTTTTTTACTTCTCACATCTCATGGTGCACACAAACACATACACCTACAACTAACCTCATTCGCACCAACCCTCCAGAAGAAGGTATCCCCAATGAGTCCTTATACATGTATCCTCTACCTTGACTCCAATTCAACACTAGAAAAACCTCACCATGGCTGACATATTTGCTACAAAGAAGCCTAATATCTAAGCATCACATTATTAGAGATCTATGCATAATACCCTCTCGTGCCCATGACATCCCAGACCTCCATCTATCCATGCCAATCATTCTATGGGATTCTCGCACTCATTCCACCAATCATAAGGTGTAGATAGCTTCTACCAACTACGTCATGTTAAAAAGTTCACACTACTTCCACAACCAACGGAGGCCTGGCATGAAGAACCTCTACATTGCCTATCACTTTCCATGTCACTGACAAGCTACCTAAAGCTTCCCATCACTTTGCCATGCATTTGGCAATGGATCGGTCCCCGAAATAACCTCTTAACCTTAGCCACCCACTCCATGGCATATCCTAGACTATCCACATGATTCTCTTCTCGATAGTAGCAGCTTCCCCACCCACTTGGGGTGACGCGAGGACGTGACATGATTAAGAAGGGAGGTACGTTAACCACTCCATAGGTTAACATGGTTTTGCCTGCCCAAACTATCAAAAGGTGCTTTGTCATCTTACATGTGTGAATGGACACTTAACTTTAATAAAACGATCGTGGAATATATAAAGCAGCCTTACCATGTGCTTAATGCCAAATAGGAAAAGTTTACGGACTTAGTGTACATAGTTTCTTAAGACTAGCAATATAGACTATACTATTTTTAAGTTTGATCGGTCAAGTGTGAAAACTAGTCACATTTTTTACACAGTAAGCAATGGATAATCATTCCCTTACAATAGTTCTCTTGTGAGCTCTCCTTCTTCCTTATTCTTTCTTACATGCTATTTAATCTTGCTTGTTTGTTGGTGGATGCATGCTAGGTAGGTTTGGTTGTAAGTTTTTTCTTCCAGTAGCTTATTCTTCTTCCCCTACCTTTGTGAGAGACAACCACCATGAAAACATACCTCTTCTTACCTACATCTTGGCATTGAGGGCTCTCCTTTCACCCCTTTAGCAAGGAGCATTGAGGTCTGACAATGGAGTGAGGACGCGACTCACATGAGCTAGCGTACCGACAATGGGAAGTTGCATTTGTGGCTCAAAGGCAAGGCCCAATGACACATGCTTTGGTAAAGCTGAGGTAATATTGACTTGAACAGTAGGAGTTTCTGTCGACACACAAGCATTATTACACCATCACATTATAGTACAGGTCCTCGTCCCTCCTCTCACCTCAAATCACCTACACACACTCACCTAAAATATATTACAAAAGATAATCAACAAGAGGATTAGCAAGATCAAGACTCTATTGCACAATGGGAGAGTATATTTCATTATGAGAGAAAGTGACTTATATACAAGGCCATAAGTGTTCACCAACTATAATTGGTCGGACGCCCAAGGCTTATGAGTAGCCTATTGCTTATACAATACTTAATCTCATAATACATACGTGAAGTTCATTCAACTTAGCTCTTGAAGTGAGGAATCGCCATAAATATTCCATTGAACCATTTCTGGGCGCTCATCCAAGTTGTAGATTTGGATACCATTACTTCATAGTTTAATCATACATGCTTCTAGTGTCTCCGTCTTTGCCATTTGATGTAAAACTATAGTGGAAACTCTTGCTAACTCCAAAATTGGTTAACAATCATAAGCGCAATCTAAGGAGGTGGCTTCTTTAGTCCTAGATGAGGAGGGTGAAGAATTGCATCAAAATATTGAGGGTGAAGAATTGCATCAAAACATGGGAACAAAAGGGAGAATTTTCTAGCTAGGTATTCAAGAAAAGTCTTCACAAGTGTATATTGTATTGGGTGAAAAATCTTTGGCTTTCCTGATGGTTGTGCCAATTTTTGGGCAAGTGCAAAGGAGGGCTTCACAACTACCATTTACATTGGGTGGGTTGTCTCTAGTTCTAATGCTATGCCCACATAGATGTTAAAGCCCTAAGATCTCTCTAGATAATTGTTATGCATAAACATGCATAAATCAGGCATAACCTCATCCACCCGACCACCCCCGAGTCCAAGGGATGCACACATGAAATATAATGAAAAACATCATACCTTTACATTGATGTCCCATACCATCAATAGGTATAACTCCAATCCAATAGCATGTAGCTATAGTGTGAAATGGTAGGTGAGTAGTTATGATCCTCTATACAAGAGAGCATAACATAACCTAGCCTCAAGCTAACATCAAGAGACCATAGCCTAAGCCTCAAGATAACATAGCCTTAGCCTCCAAGCCCCCAAGCCTGAAGCCCCCCTTGAGTGTGCCCCATGCCCCTATTATATAGGAGGGCCCTCAAGTGACTCTTGACTCTCCATTTCCCATGTATGACCCTTGGATTCCTGACTCTAACCTTAACCCTTAAGATTAGTCCTAACCCATGCTCCACTAGAGCTTGTTCCCATGCTCCCATGCTCACATGCTCACAAGCCTAGCCTCCGAGTATATGCACACATAATGTGCATATAACATAGCACACATAATGTACATATAACATACTTCCCCTCTCTCAAAACATTTCACTCTTGCAATGAAAAGAAGGAGAAATCCGTTGAACAATCTCAACCGACTCCCAAGTCGAATCCTCTATTTCCCTAATGGTTTTACTTAATTTAGGGTGCACACATTGTAAATGCCACAAGTATGCTTGATAAATACTTTGGTATGGTAGATAGGCTAGTGATGTGGAAAATAAAATTGGGCCTTCATGCTCACATGGATTTTTATTATATTATTAATATAGTATTCACCATAAGGCTACAAGTTGGGGAGTGTGGAAGGCATGTGGAGGAGTGTGTGTAGGTGCATAATTGGGAAAGATTCTTCTAGAATGCCTGCATGGAAGAGGAGAATTCTGCCATGTGTAAGTGGGATCTCCACCTAAAATCAATAGAAGACTTAGCCTAAGAGGACAATTGATGGTGACATCTACCCTTATGTCACTGAAGGGTTGAAGATTTTTATGTTGTAATTGAATAGACGTGATGAGATGTGATGTGAATCAGATAGATGTGATGTGAATCAGACAGATGTGAATGAATGGATGGATGGATGTGATGTGAATCAGATAGATGTGATGTGAATCAGATAGATGTGATGTGAATCAGACAGATGTGAATGAATGGATGGATGGATGTGATGTGAATAGAGGTGATGAGATGTGAGGTAAATAGACGTGATGAGATGGATGGATGGATGTGATGTGAATAGAGGTGATGAGATGTGAGGTAAATAGACGTGATGAGATGTGATGTGAATCAGATAGATGTGAATGAATGGATGGATTAATGTGATGTGAATCAGATAGATGTAAATGAATGGATGTGATGTGAATCAGATAGATGTGAATGAACGGATGGATGGATGTGATGTGAATAGAGGTGATGAGATGTGAGGTGAATAGGTGTGATGTGATGTGAATCACATAGATGTGAATTAATGAATGGATGGATGGATGTGATGTGAATAGAGGTGATGAGATGTGAGGTGAAAAGACGTGATAAGATGTGATGTGAATCAGATAGATGTGAATGAATGGATGGATGGATGTGATGTGAATAGAGGTGAATAGACGTGATGAGATGTGATGTTAATCAGATAGATGTGAATGAATGGATGGATGGATGTGATGTGAAAAGAGATGATGAGATGTGAGGTGAATAGACGTGAGATGAGATGTGATGTGAATCAGATAGATGTGAATGAATGGATGGATGGATGTGATGTGAATAGAGGTGATGAGATGTGAGGTGAATAGATGTGATGAGATGTGATGTGAATCAGATAGATGCGAATGAATGGATGAGATGTGATGTCATGTGAAGCAGGATGTAAATGAATGATATGGGATATGAGTGGAGGATATGTGATGAAAATGGATGTGAATGTATAAGTGAAGAATGGATGTGAATGTATGTGTAAAGAATGGATGTGGATGTATGTGAAAGAATGGATGTGGATATATGTGAAAGAATGGATGTATGTGAAAGAATGGATGTGAATGTGTATATGAAGAATAGATATGGATGTGTATGTGAAGAATGGATGTGGATGTATGTGAAAGAATGGATGTGGATGTATGTGAAAGAATGGATGTATGTGAAAGAATGGATGTGAATGTGTATATGAAAAATAGATATGGATGTGTATGTTAAGAATGGATATGGATGTGTATGTTAAGAATGGATGTGAATGTGTATGTGAAGAATGGATGTGAATGAGTATGTGAAAGAATGGATGTGGATGTATGTGAAAGAATTAATATAAATGTGTATGTGAAAGAATGTGATGTGACATGAATATATGTGAATGTGAAGTGATAGATATTAATGTATGGATAGATGTGAGAAGTCATACATGTGAACGATTGGATGGATGTGGAATGAGATGAGATGTGGATAGAAGTGATGTGATATAATGTGGAAAGAATGTATGTGATGGGATGGTTATGAGACTGTATGTGGTAGATATGAACGAATGAATGTGATGGATACGAATGAATGTGATGGATATGAATGAATGTGATGTGATGTAAATGGAGATAGATGTGATGTGTGATGTGAACGAATATGATGTGATGAGATGTGGATATGGGTAGATGTGAGTGGATGAGATTTGATGCGGATAAATGAGAAAAGATGTGATAAAATGGAAAATGATGTGATGAGAATGGGAATACATATGAAATAAATGAGAATTGATGTGGAAAAATATGGAAAGATGAGAGTTCGTTATAGAAACTGTATTTATGACCTCTTTTTAAATGATTGTTTTATGTCAAGAATGTTGGGGAAGCATTTTGACCGTCTTGTGAATAAGGTCGTGGAGACCTAATCTGATAAAGTTTCAATAGCTGACAGAGAGTCAATGGAGGACATCTCGCGTAGCAAGGTCGGTCGAGGTCTTGACCAGCCTCGGTTTGATTTAAATGGTGAGCTTCCGATACGGTGGAGGAGGGACCAAGAAAGCGGACTATGAGTGAAGCGCTAGGTGACCTGCGAAGGATCCTAGAGGGTGATGACCATACGGTACTTGGGCTCTGGGTCGCCAAAGATACCCACAAGTGCATCGTGGAAGATATTGGAACGAGTAAAAGTTGTTTTCTGAATTCAGGCATAGATCTGGTTGATTGACCTTGCTGGTCCTCAACGGATGAGTCCATGGCTCTTTTTATATGGATCCATTGGGTGACCTTGCTGATCTTCAATGTAGATTCCATTTTGATATGTGAATATATTGCCGAGTACTATGAGCTAGGAACCATTGAAAAGGCCCCTGAGTGAACATGTGGTGGTGAGCGTTCTGGTTGCCAATGATGCCATAGCTAGCACCCCTGAATTCGTTGCGCGGTGGGGATAGGGATCTTTCAGCTGGTATCAGAGTAAATTTGGTTAATGTGGATTAATCGAGAAGCCAAATTTTAAAATTTTATGAAGTAATAGTAAAAAGTTAGAAATGTGTAATGAAATTTATACAAATTGATATTCAGACTCAAATTCATAAATTAGAAATTGGGTCTTCAGATAGAAGTACCGCAATTGCATGGAATCCCTGACTTGCTTGAGGCCTAGACATGATGGTATATACCTTATAATTCCAAGGACCGTGATTACCCGTATATACCGAGGGTATAACTGCAGCTCTTTACTGGCAATATATACGAGTAAATCTAAGACTTGAAATTATAAGTAAAAATGCTATCTAGATGATAAATTCGAATGTGGTTGATATGATTTTTAAAGTATGGTTGAGAACTGATGAGTTGATTTGGATTCTGATTGAAAAATGATGATTCCTGAATTTTAGTTGAAAAGTGATAAGTTGAGCAAAACCACAATGAGGATGAATGGGACAAGTCCCTGTGATGATGGTCGTAAACTGGAAGGACGATAATGACTTCAGTAAATTACTATGAGATTAGTGAATTGTACTGACAGATTGCTACTGTTAACACTTGACCCAGTGGATCAAGTTAAGGGATGACAAATTAAAAATCTATTCAGATGAAAATTTTGGTCTAATGGACCATTATTGTGATAAGAAATTGAATGTTATGATCTGAGTGAATTGTTATCTGATGATGAGTTCTATATAAGAGATCTTTATCCCACGATTCTGGAGGGTTCACTAGACTATAAGGAACCCCAGAATCAGTTGGATCTTAAGGGAAAGAGTTGTCCTCTAGTTATACGAGATTTGGACATCTCGCGTTTTTTTAGTGGGGTAGGATGTAAGATTCCTCCCTCCAGCTTTTGAGGTGTGCAGGTATAAGAACCTCCCTTCTGATCTTATAATTATTCCCCTCTCTGAAAACAAAGAAAGATCCTGTTTTGGCCTGGAGAGAGAAAGTATCTAGAGGGAGGTAATTCAAAATTAAGATATTTTTGGATATAAAAATCCTCCTAGTGTCTAAAATGGTTTCCCCTGAAATAAAAATTCAAAAAGAACTTTCCAATGTGCAATTGGAATTAATTGAAAATAGGTAAAAAGGACCTTAGCCTAAGGGTCTAGATTTTCAAAAAGATTTGGATTATGGTCCAATTAAGGTTCCTATGGACTAATAAGATTAATCCAAATGTAGGGAGGAGATAAATTAAAGAATAAAAGAAAATCCCCCAAAAATGAGTAAATGCTCACATAAGATGAAGAGCTGACTAAGGACAAGGTTTACTAGATAAAAAAGAAGAGATATTTAGAGGAAATGATGCATTTTTGACACCTCACTGAGGGGATCTCCCCTCATGAAGGAGGTGCCTATTTCACAGTGGAGTTTTAAACTCAAAAATAATGAGATATTTTCATCTCCTCTCTCTCCTATTTCAACTAGATCCAAAAAGTAAGCTAAACTGACCCAAAAATGGTCAAAAATGACCAAACTGATCTGGAAAATTCTAGAATCAGTTTGCTTGGTTAGAGGCTCACTTTTTCTATAAATAGAAGCATCCCCTTTTGTTAAAGATTAATGGTGTTTATGCACTGTTACTCTACTCCTACCCAGAGCCATTTACATTGAATTTTATTGATAATTCAATTGTTTTTGGCTTAATACTCTCCAAAGTAATTAGTGGCCACTCTTGCTTCAAACAACAGTAGAACCCTCAGTCCCCCAAGCCAAAGGAAAGCTTACAACTCCATGTAAGCTAAATTTTTCTTGCTTTTTAATTTTAAATCTATGGTTTTCTTGATTTTCTTATTTTATAGTTGATTAAAGTAAATTCTAATGCTATGCCTTGATGAAAAGGCCACCCCCTTCTCTTCTTTACATTCCAGCCTTTCTTTATCCTAGAATGATTAACAAAAAGATTAATTAAACTTTTCTTTTTGTTTATTCTCTTGGAAATTGAAAAATTATGTAGATTAGAGTCCTATACATCTAATTGGGGTGGGTTAATTTAAGTCAAAAATAGAATGATAAAAATGAGAAATGGTTAGCCATACAAAGGACGTTATGGCAAAATTTTCTAGAACTTTGTGGAAAAGAAAGTTTATTTTTATGTTATTCCAAAAGAGTAATTCCCACCGTCTGTGCATTCTAGAAGAAATATTCTAATTTACTCCATGTACATATTCACCTTTGAATATGCATGGATATCACTGATATTAATTATTAAAGTTGATTTTATGCATAGAAAGATGCATAAAGGATTTATTTTTATTTCAAAAGTGTTATTCTCATTAAAATTGATTCTATGCATAGAAAGATGCATAAAGGATTTATTTTTATTTCAAAAGTGTTATTCTCATTAAAATTGATTTTATGCATAGAAAGATGCATAAAGGATTTTATTCTCATTAAAATTTATTTTATGCATATAAAGATGCATAAAGGATTTATTTTTATTTCAAAAGTGTTATTCTCATTAAAATTGATTTTATGCATAGAAAGATGCATAAAGGATTTATTTTTATTTCAAAATGTTATTCTCATTAAAGTTGATTTTTATGCATAAATAGATGCATAAAAGGATTTTTATAAAAGTGTTATTCCCACTGAAGTTGAATTTTATGCATAAATAGATGCATAAATAATCTTTATATCAAAATTAGAATTCTCTTAAATTCTATGTTTAAATTCTATGAATAGATATGATGTGAATCAGATAGATGGGAATGAATGGATGGATGGATGTGATGTGAATAGAGGTGATGAGATGTGAGGTGAATAGACGTGATGTGTAACATACCCATCTTCACTAATAAAGAAATGTTCATGTAATAGATAAATTTATGAGTTTTTATGGTATAAAAATCAATGATTTTATTATTTGAGTCATTTCTACTTAGAATCTTCAAATTCTGAGTCCAAATTTGGAATCTGCACGTGATTTTACCCTTATATAGGATTTTGCAGCATCCAAAACGGACACCGGATCAAGCTTATATGCAAATTTCAGTCATTTTAGTTAAAAGACGACAACCTTTAAACCTTAATAAATGCATGACCGGGCGTCCGATTGACGAACGGTCTGAACCCCAATGACCAGGAGAACCTCCCAGACAAAAAAAAACCCCCCTCCTCGGCACACAAATCGAGGCGAGCGTCCCAAATTTTTGGTACTCCGCCCTAAAAATTTAGACCGTACACACTTACTAGGGTGCCCGTACGATGGCCGCCCAAGAACCAAAGGACGGCCGCCCACTATGTGATCCACACGTACCCCTACGTGGACACCCATGCTGCCTTAGACCAGATAAGGTACATGCGTACCACTCCTTTTCCTCCTTTCCCTGGTAACCGACACCGTACCTTTCCTAGACCCATGCGGGCTACTGATCCATAGCCTTTGATGGTACACCGTCCTTTCATCTCTTCTTTGCACAACGCCCCCGTACCCATACCCCTTAGCTATATAAACCGCCGGGGTGCTCCACAGGCTACAGGCATTTCTCTGTAGCATATGCCCTGTTGTACCGCCATCCATCCCTATGCAGCGTACTTGATGTAGTGCAGCCGCCCCTTGCAGCCACCCCTCTCACACCCCCTCATTTGCCTCTTTTCAGATAAGCCAATTTTCCTCCATCCCCCTCTTGCTAGGAGGCAGTGTCCTTAACTGTTCTTCCCCCCCCCCCCCGGCCCCCATGTGAATAGACTTACAGCAGCCCTCACAGCCCTCCTCCACGTTTTTGGTCTTAAATAAGGACATCTCACAATTCCCCCCACCCATTTGCGTAGACTTTAATAAGGGTTTTTCGCCTTAAGAAAGGGTTCGTGCGCTATAGTCTTTTGCTCATACGGTGAGCAAACGATCTCAGAATTGAGATCCGTCTGAAGCGTTTTGACCGCGGTAGCGAGCCCTACAAGACGCCATCCAGAATGGCCCCTTCTCGAAAACGTTAGAATATTGCCCCGAGAGGAGCGCGCAACAACGAGATTAGGGAAGATGCTCCCGATGCCGCTCCAACCCTCCCTTTACAAGCTCCTCAAGGAAATGGTGGCCAGGTTAGCTTGGTTATATTTTAAAGAAGCGTTTTTTTATATTAGTGCTAATAAATGTGTATCTTTTCCTTTTAAAATAATGACATAAAATTGTATGAAGTTATGAATTGTGTGATATTGTATTTAATAAATGCATTGAAATTGTTATCTTTAAAGAGTGCAAATTTTTCCTGGCTTCAACGCTAACTCCATTCCGTGCTTGTGTAGCCGGGCGGCGTCGTAGCAAAGCCCGAGATTGGCCCAAGGTATCCCTCATACCATTGGGAGAATAAGGTTCGCCGATTAAGGCGAGAGATTATGATGCTGCCTAGTTCTGAAGCCCAGGCTAGTGCGGTGAATAAGCCCACCCTAGTGCGCAGACATCCCTTTGAGGGGTAGGAGGATCGAGCGATGGAGCCTGAGAGGGCGACAGGCTGGCTTGAGTCCTCGCCACAGCGATCGACGATGAGGTGTATGGTCCCGTAGGGTTTTGCCCAGCATGTAGAGGCTGGAAGGCCGAATTCTAGATCATCGGCAGAATAAAGGAAAAGAATAAGAGAGCCAGTTTGGCTTGTGTGGAATTGATTCATGTATAAACTTTTTATATATATATCTTGTCTTTGGCATACACTAGATTTGACTTGACACTTTACATATGAGAGGTTGGGATCACAACCAAGGGTGAGACTCATGCTGGCTTTACACATGGGAGGCTAGGATTATAATCAAGGGTGAGACTCATGCCCTTTTTCTCTTTCTTGTCTTTAGGTAGCCTTTAATTGCTAGGTTTATTGGCTTATTCTTTGATTTAGACTCAGAGGCTTTGAACTTGGTCTTTTTCTTTGTAAATGACTTAGAGGATTTGAGCTTGGTCTTTTTCTTTGTAAATGACTTAGAGGATTTGAGCTTGGTCTTCTTGTTTTTGCAAATGCTTAGTGGTGGATATGTTCCTAGACTTTCCTCAGAGCTCTTCTTTTGCTCTCACATATACACAATCATTCCACATGTGCTGATTTAGCTACAAAATTACAACCCTTTTTGACTCATGGTAAATTCTCTGCTTGCTCATGTTGGTAGCATTTACGAAGGTTATAATTTTTTGGTGAAAATATTTTATCGATAATGATTCACCAAATTGAAGACCACATTGGTGATGCCAATGGGGGATGACACCATGTGACTACCCAAGAAGCCTAATTTGATTTTGAGCCAAAGCTAATGTCAACCGTTTCAATGTAAAGGAAACCTTTAAGGCCATGTGAAAACCCCTTATGGTAGTTATTTTACACCAATGCCTTAAAAGAATATGGGTTTTTTTAAACCACAAAAAAAGAAAAAGCCTATAACCTGAATGTCTCCTCCACTCTTCTTCTCCTTGCTCAACTATAGCATCGATTATATATTTTTGATGGAGTTGCTGGTTCATGTGCTCTCTTTCTAACTTCTCATAAGTGTTGTAGGGCGTAGATTGGCTATGGTTGTGGGCAACTAAGATGTGATTCTTCTTGATTTCTATGCTCTCTCTTTCTATGAACTAGCTACTGTTGTCTTCATTGCTTTTAGAAAAAGTGGCGATGGTCATAGGGTAGGCTCTATAGGTGCGGATGAAGTTGGTGGACTGCTTGTCATCATCCAAAAGTTGCCCATCCTGATCCATAGAGTCGGCCACAACCTTGAACCATGAAAAACGATTAGGCACCCTATCCATCCAATCAGGCCTCCTAGTTTGCATCCACTATGGCCCATGTCCCATGCTCTCCTTATCAACCTAACCACTTTTAGATTGTGTGGATCTATCTCAGTAGTAGGCTGATAAAGTAGTAATGGCACAACAAAAGCTAAATTAATTAAGTAAGGATTAACAGAATACCCAAGCAATGTCACACTTAATAAAAACACAATATCATTGATTAAGCTCTCAAAATGATCCATCTCAAGGAGCCCTCATCCACAAGTTACATGCACCCTTGTGCCATCCCTATGTGTCAAATAAATGCTTACACACCATGTGCCACCTTGTTCTTTCCTCCATGTGCTACCTTTTTTACTACAATTTTTACAAGTAGCCATACAAATCAACCTTTGAGTTAGGACCCTTAGTCTTCCTCTCTAATCTCTGCATGCACTCCCCCTTACTCTACTTATGTTGTACCCTCACACATTGCTATTTCAATAATGGTATGATATGGTCTATCTAGGTTCTTGGGGTTTATGCAGGAGGTCTTCCAACTGTAGAGGTGTAATAATTATTTTTGGTCTAAAACCTAATGGTATCAAAAGTGTATGCAAAGTTGTGGGTTGCACCTCCATTATTCTATTTTATATCATTTTCAAAGTCCCCCTTGTTGTGTGTGTTCTTGCAAACAGCTGTAGGCTACCCAAAAGAGATGGTATTTCGAATCAATGTGCCAACAATAAATATTGTATATGAAGGTATTTATTATTGATGTGCCAACGGTAAGATATTGGCTATGATGACATTGTGCTCTTTCTTCCAACTCTTTTCTCTTCTCATAGATATACAACATCAACTACTAATGTTCTTGAAGCTCTTATTCCATTCAGAGAAATTTCTCAAGTGATCAGATTATTACAATTCCTCCTCTATCTTAATAAATTTTATTGCTATGTAGATATGTTAAAGTTTAGCTACTCATGTGCATTCATTTTTTTGGGTATAATATAGCCAGTGCAAATCAATCTACATAGGAAGTACACTTGGCGTAACAAATTATCTTTTTTTTTTATAATGTAGCCGATGAAAATTAGTCACCATGGGAAGTACACTTGGTGTAGCAAATTATCGTTTTACACCTTAAAGCTTGTGTGGGTTTTTTATAATGTAGCCGATGAAAATTAGTCACCATGGGAAGTACACTTGGTGTAGCAAATTATCGTTTTACACCTTAAATCTTGTGTGGGTTTTTTTGGTGAGGGTGGCTTTGCTGCATTTGGTTGAAAATGCTATCTTTTTCATTTGATGTATGAAAAAGATAGCATTTGGTTGAAAATGCTATCTTTTTCATTTGATGTATGTACAAACTCAAAGTTTAGCCACTAGCATACTTAGAGGTGATATTTCTCACCTTGAATTTGTTTCAAGCATTGTTTCTCTTGATTTTGAAGGCACATTAGTTGTGGCTAAATAGACACATCCAATTTTTTTCGTCCTTAGGCTCAGGTGGTGCATATTGTGAGTCTGTTTTTCCATCTTTCAAGGTATGGTGACACATTCAACACATAGGAAATTGATGTGATCTAGCTATTATGTCCAATTCCTCAACATAAGAAGTCCACCATTCATTGGATGAATCTTCTAATTTTGTAAGTTCACCTTCAATGTTTGATCCTTAGGCCTCACGTAGCAGTGCATACTATGAGTCCATATTTCCAGCTTTCAAGGTATGGTGGCACATTCAACACATAGTAATTGATGTGATCTAGATATTATGTCTAATTCCTCTACATAAGAAGTCTACCATTCATTGGATGAATATTCTAATTTTGTAAGTTCAACTTCAATGTTTGATTGTTCTTTCTTAGGTAGTGTGCGAGGAAAAAGGTATACTTATGTAAAGAGATTCACATCCATTTAAATAAAAGGTATACCTATGTGAAGGCATGTACATGATTGACTTCTCAACATCAGCACTTGCCACATTTAACCCAACAAAATAAAAGAATTAAAACACTCTAAAATGGGTAAATAACACATCATCTGCACAATATACATGATCTTCATTCTCTATATCTTGTGTTCTTCTTCATTTTCAATGTCTCCTCTTTTCTCTTAGTAAGTTAAATTGCAACCTCAAAGCTCTTTGGTCATCCTCAAAGCACATATCTCTTTGTTGAACTCCTCAAGGCACATACAAACATAATGGTTTTTAGCCCATGGCACCTCGAATCATTGTTTGAGTCCTTGAATGTATTATTTTTTCCTTTAATGTACTCTGGTCACACTGTATCTAAGTGTAGTGCAAGAACATGCAACCCTTCCTCTTTTGGTGAACCCATGAATACATGAATGCCACTAATGATCAACACTCGCACTTAGAGGAACTACAAAGTCAATGAGTACCCCGCATCGCCACCAAAAATGGATGTGTGGGAAAAAGTGTTTATTTAAGTTAATGGCTTCACATCCATTTATAAAAGGGATAAGGAACCTATCTGATTGGAGTGTTGCCATGTGAAAGAAGAGGAAAAGAACTATATATAGATCACACCACCCCTCAAAAGGAACTCTCCCCATGTCCCACTAGACACACATGCCATACAAAAAACTCACACCCACAATACTCATACACCTCTACCCCTTATTGTTGTCAAATATATTTATTTGTGTATGACATGTTGTATGAGCAAAGCATCACCCTTGTATCAACCATCTAAAAAAAATATCTTACCATACAAAATAACTCTTATCAGTTAAACTTTGGAGTAGCATCCCTCAAAACAAGGTACATATGGTCAAGCCCTCATAGCAACATCATTGGACATCTTTGTGCAACTAACTTCCTAATAGTAATAGTATAACCACCTCCCCTTGATGGCACACACATAAGCTCAAATCCAAGCTTTCTCTCTCTTTATCATATTATTTCCATAGTGACTCGTCTTCTCCCTCCTCATAGAGATTCACCCATTGGGCTATTATCTCGTTAATATGTCCACATCAAAGCACACACACTCTATAAGGCTAGATAGGTGCTCTTTCTTGCATAGATTATTCATCAACAAAATTCACCCTCAAAACCTTAACTCTCACTCAGTGTTTATCTCACATAATAGCTAGTTAACCACTCTCAATGTGTTTGCATGCACATTCATGCCACTCACCTTCTTCATGTTCTCATGGTGGCTCTCTTTTTTCTCTACATTCATGTTGCCATCTCTTGTCAGGCCCACATTCAGTACACAACTCCACACGATGTGCACACTTCTCTATATGGTAGCATTTCCACATTGTAGAGCTTGATTCTTTCTGTAGATGTTGTTTGCCCATCTTTGATCGGTCGGCAATAACCTTTGCTCCCTTCACATATTATCCGGCCAACTTCTTTCCTTGGCCAACTTACCTCTCTACTAGCAACCCTATAGTTTATTGTCCACCTCTAAGCTTCACTAGAGTAGACCGTAGCCCAGTAGGACAAGAAATTGAGGAAGGTACATATGGTCAAGCCCTCATAGCAACATCATTGGACATCTTTGTGCAACTAACTTCCTAATAGTAATAGTATAACCACCTCCCCTTGATGGCACACACATAAGCTCAGATCCAAGCTTTCTCTCTCTTTATCATATTATTTCCATAGTGACTCGTCTTCTCCCTCCTCATAGAGAATCCTAGCATCCCTCAAAACAAGGTACATATGGTCAAGCCCTCATAGCAACATCATTGGACATCTTTGTGCAACTAACTTCCTAATAGTAATAGTATAACCACCTCCCCTTGATGGCACACACATAAGCTCAGATCCAAGCTTTCTCTCTCTTTATCATATTATTTCCATAGTGACTCGTCTTCTCCCTCCTCATAGAGATTCACCCAGTGGGCTATTATCTCGTTAATATGTCCACATCAAAGCACACACACTCTATAAGGCTAGATAGGTGCTCTTTCTTGCATAGATTATTCATCAACAAAATTCACTTTCAAAACCTTACTCTCACTCAGTGTTTATCTCACATAATAGCTAGTTAACCACTCTCAATGTGTTTGCATGCACATTCATGCCACTCACCTTCTTCATGTTCTCATGGTGGCTCTCTTTTTTCTCTACATTCATGTTGCCATCTCTTGTCAGGCC
The DNA here is from genome assembly GCF_041138505.1 of Cibotium barometz. Lineage (NCBI taxonomy): Eukaryota > Viridiplantae > Streptophyta > Polypodiopsida > Cyatheales > Cibotiaceae > Cibotium > Cibotium barometz. The sequence continues at coordinate 42,126,555 of NC_141097.1, read as the reverse complement.
CACAGTACACAACTCCAAACGATGTGCACACTTCTCTATATGGTAGCATTTCCACATTGTAGAGCTTGATTCTTTCCATAGATGTTGTTTGCCCATCTTTGATCGGTCGGCGATAACCTTTGCTCCCTTCACATATTATCCGGCCAACTTCTTTCCTTGGCCAACTTACCTCTCTACTAGCAACCCTATAGTTTATTGTCCACCTCTAAGCTTCACTAGACCGTAGCCCAGTAGGACTAGAAATTGAGGAAGATTCCCCCCTAGATGTTGGTGAAGATTCTTTTACATTATCATTTCCAAGCAATGGGCTCTTGGACCAATGTAGGAAACCCATAGTTAGGTAGATGTGTCATCAATGAAGTAAAATTCGATGCAGAACACATATGCCCAGAAATAGGCATCAATACTAACTTCTCAAGGTCCCGCATGTGAATAGTTGCATGAAAGAGGCATGGCATGTAGCCCATGTGGTTGTCTTAGCAACAAAGATCAAATAGTAATCTTGTCCTTGTTGTATGTTGTGGTTAAGCAACAAACTTTTTATCACATTAAACATACTCAAGATTGAGTCATGGATTGCATAGAATATACCCTCTTCTCTATGACAAAGTCACCATATACCTGAGAGAGTTCATTGATGAATCCATGAATATTAACTGAAGCATCTAGTTGTGCACCATGTGCCTCCTCTATAAAGGAAGCAAAAGATTGAAAAATAGATTGATCCATTGAATCTCTTACCAGAGGATCAGAAAAATAATGTACTTGATGTAGATAATCTTGATGGCTTACATCTTGCTGATCTATAACTTCTCCATGGGTATGCTACACTTGTATGCCTCCATGCTGTAGATTTTTGTAGAATCCTCTCTATTGTTAATGATGACTTAGAAGGCATCTAGGTGTGAAGAACACATGGCTAAATGGACTCATGGAATCTTTTGTAAGCATAGTAATGAAGAATCATGACAAAAAATATAAGTTTCAGGGTGGTTATAACATGAAACAAAGCAGCATATGTGTTTCTAGTGCTAAAAATGCAGCAAGTCATGGGCTGCTATATGAGGTGGGGAATGCAACACAAAGATAGCAGGATTCATGTGGCTGAGAGAAGGCATTTTAGAGCTCCAACTCTGTTGATTATCATGAAAAGAAAACAATAACTTCAAGGATGAAAAGAGCTTGTAAGGAAACCCTAGAAAAGCAAATCCCCTAAACACATAAAAATGCTAAAAAACATAAACCCTAAAAATGCATAGACATGAAGGGATTGAATAGAGAGAGAGAGAGAGAGAGAGAGAGAGAGAGAGAGAGAGAGAGAGAGAGAGAGAGAGAGAGAGAGAGAGAGAGATTGCACAATAGTATAAAAAAATGGTGCCAGGTCCAAGAAGATTGAGAGTGGAGAGAGAGATGGAGAGATCAAGCCTTGGTGTGGGGGAGCATAGACATGGATAGATGGAATATATATATATATATATATATATATAGAGAGAGAGAGAGAGAGAGAGAGAGAGAGAGATAATAGACACAAGATTGCATAACTCAAGTGATACTTATTACTTCTTGTGATTATAATGGAATACAACCCAAGCACATGATTTTATCGGCACAAGGGACCTATCTTTTTTCCCTTAATAAGAGGTGGTTCACACTTAATGTGTTCACACCAAAAGACCTAAATGACCTTTCACACCATTGAGACTCTGACTATTCCTAACAAGAACAAGTAAAATCACTCAAATAAAAAGCATGCAACATAAGAAAAGGTTGTAGAGCACACATCACAAAAGATAGATTTGTTACACCTACAGCAAAAATGAAGCAGGTCATCTGAAAAGGAAAATGAGCTGGAGGCTACAATCCGCATGCTTAAAGATACAAATAACAAGCTCCACCAATAACTAAAATAAGCTGAAATACAGATGATGATAGCTTATGTAGACAAAGCAACAAGAATTGGTGACCTTGCTACCAAAATGATCCAAAATGTAGAGCAACTAGTAGAAGCAAACATAAAAATTTTGTTCACCACCAAGGGAAAACTAAAGATGTAGGAAGCAGAGGAAGAAGATGGAGAAATCAATGTAGTATAGGTGCCAGTGGAGGTGATGCAAGTAAGGAAATAAGAAATAACAAAAACACAAAGATCATGCTAGAAAAAGAACATATAACTCATCAAGAAATTCATGATATCTCCTCCCACATGCAAACCATTGCTCATACCCAAAACAAGATAAGGATAATCATAATGGAGGATCCACAGAGCCCAAAGGATCCACTACATGAGACCGCCATAATAAATTGACTTAACTAGGTGGTGAGAAACCCCAAAAATAGCTGACCACAAACATTGTAAGAGCTACAATCACGAATATAGACCCTCCAAAGAAGATCCTTGATGTAGAAAAAGAAAAAACAAGAAGAGCAATTGCCACAAGGGGGAAATTTGTAATGCAAAAAAAACTATAGGCAAAGAATTGGTCTTTAGATCTGAAATAACATTTGATAATATGACTCCATCACAAATGAGAAATCATATTAGGGTCATAGAGCAACAACTATACTTAACAAGAAACAAGAACATTGTGTACAACAAGGAAAATGAGCATTTAAAGCAAGAATACGATCACCTTGAAGCAAAACACCAAAAATGTTCAAAAAGGTGCTGCTGAGAATATCCAATTGTACAACAAGGTGGAAAAGCTATAGGGAACAAAGTTGTTAGTACCACTCGCAAAGGAAAAGGCACTCATGCAAAGGAAAAGGGAAGAAAAGCAACAAGGTAGTAGATGACAACAAAATTGAGGCAATTACAACCCAAAAGCCACAAAAGCTTTACCAAAATAGCCAAGAGCTGCAAAATTCAATGGAGGCTAAAACCAAAGAAGCTACTAACATAGCCACAAAATTAGAATAGCTCAAAAACATAGCTTGAAGAAAGACCAAGACAATTGCCAGAAGAAGTCTACAACAATTTCCAATAGACAATTCCGAGAAGAATTTTACAACAATTTCCAAAAGAAGTCTATAATAGAAGAAGAACTCTACAACGATTGCTATAAGAACTCTACAATAATTGCTAGAAGAAGTCTACAAGATCTCCTTTGCATGATGAGGCACGCATTTCAAAAAAGAAAAATTAAAGTAGAGGAAGCCAATAAAGCAACAATTGAACAAAAGCAATAAATAGAGTTGTTAGCCCCATTTTGGGTTAACTTAGCATCTCTTCTCTACATATAAGAAATTGTAGTAGAGGAAGCAGACAAAGCAATAATTTCACAAAAGCAATAAATAGAGCAGTTATACCTTAGCATCTCTTCTCTACATATATAAGAAATTTCTTATAATAAGGTTCATGAATGACACTATAATTTTTGCATTATGAGAAAATCTCATTAATGACCAAGTTTATAATAAGTTTTTGGGTGCCCAAGTGTGAATAAGAGCCATTTTTATATGAGTGACTTTTTCTCATAATCTAAGACACAAGACACAATCTCCCTTTGTGCCATGTGAGAGAGAGAATTGAGAGTAGACTATATGATCCTTGGTGCATGTGCCTCTTGTTTATTGTGTGAGAGTTGAGCAATGAGAGTGAGCAAGAGTGAGAGGAGAGAGAGTCCTTTGTGGGTTGTTAACTTGAGAAAGTTAACATAAAGATATTAGAACAAACCATAACCGTGAGCAATGTTGAGAGTGAGCAAGAGTGAGAAGAGAGAGATTCCTTTGTGGGTTGTTAACTTGAGAAAGTTAACATAAAGATACTACATAGAAAAAAACCATAACTGTGATTGTGTTCATGCTTGACTAATCATAGGAAGTTACATTGCTTTGTTTCTAGTACACGACGTAGAAGATGAACGAGATGTGAAGGGTTGCAAATAGAAGGGTGCATATGCATGGGTGATTGTATCCTGAGGTCTAAGCATCATATAATAATGTAAATGTTGATACTAATTCCTAAGCACACCCAGTGGGTCAAATGAAAATCCAAAGTGTGAACCCACACAAATGATAGTGGTATGCTAGAAATGAAATCCCATGAGATATATAGAATACCATGCCATATCATACAATATGAAAATGAAGAATCATACATCAAGAATCAAATCTCCACCCCAAACACATGGAGTGATCCATGTTAAACTACCATATAAAAATCTACACATGAAGCACTAGCATCTGTATCATAGGTTGAAAATAGCCTATCATCATAAAGATATGTCAATGTAGATTCTCCAGCATCAGGAACATGCGCCTAAGATGGCATAACACCACAAAAATGTGTCAATGAAGCATATGGTGAAAGACCATAACATCTCAACAACTGCATAAGAAATCATGGTGGATAGTCACATCAAGAAATCATGGTGGATAGTCAGATCATCCTCCAAAGAGAACACCATGAAATCGGAATGATCCATAGAAGGCACTAGAGCAAGAGCATGGTCCTCCACTAGGAAATCATCAAGAGCATCATCATACTCTAACTTGGACACAGTATCATAAAATAGATTATTAACATCAAGGACGTGTGTCACCAATCAAGGTAATAAAGGAAATCTGCTCCTTCCTCCCTTTGCACTACGAAGGAGGGAATTCAAGAAATATAGTTCCCATATCCTCATCAAAGAAGATGAAAACATGGAACCATAAATGTTTAATATCCATATACACATTCCAATAGCATAGGAAAATCCATGCTATCCCACCAGAATATATAATCCACATGCATATGCTCGAACATCCAACACATGAAAGAGCATAGGAAAATCCATGTGCTATCCCACCACAATATATAATCCATATGCCTATGCCTGAACATCCAACACATGAAAGAACCTATGCCTGAACATCCATATGCCTATGCCTGAATAATTAACACATGAAAGAGCATAAGAAAATCTATATACATGAGAAACACCATAAGAGAATTTGCATTTGGGACATCCTCCTCATGTACATCACCAAGAATGAGAATCATATCATCACACAAGGATGAGAATCATATCATCACCAAGAATGAGAATCATATCATCACACAAGGATGATCAAGATAACCCAAGAACTATATAATCATTGTATATCATTATAAGCATGATGAAGAGAATCATCATAAAGAAGCACATCATCCATGCACAAAGCACAATGCATGATCCATAAAAACACCATCAACATGGATATCATAAAGATAAATATCATGAGAACCTAGAGAACCATCAAATAAAATCACATCAATGTGGTCACGACCATCATGCATAGTAGGCTTAATAGATGGAACCTCCAAATCTAGATCACAACAAGTAGTTGGAACACCTATAAAAAGAACATCTTGCGTAGACCCAAAAGTAGGCCTCATATCATGCATTCATATGTACACAAGCCGAAAATACCTTTTCAGAAAAATGCCTAACACCGTCATGATAATCTTAATCATTTGCCAAACCCTAGGATCCATCTAATGCAAAGCTAGGTACATCCAAGACATCCTCCTGGCTCTTTCGGCCTTCCTGGTTCTCCCATGCATTCTCAACTCCCACCATATCTACCCCATAATGGAAATCAAGGCCAATATCATCACTATCTAACTTTGAGTCACTCTCATAAGCTTCCTCTGGTTCCTATACTGCTAATTGTAATAAAGCTATCCTCTTGCAGAGGCTACAATAGGATTTGTGTCTACCCTTCTCAATCATGATAATCATGTGCCTTTGCTAGGGTCTTAAAAAATTAAATAATTTTCTCCTAGCTTTCTCCAACTTCCTAGATGTTGATGCTTTAAAGATTCCATATAACTCCTCAACAAGATCAACCATGCAATAGTTGCAGTTATCCTCCCCCTTACAACATGATGTATGCAAATAGAAACATGTAGATATTTTATGATCCCGCTCAAGGCAAAGTGCACATCCCTTCTTCTTTCTCTTCCTCCCCATCATGAAAACAAGGAGTGTGGTCTCTCACAAATGTGCACCATGTCAACCCGAGAGACCACGCTTGTACACACCACAAAATGAGAGCTTGGTGGTGCTATACCAAGATCCAAGAAACACATGAAACTAGGCTGCCTGCATGGCCCAACATCAAATGAGAAAATTTTCTTTAGTGTATTCTCATTTTTCTTTAGTGTAAAGTGATTTATTGCATGTGAACAAACTCCAAGGATTTTTCTCTTTAGTGTAAAATTGATTCTAAATTTGGTTTTAGGTTAATTTTGACCTTATTTCTTCTTTTGCATGTTGTGAGGATGTCGGTCTAGATTAGCTCCACTCGGTCAAAAATCGCCAAACCAACCATCGACACATTGGTTGGACAGATCCATTACATTGTTGATCCTTGGATACCTCTTCAACTTTGACAGTGATTTGTATTTGGAACGATGGATTGATCCACAGTGCACCAAGCCACGAATATTGTAACTGCCACCTTCATGGGTTGATGACCATGATGGTCCCCTTATGAGCCCCCTCCTGCACTTAATGCTCTAGGAAATAATTACACAAATATTGCCTCCCTCTATTTGTACGGAGGGTTTGTGACTTTTAAACTAGTTGATTTTGCTCTCCTGGGATAAGACCATCCAAATTTAATGTAATTATCAGTGAAGGTCACAAAGTAAAGATTTTCTCCTAAAGATGGAGTTCGCATATTGGATCACACACATCACTATGTATGAGCTACACTTTGTGGTCAACACTATCCGTTGTATTCTTTGGAAAAGATTGGCAAGAGAGCTTTCCAAGGATACATCCTTCTTAAACATATTTGGGTGGGGGATCAAGTTGAGACAAGTACTCTAACATCCCATGTTTCTACAAAAGATTGGGGAGAGAGTTTTCCAAGGATGCATCCTTCACAAACATATATGGGTGGGGGGGATCAAGTTGAGATAGGTACTCTTGTTTCTACAAAAGCATGCTTCCATCAATTGATGTATGGCCAAACCTAGCATGCCACAACTGGGCATGCTACAACTGGGCATCTTTCATTGCATTTAAAGTTTCTACCAAGCAAGCATCATCACACTTATCATACATGTCCAATTTATAAAAACCATGGCTAACAGTTCCAATAAGCACAATTTCCATGTCTTGTTCTCTACCACAGATAATGCATTTATCATCTGCAAATTCAATCTTAAGACTCTTCTTTATACCTGGAACAAAAAGTAGATCTTGAAGACAAAGATCCTCACCCACTAATAGTAGTAAGGAAAATCTCACCAATATCTTTGACTCGATATAGGAGACAGGCACACATAGCAGTGTGACCATCCTACACAAATTCCATATAATTGACCAAACTTCTTTGAGAAGTAATGTGCTAATACCTCTTTCCAACACCTTGGTGGCCATAGATCTCACCTATGTTTCAAGCCCATACGATAGTGAAGAGGGTTATGTAAATCTAGAGGATGCTATCATAAAACATGAGAAGATCAAGGGTGGTAATAGTGGGCCTACACAGAGGCTATTCTATCTTGCACTACCTCCATATGCCTACCTAGTCATGAAAAAAATGATTAAAAAATGCTACATCAATAAGCATGAGATCCTTATCTCAAGCATCCCCATCAATTTTCAAAAGCCGGCTATGTGCAAACACATGATTATGTGTGGATACTGTTGAAATATACAAGTGAATGGGTGTGTGCAGGAACAAGCCCTTAGCTAGAGATCGTAAAAGGGAGTCAGTAATTGTGTGGGCAGCAGTGAAAAGGTGAGAAGAATCTACTGATGAGAGAATTAAGGGTAGCATGAGTGAATATAGGGGTGTCGAAAGATTCTAGGAAAAGGTGCCACCCAGATGTAGGGGAGGTGGCACAAATCAAGGAGAAATCAGTGGGATTAGATGCTTGGCATCTTGTGGATGTAAAACTTATAAATTGAGGCACTGGTCTAATGAGAAATTACTGGTTTTTGAGTATCCATGCCTACATTATCCTATTAGATTAATTATTCACTAATCTTACCTTAATCACTTTCTAATCACATACTTAATCATGTCTTGCCCCCCATATTTGATCCACCATAGCCCACTCTTGCCTTGCATTTCTAACTTGGTATTAGAGTCAGGTTCCCTCAAGCCTTCCATACCCTCCATTAGCATGCTTCATTAAGCCTCTAATCCCCTTCATTAGGTATTCCTAATTGTCTTCACCTACCCTCTTGAAACTTGGATATGGGACAGCAAGTCAGTGGAGGAGCTCAAGCACAAGCTATAGTGTGCCATTTGACAAGATTTCAAGCTTGGGATCTCCAGCACATTTAGGTGCATAGGTGTGACCCTTCAATTGCTCAGGAAAGTCTGCGTAAACGAGGTCATTACATCTTCCCCCTAATTGATTTCTGCACTGGGATGGTTGTACATCTCTCCTGAGCTCCACATTTGGAATTGGGGCAAACCTCATGAATTGGAGCTTCCCTGGACCCCTCCTAGGTGCCCCTAAGAGGGTTTGTTAGATGGTTTTGGGAGCTGGCCACACATAAGAAAAAATTAGAGCCCTATTTGTGTGGCTGCAGCCATAGCCAAAACTCCAAATTTTGAACAAAAGTGCTTTAACCACTAATCCATTTTTTTGGCTTTAATCTTGATTGTTGTGCTCTTACAGACCTTCAAGCATGTTGAGGCCACTCATCAAGGCTCTCACACACAAGTCCAAAGCTCAAAGCTTCCTCATTGTGCCTCACAATGAGCATTGAATTATCTTGGCAAATTGCTTAATTAATTTGGTGGATCTTATCCAACATTGGGAAGGTGCGACACAAGTCTATGTGTTAAAATTGAATTTTCTATCACAATTACTACCCCAATTAATCCCTCCAAATCAGTGTATTCTCTGCACACACAAACTGTAAACTAGTACACCTAGTTTTTTGAGCATCATTAGTGGTCAAAACTTTTTGTAATCATCAGATTGGAGTTGTAAAAGGGCAGACACCGCCCTTGAATCTTGAATTGGATCAAGAGGTAAGACCCCCTTCACATCATATCATGAGCAATGCACAAGAAATAGCTAAGTTCAACGGGGAGTAGTTCCATACATGGTAAACAAAGACCATGTATTTGCTCATGAGGAAGAATCTATGGGGGCTAATTGAGGGAAGAGATGAATGTCCAGTGGAGAGTGGGGAGAATGAGTGGAAGAACAGAAATGAGAAAGCGTTAGGACTCATTGCATTTAGCTTAAATTATGAAATCATTCACCACATTGCAGGGATACAACAAGCTAAAGATGCATGGGATGAACTTAACAAATTATTTGGCACTCAAGCAAAGAATTCAAAGATAAATATACTAATGCAATCCTACAAACTTGACATGAAGGAAAGTGAACCTCTAACCACACACTTGAACAAATACAAAAGCATTAAGCAATAACTTGCAAACATTGGGAAGAAAGTAGAAGATGTCGAGGCACTAGCAGTGCTTCTGAAGAGCATGGAACAGGGAGAGTATGAGAACATTGTGGTAACCTTAAAGACTGTACCAGATTTGAAGCTGCATAGAGGGAGCTCTACTAGAGAGCAAGAGAACAAGGTCAAAGAGAAGAAAGGATTGGAACCAATAACTGGAGATGAGAAAGTATTCTACACCCGAGGAGGCCTTGCACGAGGACGAGGACAAGGAAGAGGCAAGGGAGGAGGAAGGACCTTCACTTGCCACAATTGTGGAAAGCCAGGACACATGGCTAGAGACTGCTATAGCAAACCAAATGAAGAAGGATTGACATCGGCAAACTTCATGGAGACTCCTAAGGTAGAGGAGTCAGGACATCTTTTATGAGAGAGAAAGAGAGAGAAACCCCATAACCCAATGTAACCTGCCCCAATAGAGTAAAACCATCTCTGAGCCACCGATGATGTAGGTGATGTGGTAGATGTATGTGTGAGAACTTTAGTCAAGGTCACGGGCACTTGTAGTAGCCTTGGACACATAGAGAGAGAGTGTAGGACTATGAGTTAGGGACTTAAGGGACTGGTCTCGTGGGCTACCAAGGCTACCAAGTAAAAGGGAAACTTGGTATAGGATCCAAGTGTGCTAGAGTTATTCACTTGAGGGGAGGTGATGAAATATGCAAGTGAATGGGTGTGTGCATGTGAACAAGCCCTTAGCTAGAGATCATAAAAGGAAGTCAGTAATTGAGTGGGTAGCAGTGAAAAGGTGAGAAGAATCTATTGATGAGAGAATTAAGGGTAGCATGAGTGAATATAGGGGTTGGAAATATTCAAGGAAAAGGTGCCGCCAAATGTAGGGGAGGTGGCACAAATCAAGGAGAAATCAGTGGGATTAGATGCTTGGCATCTTGTGGATGTTAAACCTATAAATTGAGGCATTGGCCTATTGAAAAACTGCTGGTTTTGGAGTATCCATGCCTACATTATCCTATTAGATTAATTGTTTACTAATCTTATCTTAATCACTTTCTAATCACATGCTTAATCATGTCTTGCCCCATATTTGATCCACCATAGCCCACTCTTGCTTGCATTTCTAACTGATACCCCCTTCATTGATGTCTAAGTAAATGTAAAGGGCAATCTATCTAAACAAAGTACAAAAATGAAATGCTGAATGTGATCCCTAATGCAGGCTCTTCACAAAGAGTCCCTCTTTGATTGTTGCACTTCCAAAAAGTCAAGTTACCACCAGTGAGCATCCTTAGGTACTATGTGTTAAGAACACTCATGAGAACTACTTTACTACCAGGACTCCATCCACTAATGTCTATGCTAACACAACCAATGCACTCTAATGGAAGAAATCAAAACCTTGAATAATAATCCTCATAATTGTTGCACCAAACCTATATTCACTAGAACCACTCAAAATCTATTATTCTTTAATTACCATTTGGGCCTACCTGGTGTGCTCCGATGCTTGGACCTACCAATGGACACCTCCTTATGGAACATAATTCAAGTCATGTTGTGATACATTAAAGAAAAAACTCTGCACTATTTGTAGAGCATCCAAGAAATATGTTTCTTGTGTGGAGACACACTATCATATCCTCCATTGTGAATCTGGTGTCACCCTTACCCACTTTTTTCACCCTCCTTCTCCTGCTAGTTCTAGAAGTGGTTGGATCTATTGGGTTCTTCCCTTTGTCCCCTAATTGGGTTTGGGGTCGTGTCAGGACAAGTTGCACACTTATGGTCCGGACGGTGGCCTGGTTATAAGTGGAGGTCGAACCACTTGCGCAGTATGGGCAATCTTTGATCGAATGATCAATCCCACATTTAGTACAAGTAGATACTTGCATGTCATTGGGTTGTGCAATAAATTGTTGAGGTTGATGCATATGAACCACATTCTTCTTAGGACATTCAGCGATTCGAATGCGGTCCACCGCAACCAAAACATTGTAGTGGTCCTCTCCTCATATTTGCATTTATGTCCTTACCCTTCCACTGTACCGTGGTTTGAAACACTGCTACTACTAGCATGTTATTCTATAAGACATAAAATTTTGGTGCAAGCTCTGCAGCTTCCTCATAGTACTCACCCAGTGATTTCTACTTCACACACCATATCCATATCCTCTGATGGCTCTTCAATCAATACTTGGTTGATTTTAGCCTATGGTGGTTGTGGTGGTAGATTAGGTGGCGGCAGAGGTGAAGTGTCTTGTACTCGAAACATCCCCCTAGGTAAATAGGAAGGGTTTGACTGTCTTGCAGCCGTGCAGTGATTTGCACGGGTGGTGTTGGTAAGGCTAGTGGGGCTCTAGGTGCCGGCAGCTGTGCTACGGTTTGGAACCTTGGATATCTGCACAAGGAGGTGTCATGATTCCCTAATTTTACATAGTGCACACAATAGAGTAATGGCCTTGCTCTTAACTATGGGCATTTAGTGGTAGTGTCATTCAGTATGCACATAGAACACCACACCAATTATCTACAAGAGTGAAGATGGGTATGCCCATGCTCCGATGTTTCTCTTCTATCCTTCACCTTCAATGATCCAGTATGGCATTACTGAGTTCATCCACAGTTATGCTCCCAACTTGCTTGCTCCGAGTTCCAATCTCTTGGTGACTCGAAACTCGCGAAGTCATTGCTGCTACTGCCGAAGATATTTTGACATCTGTTGGCTGTGGCATTACAACATATTGTCTTCATATTCAATTGCCAGCTTACAACATGCATCCAGAGTAGCCGGTCTCGCTGGGCTAATACTAGATAATCATGCATCTTGTGGTCTTGGACTCCTCTCCCCAGAAGCAAGGCAATAACTAATCATCAACTAGCCTCTCCCGTAGTTTGCACCTTGAATTCAAGTGCTTTAGTTGAGACACACAGTCTTGCCGCCATCGACTCCATTTCTTTTTGTTTGATGTTGTGGGGAGCTATGCCACAGAACTCCATTTGTCACCACTTCTAGCAAAGCTTGGCACAAACACATTCTTGAGCCGCATGTGAAATTAATCTTATCTTTTGTCTTAAGGATTCAGAACCATTGATGAGCTTTTCCTTCTAGGGTGGTCAGTGAGAAGGCATGAATCATGGTTACATCACTTACTAGCCCCCATAGGTTTCGCATGTGGACTTAAAGATCTCTAGATGTTGAATCGGATCCCCATAGATAATTTATGTATGAGCTTTGAAATGATGTGTGGCTTCATTTGGGATGGTCTAGATTCTAGAGTAGTGCCTAGTTCCTTGACCATTCCTCGGTCCATTTTTGTAGCCATATTCAATAAATCCGTCCTTGTGGCAGCATTAAGATCTATGTTTGGATCCACCCTTGGTCTTTGAGGAGCTACTCCCCCCTACCTAGACCTCTTCCTCTTCCAACATTGGCTCTTCTAGGCATATCTGGTCTATAGGATGTCTGATCACTTCATTTTGGATTGGCTCATCATTAGTCACCTCCGTAAGCCTTTGTAGAATTAAGAGTTCCATGTCTTGTAAGAATGTGGGATGATTGATAATTTTCTCGATATCCTTGGTGTACAGGTGGTCTTCTACTTCACTCGTTTCCCTTGGTAGATTATCCCCTTCATCTTGGGTTACAAACCCTTCCTCCACTCTTGGCTCTTCATTAATGAGCTCTAAGTTTGGAATTTCTACCTCACTCCTGCCCCATGACTATTTCTGGCTCTTTGCCACGTGATCGAAATAGGTTCACATTTCCCATCTCCTTTGTTTGGCCCTAGCCCTTTGAGTATTGAGCTCTTGTTTCCTTAAGCTCAATTCTCACTGACATTCTACTTCAATCCTTTTTAGATCTAATTCTACTTCCTCTAAGGTTGGGAAGAATACTTGACCTATCCTGGCTGCGATTTTTCCACATCTCTTCTCATTCGGGGGGTGCCAGTGTTTGATAGCCTAGAATTTGAAGGTTGGATTGGTAATTTTTTCCTTGGACGACCAAGTCCAGTGCTTGTTGATGGATCTGTGCCTGTGGATTGCAACTCCTCATCGTTTCTGGTTTGGAGACCAAACAATCTCTGTGCTATATCAATGGTACCACTGGATTTGGTAGGTGAGGGTGGGTTCTCCTCTTCCCTAAACCCAAAGTATCACAACCCTTCTTTGATGGATTTTTCACTATTAGTCTCGACGGTGGTTTGATTCATTAAGACACTCAATTGAGTGCTCAGTGAGTGGCCTGAACAACACTTTTTTGATAGGAAGATCTTGGGTGATTTGATGCACTATCGTCAGGAGTGAGGTCGTCTCCAATGAGCTTTCCAGACCTCAAGTGCATGTGAATATGATTTGATAAGATAATTTGCTACCCCAATTAAATTTTGGTAAGATATTGTTGATTTATTTTCTGAGGCCGTGGGGAGAATGCAGAGAATAGTTCATGGCGTAAAAAGTCAAAGAACCGTTCATGTCATGAATAAATTTCTATACTTTCACATGCCCAAGATTTTTGCTCGGACTCAGAAATCCATGTTACCCTGTTATAAATTTTACTGGTCTTAAGCACTTCCTTAACCTGAATTGGACAATACTAGGTTCATGAGCTAGATTTGGTCAAATCGTGAAACTGTAGAAATAGTTCACGTTGTGATTTCCTATCTAGTTCACGTCGTCTTGTGAAGTGGAATTGGTTCATGCCGTGAAAGGAAATTGGTTCATATCATGAGATGCACTAAAATAGTTCACACTGTGAAATATAAATTGTTCACGTCGTGAAGCATTTTTTGCTAGTTCACGGATTACAATTTTGTCAGACCCATGGTATCAGAGGTGTCAGGATAAGACGACCTATTTTTAGCAAGGTAATCTCGTGAATTGTGATGCTAATTATGATGATGATTTTGGGAGTGTTTCACGCCGTGATACTGCAAGGAGTAGTTCACAAGATGAAATGGTTTCCTGCAGTTTCACATGGAGAAATCCCATGTCGATAGAGAGGAGTTTGGGTGCAAAATACCTATCCAGATGCTTCCAAAATGATTGTGCCATGCATAAAGAATGTAATACAAGTTCAAGACACAACCAAAGGCTCCTTATTTTTATGATTTTTGTAGATTTTTTCAAGGAAAGAAAAACAAAATATCACCCAGCTCGTTCATGTTCATGATTCTTGTGATACAAACATTAAAATTGAAAGGAAAAAATAGTGGAGCTTTCCTCCAAGGCCACTCCACTACACAACCACACATTAAAAACAACCAATTTCTCACAACTTTAGCCCTGCTATACAGGACACCCAGGCTATGCAAAAACATTAAATGCTGTAAGAAGGAGCTTTCATTGGACAAGCTTAAAAAATGATGTGCTTCGGTACTTGAAGCAATGTCTCTCATGCCAAAGGATCAAAACTGAAAGGGTCAAGATGCCTGGAAAACTTCAACCCTTAGATATTCCCCAAATGAACTGGGAGTGCATTAGTATGGATTTTGTCATAAGTCTCCCCACTGTTCAAGGAGGATATGACTCCATCCTGGTAGTAGTAGACTTACTTACCAAAGTAGCTCACCTTATACCAGCGAAGAAAACCTTCAAAGCTTCTAATGTTGCTTGAATATTCATCAAGGAAGTCCTCAAACTTCATGGTCTCCCAAAAAGGATAGTAAGTGATCGGGATTCTGGCTTCACTTCAAAGTTCTGGCAGTCCTTATTTCAAGCCGTGGGAACTCAACTTTGCTTTAGCACAGCTTATCATCCAAAGACCGATGGCCAGACTGAGAGAGTCTATCAAGTAATTGAAGACATTCTCAGAGCATACTGTGGACGGGAACCAAGAAGGTGGATTCAATACCTTCCTCTGGTAGAATTTGCCTACAATGCATCTTATCATCATCAAAGCATAGGAATGTCACCGTTCAAAGCACTCTATAGGCAAGAATGCTTATCTCCTCTAAATTTCTCTGATCTGACCATAAGAGTTGAGGTATCCAAGAAAATGCTCAAAGAGTTGAGGTATCCAGGAAAATTCTCAAAGAGATGGAGGAACAAACCAAGACAATCCAAAAGGATATTAAAGCTGCCCAAGATCGACAAAAGCATTATGCTGACACCAAGAGGTCTGAAAGGATCTTCAAGGAAGGAGACAGAGTTCTTCTACGAGTGCAACCCAAACTAAGTTCTCTATCACTTGGGAAATATAAGAATTTCAGCCCTAGGTATTGTGGTCCCTATACAGTTATCAAGTGTCTAGGTAAAAGTGCCTATAAACTCCAACTCCCAGCCCATATCAAAGTCCACAATATATTTCATGTAAGTTTATTAAAACCATAGGTACCCAGTCTCGATCATATTCTTGATGATGAACAAGTTGTAATTCCTACTCAAGGAGTCCTTGAATTACAGCCCAATAGCATCATAGATTCTAGGGAAAGGCAACTCCGAAATAGAACTCTTGTAGAACATCTAGTACAGTGGAAAGATTACCCTGAAGAAGATGCAACTTGGGAAGATGAAGCTACACTCTTAAGGGATTATCCCCAATTCATGACGAGATGAGGACATCTCGATTTCTTTAAGGGGGGAAGGATGTAACATACCCATCTTCACTAATAAAGAAATGTTCATGTTATAGATAAATTTATGAGTTTTTATGGTATAAAAATCAATGATTTTATTATTTGAGTCATTTCTACTTAGAATCTTTAAATTTTCAGTCCAAATTTGGAATCTGCACGTGATTTTATCCTAATATAGGATTTTATAGCATCCAAAACGGACACCGGATCAAGCTTATACGCAATTTCAATCATTTTAGTTAAAAAGCGACGACCTTTAAACCTTAATAAATGCACAACCGGGCGTCCGATTGACAAACGGTCTGAACCCTAACAACCAACAGAACCTCTTGGATTTAAAAAAAAATTTCGCCCCTCCCCTGCATGCAAATCGAGGCGGGCGCCCCAAATTTAGGTAGGTACATGCGTACCACTCCTTTCCCTGGTAACCGACACCGTACCTTTCCTAGACCCATGCAGGCCACTGATCCATAGCCTTTGATGGTACACCGTCTTTTCGTCCTTTCTTTGCACAGTGACCGTACCCATAGCCCTCAGCTATATAAACCCCCCCGGGGTGCTCCACAGGCTACAGGCATTTCTCTGTAGCGTATGCCCTGTTGTACCGCCGTCCGTTCTACCGTCCGTCCCTGTGCAGCGTACTTGCTGTAGTGCAGCCACCCCTCTCACACCCCCTCATTTGCCTCTTTTCAGATAAGCCAATTTTCCTCCATCCCCCTCTTGCTAGGAGGCAATGTCCTTAACTGTTCTCCCTCCCCCCCCCGGCCCGTGTGAATAGACTTACAACAGCCCTCACAGCCCTCCTCTACGTTTTTGGTCTGAAGGACATCTCACAATTCCCCCCCCCCATTTGTGTAGACTTTAATAAGGGTTTTTTGCCTTAAGAAAGGGTTCGTGTGCTATAGTCTTTTGCTCATATGGTGAGCAAACGATCTCAGAATTGAGATCCGACTCAAGCGTTTCGACTGCGGTAGCGAGCCCTACAAGACGCCATCCAGAATGGCCCCTTCTCGGAAACGTCAGAATATTGCCTCAAGAGAAGCGCGCAACAACAAGATTAGGGAAGATGCTCCCGATGCGGCTCCAACCCTCCCTTTACAAGCTCCTCAAGGAAATGGTAGCCAGGTTAGCTTGGTTATATTTTAAAGAAGCGTTTTTTTATATTAGTGCTAATAAATGTGTATCTTTTCCTTTTAAAATAATAACATAAAATTGTATGAAGTTATGAATTGTGTGATGCTGTATTTAATAAATTGCATTGAAATTGTCATCCTGGAGGTTTGATCCAAGTTATAGTTGTCTCATTATCTTGACTCATAATATTGGAGGTTTGATCTTATGTCATAGATTTTTTCCCATGGCAAAGATATGATTCTAGCTTTCCATGACATCCTTACTAACTAGAATGAGTGTCATTTTCTATTTTAGTGTTTATTGACAGGTCAATCTTCAGCCTGCAGCAACCCTAAACCCTAAACCCTAACCCTAAACCCTAAACCCTAAACCGGTTGCTGCTTGAAAACCCCTGGAGATATGAGGAATTAGAGCAATTTGATTTGTGAAAGTAGAAATATCAAAATCAGCTCAGAAAAACGGTGCCTGCTAAAAATGCGATTTCTCCTTCGTTCTAGCAGTTTGCGCTTCTTTGTTGACTAGCTAGAGCACAAGGCTTATGGCTACCTATGGTTAGAAGCACTAGGCCTAATTTAAAGTGTGCAAGGAGAATGAACTTCTCCACTGGCTAGGGGGTACAGAGGTGAGTTGAAAAATAACTAAAAAATAGATTATTTCCTAATAATCTACTAATCTTGATTAACCTGATAGGCTCATAAACCTGATGGATTCTAGGCATGGCTCTGATACCATGTTAAAATTAGAGTAATGTGATGAGCTATGGTGGATCAAACACTAGAATCAACATCATTAACAAAGTGATTAGAAAATAATTAAGATATAATTAGTGAGTAACTAGTAAATAATTAAGATATAATTAGTGAGTAATTAGCAAATAGCTTAATGTAGGCATGGATAATCAAAAACCAGCAAATTCTTATTAGGCCAATGCCTCAATTTATAGTGTTTACATCAAAGCATCTAATCCCACTGATTTCTCCTTGATTCACTCCACCTCTTTTGCTTGATTCTCTCCACCACCTCTTCACTTTTCCCAGAATATCTCCACACTTCCCAGAATATCTCCACACTTCCTAACTCTTCTCATGCTACCCTTTATTCTCTCTCAGTAGATTCTTCTCACCTTTTCACAGGTTCTTTCACATTTACACATTCTCTTTTATAGCCTCTAACCAAGGGCTTGTTCCCGCACACACCCTATTCACTTGTATATTTCAACACTCTCCATTTTCCATGTGTGATCCTTGGATGCCTGACCCTAACCTCAACCCTTAAGGTTAGTCCTAACCCATGCTCCACTAGAGCTTGTTCCCATGCTCACAAGCCTAATGTGGGTTAGCCTCCTAGTATATGCACATATAATGTGCACATGACATACTTCCCCTCTCTTAAAACATTGCACTCTTGCAATGAAAAGAAGGAAATCTGCGCGCTGAACATTCTCAATCGACTCCCAAGTCGAATCCTCTATTTCCCTATCTTTCCACTTAATTTTAACTCAAGGATTAGTCGACTATGTAGTTTCCTTTCCCTAAATTCAAGTACCTTTTTAGGTTCATGTGGAACATAGGATAAATCTTCGACTTCAAGGAGTAACTGTGTTATCCTCACCTCCCAGTTTCTCTTTCAATCTACTAACATGAAAGACTGGATAAACTCTAACATGTGGAGGCAGTTTTAGTTCATATGCAACCGTGCCAATCCGACGTATAACTCGAAATGGACCACAATATCTAGGAGATAATTTCGAGCATTTTCCTATTGATAAAGTCTGGGAGTCTTTAGGAACTTTTAAATAAACCAACGCTCCTGGTTCAAAAGACCGAGGTGAGCATCCTCTATTAGCATAAAACCATGCCCTATCCTAAACACTCCTGATAGAATCCCGAGCTTCGGTCAGCATTTCCTACATATTACGCAAGAAATCTCTCGATGCATCAAGCTCAATGTCCTTAAGACCAACGTCAATAGGTGCCTTGGGTTGATACCCATACATAAGCATGAACGGACTAAAACCAGTAGCCGTATGTTTAGAACTATTATAGACAAATTCCATCATTGGAAGATACTTTTCCCAATTGGATGGTTTTCCAGAGACATATGCACGAAGCATCCTCTACAATCTGATTCACATGCTCTGTTTACCCATCAGATTGCGGATGATCAAAGGAACTCATACTCAAGGTAGTTTTCTCGTTGTAAACCATTCGGAATAAAGTAGGAATACATGGCATTATAACGGCAGGAACCAAGGATCCATCGATGGCCCAACGTACCCGCGTCTGCACAGGGAATTATCGGCATCTCGAGTTACCCATATCAACATAGGGAGTCATCAACATCTCAATGAGTCACATATGTACATCCGTAAACCATCAGGTGGACTATATAAATCACTTAAAGGATGGAACTAGAGAAAGAAATGCCAACAAAGGAAGAATCCAAAATTCCTTAATCCGAACATAACAAGATAAACTCGTTGAACTCTAAAGAAAGAGATTTCAACAAGTGAGAATGCCGTCGAGATTACACTCATCAAAACATACAGGCTATAGATAAAAGAAGTTTATCTAGAGAATGCCTATACTATGACTTCAAGTGAAGTCAAAAAATGAGATTGTCTTTGAATGTTGGGGTCAACATGCCAAGTGATATAAGCGAGACAACAATCCTGAGCCCAAATTATCCCATAAGATAATATATGTGAGGGATCACTAGCGTCCCATACCACCATGATACCACCCATACATACCTTACCAATTTGGAACTCCCTAGTATGCCATCTAGGAAAATTTAATAAAATCCTGCATAAAAGGAATGAGATAGCCTTATCCCAGACTTTCATATACTAAAACCTGTCTCTATGTACCTGAGACCACATCAAGGAATAACTCTTTCCAAGTACATCATTAGAAAACAATTTGAATTATTGGTGCCTTTCTAATGATAACTACCCAATAAACACAATAAAGCTAGGGTAGAAAAATAACTTACCTAGATACATAAGCAACTAGGTATCTAAGTTAAAATATATACAAGAGTACAAGGGACATACTCCAAAATTACGTGCAAAAATGAAGGCAAATACTACCTTCAAAGCACATGATATTATCCAAAATATCCTCTAGTTGATCATAAAAATCAATGCATGCCATCTAATGATCATTAATCATGCCAAAAGAAGCATTAAAATTGGTGGGCCAACTCATCAATCTAGAGCATATGAATGTGGTGTTGTTCAAACAAAACTCCAAAGTAAGAAAGTGAAACACGTGTGTAGCACTCATTAAAAACCCCTAGACACAAGTGATCTAGGCGAAACCTGATGAGTCCATATAAAACTTGGAAACCATCTAATAATATCCACCAAAACAAACAGATCAACTAACCCATGATAGAATTTGTCTTAGGCTTAGAAAATTAAGCATTGACCACACTTAAACATTCCACCAAACCTATCTTATGGCATTCCAAACCTATATTTTTCTAGAAAATTTTTAGCAATTAGATTTGTCAAAATACCATTGATATTTTAAAAATACCAATTTCTAGGATTTTTAAAAATAATTTCTAAAATATTCCTAATTTCTCCTGAGAATCCCATCGTTCAACGAAATTCCCAATTTCGCCCGACAATTCTCAAATCCAATAAAAATTTATAATTTTAATGGATTTTTTAATTTTTTGGGCAAAAAATTAGATTTATAAAGGAATTTGAATGATCACTGGTGCCCGAATGCTAATCACCAATCCCAGATTTTCCAAAAAAAATAAAACAACCTTTATCTAATTTTTCATTAATTTTTATGAATTTTTAAAAAATTTAATTTACTACCCCGAACGCATTAGAATACGAATGGTCCAAAAATTTCAGAATCCCAATGGTCTTCGTAGAATACGGAAAGCCAACAGTTTCGGAAAAATGAAAAGATGAGGAGAAAAGAATCCCACGCACACGGGAGAGCACTCAATGCATCAATTGGCTGCCCCATACTGAATTTTAGCTGAAATTTGGTAGAAACTTGATAGTATCTTTGCGGAAAATCCACCAAAATGCATAAAAAATACATTTTAACCATAAAAATGCTCTAAATTTTTTTAAATAATTAGGAAAATTTTCCAAAAATTGTAGAAATTCTGGGAATTCACTCTACCACAAATATCCATAGTAAAATGTGTGGTATTTTGGTCAAAATTCCATAAATGCTTATTTTAAACCAAAAACATTTAGGAAAAATAGCATTGAACTCACGAAATTCCCCCGCAACGTCGATTTGTCCATTGAATAAAAGAAACATGCGTTCCAACCACCATATCGACGATCTACGTACATAATCTCCAAAACAAATTAACAAAATAATATTTTTATTTAGTAAATATTAAAATTTACTTTAAAAAATGCTAAAAATTGGAATAAGAAAGAAAAAACAACAACAATTAACTAGAGATTGCTATGATACCACTATTAAAACCCTAAGATCTCTCTAGTTAATAACCATGCATAAACATGCATGAACCGATCATAAACTCATCCACCCAACCACCTCCGAGCCCAAGGGTACACACATAAATAGGATGAAGTACCACATACCTTACCTTGGTGTCCCATACCACCAAGAGATATGACATCATTCTAGCAGCACATAGCTCTAGTGTGAAATGGCATGAGAGTAGATACAATCCTCTACACAAGAGAACATCCCTTGAGTATGCCCCATGTCCCTATTATATAGGAGGGCCCTCGACTCTTGACTCTCCATTTTCCATGTGTGACCCTTAGATGCCTGACCCTAACCTCAACCCTTAAGGTTAGTCCTAACCCATGCTCCACTAGATCTTGTTCCCATGCCCCTATTATATAGGAGGGCCCTCGACTCTTGACTCTCCATTTCCCATGTGTGACCCTTAAATGCCTGACCCTAACCTCAACCCTTAAGGTTAGTCCTAACCCATGCTCCACTAGATCTTGTTCCCATGCTCCCATGCTCACAAGCCTAATGTGGTAGCCTCCTAGTATATACATATATAATGTGCACATAACAACCGTGGCGTGATTCTCCAAAAATCACGGTCATGATTCAAAAGTCACGTCGTGTGTGCCATGTTAGCAAAAGTCATGTCATTCAAAGATCAATAAATCATCAAAGGATGGCGTCAACAATGATGAAGCGTAAGCATCATAGCGTGCAAAGAAGCATCAACATCACCAAAAACATCATCTTTGATCACTCATTTTGTTGTCATGCCACAAAGGAATCATGATTTTACAATCATGGCCACTATGATCAATAATAATGCCAACAAAGAAACACCTAGCTCAATCATCTGTATAGACAAGGATGTTGCACATACTATGTATATCATCAAAATGAAGAAAAACATAAGGCTAAGCTACCGTGATTTTCAAATCACCGAAATCAAATCTTGTAGGTCACATACTCCTCTCGTGAAAGCCTACTATATCAATAAAAAAGAAACATATCTAGTGATTCAAAGGTTTTTCGTTACCCTGATTTTACAACATCATCAAAAAACATGCCAGCATTGTCATGATGTTTTAATCATGCTACAAAAGCATGGTGGTAAAAACATGTATAAATGCACTTAAATCATTACCAATACTTGCTAAGTGCACTTCATATGCATATTCTACAAGCATTTCATATGATACACTAATTCTCATGGCTATGATTTTTCGAAGAATCATGCCCATAACCCCTTAGAATCATGCCAATCAATCTTCATCCAACTATTCAAATGCATGATATTTTAACATGAATTCTCATAATTTTTGAACTACTAAAGTCCTCTCCCCTTAGTTTACATGCAATATTATCATCGTGATTCTTCCAACAATCATGCCTTGATTCTTATCTCTACATAATCATGTTGACTTGGCTATCTTAAATTCCATAAAAATATCTCTAACATGTATTTCCCCTTATTCTAAATGCATATTAATCACCATCTAGTGTAAACAATATCAAGGATGGACACACCAAACTTATGTACAAACAAGCCATGAAGGAATGTGGATGGGCTCCCGTAAATGTCAGACAGATAACTAATGGTATTTTTCACTCCAAGAGCATGTGGTAATGAGTTAGGATGTGCTCCCTAGTGTTGTAATGCATCAATGTATTATGAGATGAATTAATCTGCAACAATAAGCCAAATAAAATCATTGGGCACATACTCGACCACAATTTAAGTGTATGTGAACACTTATGGTCATGTATATAAGGCAATTTCTCTCATAATGTAAGTACACTCTCCCACATGCAATTGAGGTTTCCCTCTTGCTAAACCTCTCTCTCTCATCTTCTCTCTAATACATGCTAGTGAGTGTGTGTGAGTGATTTGAGGTTAGAGGAGGGAGTAGTGCCCATAGTGCAACGCAACAATGTGACAACACTCATGGGAGAAGGTAAATGGTAAGCTACCCATGGTGGTGTTGAGCTTGGAGACCTTAAGGGTTACGAGCTCAGCCACATCGGAAAGATCACCACAACACATTGAGGTGACTAGAGGTGAGTGGGTTCCTCGAGGCTATCTCTTAATCTTAACTTCCTTCACTAACAAGTTAGTGGCATCATTTGGATTACCATCCCACATATAGAGGTTGGTGTTCCTCCCATCCAATAGGATGGGAGGAACATCCCCACCTAGAAATTCCTTCAGTTTATATACACATAAAAGTAATGAATATAAGTCAGTATTAATAATCTATTTGTTTGGTTATTCCCATATCTTAATGTATTCGTGTAGCTTCATCCTTGTCTCTAATGAAAGTTCAACAGGGGTTCATTTCAGGATCCTTAAATTCGTAACCAAAACTCATGCAATTCCCAAATAAATAAAGGGTGACTAGTCCTTGAACTAAGATAGGCACTTTCAGCTGAATTTTAGAGAATAACACAATGCTCTAGTTTTAATTGTTAGAAGATTCACAAGAGAAGCCATGGAGCTAGCATTCACAACAAGATTCTCTTAAAGACAAGTGAACAACTCAAAATCCAGGGCTTGATGAGTACATTATCACCTACCCCCCCAAGGTTTGGAACAGTTAGTGTGTCATGTCCACATCATCTTCAAATGATAAAAAGATAAAAAGAAGTACCATTGAGAATGTCATGTCCACATCATCTTCAAACGATAAAAAGAAGTACCATTGAGAATGTTGTCACACAAGGGCCCAAGCAAAGGAATTACAAGATCAGCTAGCCATGTTTACAACTTGTTCCTCCACATCAAAAGCCCCTAAAAGCAAAAGATAGAAAAGAAAAAGCAGGTACCGTAACAAAGGGAAGGCATAGATAGTGCCAAATGATCCTATAATAAAACCATTTGAGCTAAGAACTTCCCAAATTTCTGAGGTGGTAAAGGAAATAAAAGAGAAAGACCCTAGGGACCTACCATGTTATTTTAAAATTGAGGATGTTCTAGATTCCTTTACTCAAATTACCTTAGAAGAGTGGGGAATGGGAAATCGATGAGCTAATTCTTATGGATAGAATAGAAGAACTTAGGGAGAAAGCCTAGAGAGTGTCACAAGGACATAGGGATGAGAGGTGCAAACAAGGCCATAGGGATAAGAGGTGCAAATAAACCAGGAATCCAATGGATGATCCATGATACATGGAGATCAAAGAATTTCCAAAACCTCCTATTCAAATCACTTTGGAAGAGGAAAACTCCTTAAGCACATCCTTGGGCTTAACGTTGTCATCAACCACCGTAGGCACCTTAATAAGCTTTGACATGTCATTGGGGTTTACCACATTACAAGAGAAACATACTCCTAAACAACAAGTATAATATCATGCATATTAGAATGCACAAGGCAACATGGGAATCAACATGAAAGCGAACAATTGAAACTTCGACAAAATTATAGTCAACATCATGTTACATAAGGGTCCTCCATACGGACAAGTGACATAGCAATGTAATACAACTAATACACAAAATTGCAACTTCTTACATGCATGGGGCTTAGCACTTTTAGAGGTGGGGGAAGTATGGACAATAGTAGGCGTACTTTATGGCTAGGCTTTTCCTTTTTTCGATGCTAGCACTGTGTACTACTCTGATGTTTCATCTGCATTTCTTTTGTCACAAACTTGCAAAGCAATGCAAATATTACTCCTCCTTCCTTTCTTTATAGGAAAATAATACGGATAGTAGTTTGCATACTTTTGGTTGGGCTTTTCCTTGTCTCTTTAGTGTTAGTGTAGTTTGCATACTTTTGGTTGGGCTTTTCCTTCTCTCTTTAGTGTTAGTGTAGCATGTTACTTTAACATTCCATCTCCCTTTATTTTGTTATGGACCTACAAAGCAATGGAGATATTACTCCACCTTCCTTTCTTAGGGGGCAATAATTTGGACCATGGCTCATACATACCGGTATCGAGACTGTTGCTCATGTTTTTGTCAGCCATTCTCTTCTTCAACACCATCTTCTAGGGTTATATTGTCACCACCTGCTTTTAAAAGTGCCATTGTGCCATCCTGTTTAATGTTCTGTAATGATGTAGGCTATGTTGTTGCCACTAGACCTATATTCGTAGCCTCGTCTAGTGTATCCATGGTGAGATTGTTATCACTATCATTGTCTACCTGCTCTGGTACCTCCTCTTGAGCATTATGTTCCTCATCATTGACGTCAATGATATCCACATCCCCCCACCCCACTAAAAAGCTTTCTTTGGTTTAAAGGGTTCCCCTTCATGGGAGAGGAAATTACACATGAACAATTAACATGCTTCAATTTCATATGCATGAAATCAACTTTTACGCTACATGCCAATTGAATTTAGAAGCCCACATGTATTGAAGAAGTCTTTGTCCAAATCTCGTCCCAACAATTAAGTCCCTTTTAGGTTTACTATCACTATGAGTGGGGCTAAGGTTCACCAATGACTTATGGTAAGAGACTACTTAGGAGATCTCCCAGATTACATTTGCAAAGGAATTTCAAATCCATGAAACATTTTACAAGAAATAGCATGCACTGAGCATGGGTTTAATAAGCAGACATTACCATATGTCTCATCATTGAAATAATGGGTTCCTTCAAACTCTTGTTACAATTTGGTTTCACTCCGATATTCCCTTCTAAGTGAAAAAGACCTTCTTGTGCAACACCATGTCTAGACACCATGCTCTTTTCCACAAGACGGATTACTTGAAAGAAATCAGGTTGTGCACACACAAGACTCTTGTGCTAAACATGCTTGCAAAGCAAAGAGGGTGCTATTGGTGTGTACACCCCGAGAACATGTGTTTCATGTAAAGAGAAGCCACATGCTACATAATCTCCTAAAAATAAAACTCTACCCATTTTAGTTGGTGGTGCTTCTGGAGGCTGAGGAACCAAGTAGTATTTATGCCCGTTCTGAATTTGCAAAAGCAAACCACCAACAAATAAGCATTGAGATGCACTTCCTCTAATTCCCTCTCTAAATTGGCATTTTGTTCTTGCAAAACATAGGTAAGCAGTACATGAACACATTAAATCAACCATTAAGTTTTGTACTACTTTAAATCAACCATTAAGTTTTGTACTACTTTAAAGCAACTATCCACTTTTTCACTACTTCAAAGCAATGGTAAGCTATACTATGTAGTGCTTTAAAGTACCAAAAAGAAGTCACTTACTCTACTGCTTCCAAGCAGTGAAAAGCACTCAAAACTATCCAAACCTAAGAACTTCTCAGGTGCTTTAAAGCACTTCTAATCAGTCAAAGGCAGCTATCTAAAAGTACCCTGATAGCATTTAGAAGCACCTAAAAATCGTTGCTTTTATGTGCTTTTGTCTACTTTAGAGTGCTTGAGCATGTCACTACATGTATGTGCTTTTGACTACTTTAGAGTACTTGAAACAAGTCACTACTTTTATGTGCTTTTAACTGCTTTATCATAATTGAGCAAGCCACTCCTTTTATGTACTGTTGATTGCTTTAGCATTATAATTGAGCAAGTCACTCCTTTTATGTACTTTTGTCTGCTTTAGAGTGCTCAAGCAAGTCACTACTTTTATGTGCTTTTGACTACTTTAGAGTACTTAAACAAGTCACTCCTCATATGATTTTGACTGCTCAAGCAAGTCACTGCTTTTATGTGCTTTTGACTACTTTAGAGTACTTAAACAAGTCACTCCTCATATGATTTTGACTGCTTTAGAGTACTTGACCAAGTCATCACATTTATGTGCTTTTGACTGCCTTTAGGTGCTTCTAAATGCTTCAAGGTACTTGAACAAGTCATTGCTTTTAGGTGCTTTTGAATGCTTCATCAGGGTACTTGAATAAGTCATGACTCACTCTGGTCATTATAGTTTTTTGCGTGCTTAAACTGACTTTAAGATTTGACACCTCGATGTGCAAGAGGGTAACTTAATCCTTTAAGGCATTAACTTGTAACCTACACCCTTTGTTACACACACAATTAAGCCTTTGTCACTTCCCCACATAAGATACGGTGTATACTTGTTGTTGCCCACACCTCTTACCCCCTTTTCCTGGCTTCAATGCTAACTCCGTTCCGTGCTTGTGTAGCCGGGCAGCGTCGTATAGCAAAGCCCAAGATTGGCCCAAGGTATCCCTCATACCATTGGGAGAATAAGGTTCGTCGATTGAGGCGAGAGATTATGATGCTGCCTAGTTCTGAGGGCCCAGGCTAGTGTAGTGAATAAGCGCACCCTAGTGTGCAGACATCCCTCTGAGGGGCAGGAGGATCGAGCGATGGAGCCTGAGAGGGCGACAGGCCGGCTTGAGTCCTCGCCAGCGACCGACGATGAGGTGTATGGTCCCGTAGGGTTTTGCCCAGCATGTAGAGACTGGAAGGCCGAATTCTAGATCGGCAAAATAAAGGAAAAGAATAAGAGAGCCAGTTTGGCTTGTATGGAATTGATTCATGTATAAACTTTTTATATATATATCTTGTCTTTGGCATGATTGTATTGTGTAAAAAGGCTATCTTAACAAACCTTGTGAAAAGGGCTTTAATTAAGGAACATGTTTATTTATGTCAAACAATGTGGTAGGATTAATTAGAAAACAAATTGATGCGTGAGTAGGGTGGAAAGTGGGAGGATGGAATGCCCCGATGGCACCATCCTACGGACGGGTGGACCCGATTAGTCGGGTAGCTTTCCAACAGATTAAGTGAAAGCCCTACGCTAGATAACTAGGTTCCTGGGCAACTCTATTCTAGAAGACTAGGTCAACGACTGTGCCTTGCATGGATGAGGAAAAAAGCATTACTTCTAGAAATCAAGTCTAGTAGTTGCCCAATTTATGATAAATTACCCTATGGGTGATTTGACTTTTAGAAGATCACGCTTCCCCTGTGGGATAGGACTAGGTCTTACCTATGAATCATATCCTTGAATCTCTACATGGTCAAGGTGTCGATAAATAGGAAATTTTCTCCAAGTTAAGACTTAGTGGACTATCTTAAGTGTTTCCCCTATTTTGGAAAGGGGGAACCTTACATGATGAGATGTGATGTGAATCAGATAGATATGAATGAATGGATGGATGGATGTGATGTGAATAGAGGTGATGAGATGTGAGGTGAATAGACGTGATGAGATGTGAGGTGAATAGACGTGATGAGATGTGATGGTGAATAGATGTGATGAGATGTGATGTGAATCAGATAGATGTGAATGAATGGATGGATGGATGTGATGTGAATGAATGGATGGATGGATGTGATGTGAATAGAGGTGATGAGATGTGAGGTGAATAGACGTGATGAGATGTGATGTGAATCAAATAGATGTGAATGAATGGGAATGGATGGATGTGATGTGAATAGAGGTGATGAGATGTGAGGTGAATAGACGTGATGAGATGTGATGTTAATCAGATAGATGTGAATGAATGGATGGATGGATGTGATGTGAATAGAGGTAATGAGATGTGAGGTGAATAGACGTGATGTGAATCAGATAGATGTGAATGAATGGATGGATGGATGTGATGTGAATAGAGGTGATGAGATGTGAGGTAAATAGACGTGATGAGATGTGATGTGAATCAGATAGATGTGAATGAATGGATATATGGATATGATGTGAATAGAGGTGATGAGATGTGAGGTGAATAGATGTGATGTGAAACAGATAGATGTGAGTGAATGGATGGATGGATGTGATGTGAATAGAGGTGATGAGATGTGAGGTGAATAGATGTGATGAGATGTGATGTGAATCAGATAGATGTGAATGAATGGATGATATGTGATGTCATGTGAATCAGGATGTAAATGAATGATATGGTATATGAGTGGAGGATATGTGATGAAAATGGATGTGAATGTATAAGTGAAGAATGGATGTGAATGTATATGTGAAGAATGGATGTGGATGTATGTGAAAGAATGGATGTGAATGTGTATGTGAAGAATAGATATGGATGTGTATGTGAAGAATGGATGTGATTGTGTATGTGAAGAATGGATGTGAATGAGTATGTGAAAGAATGGATGTGGATGTATGTGAAGGAATGGATATAGATGTGTATGTGAAAGAATGTGATGTGATGTATATTGGGTGTGTAAGTGGTGTGACTAGTTTTAAGTTTACATGAATATCCGGCTAGGGGGCCTTGGAACTCTTTTTCCTGGTACCCGAGACAAAACCTAACCAAATTTTTAAATGGATCTCATCACTATAGTGGTTGGGTGGTTGGCTAACCCACGAGACTGGATGGGGTTAGACTGGACTGATGGGTCCCTAAAATGAGACTCAATTCTATTATGGTACGATAGATGAAGTAAATCTCGGATAAAATTGTTCTATGGAAAAGAATCAACGGTTGTGCCTCTCAATGAGGAAAAAAGCGTTGGTCTCTATAATCCAAGTGCAATCTTTTCTTGATCTGACTATGGGACTTAAGGGTTTGGTCAGATCAATTCAGTTAGTTAAGGCTTTTGACTATGTTAGAGTAAAATTATCCTGGAGGAATCGCCCGTGCTTTCTGGGCGAGGGTAATTTTTTCGGGTTTGATTTTGGAAGAACCAATGGATTAGTCTCTTGTCCGGATATCTGTGGGCGAGGCCCTGAGTGAGGGACCCTGCCCCGCGCAAGAAGTGCTGTAGCACCCCTGAATTCGTTGTGCGGTGGGAATAGGGATCTTTCATTCTCTGTTAACAGAGAGGATGATTAATCATTTGATTAAAGTTTTTTATTAAACTAATCTTAATCATAATTAAATATTAATTATGATTAATGTTTAATTTAAAAATCCCTATTAAGAGAAGTTCACACAGGCGAGAGGAAAATAGACGAGAAAAATCAGACTTGAGAGGCAAAGAGGGTCCCACGCACACGGGAGAGCATTTCATGCACCAACATGCTATCCCCTATTGCATTTTATAGAAAATCGGCAGAAATTTGATAGCATACCTAGGGAAAAACCTGCAAAAATGTATAAAAATTACATATTTAACCATAAAAATGCTCAAGAAATTCTTAAAAATTAGGAAAAAAATCCTAAAAATTCTAGAAATTTAGGGAATCTATTCTACCAAAAATATCCACAATAAAATATGTGGTATTTTTGTAAAAATTTTCATTAATGCTTATTTTAAACCATAAAAAATAGCATTAAACTCACGGAATTCCCCCGCAAATATTGATTCATCCATTGAATAGTAGTAACACGCATTCCAATCGCCATATCAATGATCCACGTGCAAATCATCAATACAAATCAATAAAATAATATTTTTTATTAGTAAATATTAAAATTTACATTAAAAAATACCAAAATTTATAATAAGAAGAAAAAATCAACAACAATTAACTAGAGACTGCTCTGATACCACTGTTAAAATCCTAAGATCTCTCTAGATAATTGTTATGCATAAACATTCATAAATCAGGCATAAACTCATCCACCCGACCACCCCCGAGCCTAAGGGATGCACACATGAAATATAATGAAATACATCATACCTTTACCTCCATCAAGAGGTATAACTCCAATCCAATAGCATGTAGCTATAGTGTGAAATGGTAGGTGAGTAGTTATGATCCTCTACACAAGGGAGCATAACATAACCTAGCCTCAAGCTAACATCAAGAGACCATAGCCTAAGCCTCAAGATAACATAGCCTCGGCCTCCAAGCCCCCAAGCCTCAATCCCCCCTTGAGTGTGCCCCATGCCCCTATTATATAGGAGGGCCCTCAAGTGACTCGTGACTCTCCATTTCCCATGTGTGCAGACCCTTGGATGCCTGAACCTAACTTTAAACCTTAAGGTTAGTCCTAACCCATGCTCCACTAGAGCTTGTTCCCATGCTCCCATGCTCACAAGCCTAATGTGGGTTAGCCTCCTAGTATATGCACACATCTGAAGAAGATACGATTGACACCGGATCCACTCAATCAAGAGAAGAGAAGGATCAAGCGCTCAAATCAAATGAGCCTAGCCAAGAAATGCAAGGGGAAAGACCATCAACTCCTAAAGGAGTCGATGAATACCCAAATGCTGAAGAGGAGATAAGGAAGCTTAAAGAAGCCAGGGCCCTAGTA
Organism: Cibotium barometz; assembly: GCF_041138505.1. Classification (NCBI taxonomy): domain Eukaryota; kingdom Viridiplantae; phylum Streptophyta; class Polypodiopsida; order Cyatheales; family Cibotiaceae; genus Cibotium; species Cibotium barometz. Next base: position 42,094,923 of record NC_141097.1, on the reverse strand, counting down.
GAAGAGTGTCAACGACTTCACAAAGCCAAAGTTACAGGCTAACCGGGTCAGGGATACAATGTATCTAAGAAACGAACCAACAAGGAAAAGGGAATTGGACGTACCTACTCCAATTTTAGAAGAGTCGAAAGAGGGATCTCAAGGAAACATGATGTCAAGAATGTTTAAGAAGGTTGTGAAGGATGAGTTCCATGCATTCATTCCCTAGGGATGGATACGAGACGCACACATGGAAGGAACTCTCAATTGCTAGAGAACCCAGAGACACAGGCAATCTCGTATAGCTATATTGTCCTTTTCTATGTGTGAATGCCATTGGGGCAACTGCTACGCAGTTCACCAGCATTGTGGGCAGACATAAAAGAATGGGTAGAGGGAAAACTAGCCGACACTACAGAGGATGTTCAGTCACCTCTAGCAGAAAGAACCTTAAAACACACAAGGGAAAGAAGAACCAAGGTTTTCAAAATATTGGTTAATCAATTAGGGCGCTATTACAAAAGTCACGACACTAATGCTACAATCCCAATTCATCGTAACGGATACCAGGCGCACTGGCTATCCTAGATGGTGGGGTGGGGGTTAGCATCATCACAAAATGATGTTGGAAAAATTAGGGAAAACCCGATCTAAAAAGAGTAGATCTTATCGTTAAAATGGCTTTTGAAAAATCTTCAAGACCCATTGGGCTTTTAGAGAATGTGTGACTCAAACTCTTTACATTTCGCTACCATCATACATTTGTAGTAATGGACTTTCTACACCAACCAGACTCATATGACATAATACATAATATTGGGGAGACCCTTCATGAGGGAATCTAAATCGGTACACGATTGGGCATTAGACCATGTGTATGTTGGCAGCACCAGGGATTCGCAAATTCTAAAGATAGATCTGAGAACATGGAAAGCAAACCCCATGGAAGGGCAACTGTTTGGTAATGATTTGGTCACAACCGAGCAAACCACATCTGTATAAATATGCCAGTCCACAGTGAAAATTTCCAAACAGGAAGAGAAAACAAAAATGTATGCATCACTTCCTCCTCCGGATTTCAGTGGAAACTGGATGCATGTGATAGCCACCATAGATGGGATACAACACCGAGGAAGCCAATATGTGGAATCTGGGATTGTTCCCACTAGCTCTGTATATATAATCAATTGGCAACACATTGATGAGGAAACGGAGGAGGAATTTTCTAGCATAGAAGGGACTCGATCATAAGGCTGTACCAGCACCCAACGCCTTAAAAGATGGCGAAAGCAGAAATGATATCGCTTGATGAAATGCCTTGCTACGAAGAAAACCCATGGATGCCCAATGATTGAGATACCTCAAAGCTACTAAGGTACATGATGAGTTTTCTAAGGATTGGGGTGAGGAATTGAGTAAGATATCCCTTAAAGGGAAACATAGGGAGGAAGTCATCCTTTGAGAACCGAAAATGCCTAAGCTTATGAAAGCTGGGCGCCGAAAACGAAACAAAGCTTTGGCAGAAGCTAAGCGAGATGCTAGGAAAGTTATGGCTAAAACAAAAAGTGAGAATGAGGATAAACCAAACATGCTTTCAGTACTAGACCATTTCAAAACATACACAATTGACGAAGAAAAGGTGGTCCGATTAATGGCAAAAAGAGTTAAGGAAGATGGGTTATCCACATCATACGATGGCCTAGCTGAAGTCAACTAGCTGAAGTCAAGAAAATTGATATTGCAGAACCAGGGGAGGAAACCAAACCTATTTATATCGCTAAGGACTTGACTCTAGCTGAAGAAAATGAGCTTGTTGCTCTCATTAAATAGTTTAAGGATTGTTTTGCCTAGAACTACAAAGAGATGAAGGGTGTACCACCTGAAGTGGTGCAACATACGATCCCAATCATGGATAGATCAAGACCAACTAGGCAAAAACCATACCAAATAAATCCTAAATATGTGGCCATCGTAAAGGAGGAAATTGATAAACTCGAGATAGAACATACGGATTGGTTGTCACCAATTATAATAGTGCCAAAGAAGAATGGGAAACTTAGGATATGTGTCAATCTCAAAAAGGTTAATGCAACTACTAGGAAGGACCATTACCCACATTGCCTTACATGGAACACATTTTGGAGAGAGTAGCTAGTGAAGAAGCTTACAGCTTCTTAGACGGATTTTCAGGCTACAATCAGGTGTCTATAGCACCCGAAGACCAGCATAAGACAACATTCAATACAATGTGGGGGACGTTTACTTACAAAGTCATGCCTTTCGATCTCACCAATGCCCCATCAACACTCCAATGATTAACCCAGCAACATTCCAACGATTAATGTGCATAGCCTTCAAGGACTAATTGCAAAAGTGGTTGGAAGTATTCATTGATGATCTGTGTGCACACTCTTGATGATGGACAGACCATTGGACTTGCTTGAGGAAAGTGTTTGAGCGATGTCGATTGTATCGTATATTCTTAAACCCTTTAAAATGCCAATTTTGGGTCAAACACGGTGTGATATTGGGACACATTGTCTCTAAGAATGGTATATCCACTGATGATAGTAAGGTCAGGTTGATCTTGGAATTGTCACCACCCACTAATTATAAAGGTGTGCAAAGATTTATGGGCCACATTGGGTATTACCACTGCTTCATAGTATTTTATGTTGAAATTTCCATACCATTATATAAGCTACTCATTATCTTTGAATGGACTGAAGAATGCCAGGAAGCATATGATAGATGGAAGCAAGCGCTCGCCAGCGTGCCAATTCTGAGACCACCTTATTGGGACCTTATATTTTATGTGCACATCGATGCATCAAACTTTGCTATTGGATGCATATTGGCACAGCCCTCGTGAGTCCAAATTAGACTACCCAATTGGCTTCACCAGTCGCCAATTGAATGATGCAGAGGGGAATTATACCACCACAGAACAAGAAGAGTTGGCCATGGTTTATGCAGTCAAGAAGTATCAACATTACCTATTGGCCAACAAATTTGTATTCTTTATGGACCATCAGGCTTTATTATACTTGGTGAACAAGCCTTGCACCACGGGAAGAATCACACGGCTGGTTGTTATTACTATTGGAATTTGACTTAACGGTTATGATGAGAAAGGGAACACCGCATGTGTTGGCCGATCATTTGTCGAGGATTCCAAATGGGGAACCGGCAAAAACGGGTGTTGATGTATGACCTCCCTGATGCTTGCTTGTTCAAAAAACTGGACATGGTACCCAAATGGAGCGAAGAAATATCAAATTATCTAGCTTATGGTTTCCCGCGGAATGACCCTTGAACAAAGATAAAATGTGGCAACTTGTTAAGCTGGCTACACCTTATCAATTAATTGAAGAGTGTTAGCAATTTGCTATTTTGCAACAAAGGGACAAAATGCCACTTACCCATGTTATTGTAAGACAACCTTTTGAGAAATGGGGAATTGATTTTGTTGGACCTATTAGTCCAGCTGCACATCCATCACAAGCCCGATATGTGATCGCGGTGGGCCACATACTATTTCACGAAATAGGCAGAAGCCAGAGCCTCTAAGCGAGCTAATGCACGAACAACAGCTAAGTTCTTATATGAACAAATCATTTCAAGATTTGGCTGCTCATTAGAGTTAGTCAGGGATTGATCGCAGTTCATACTTCATTAATGAGGTGATTGAACACTTGCTTGCTGGATTCCTTGTAGTTCACCGGAAGTCATCCCCTTATTATCCACAAGCTAATGGTCAAGCAGAAAGTACAAACAAGATTTTGTGTACTATCTTAACAAAAACATTAGAAGCAAGTCAAACGGATTGGGAACATAAGATAACGATAGCTTTATGGGCCTATCAAACATCGTATAAGGTAGCGACGGGATATACTCCCTTCCGTCTAGCTTATGGTATTAAAGTAGTAATGCCTATGGAGTACCTAGTTCCAAGCCTGAGAATTGCAGTGCAAGAACGTTTTACTAAGAATGCATTAGCTGAAAGGCTAATAGATTTGGAGAAACTTGATGAAACCAGACTAATTGTATCACATGGACTTATGGTCAAAAAATTATGAAGAAAACATTGGTTTGACAATAACTTAAAATAAAAGGAACTAGAAATGGGGGACCTTATCCTCATGTATGGTGTAGGAAGCACCAGAAAAAAGAAACTCAAGTACAGAGGGTTAGGACCTTTCTGAGTGTCCGAGATCACACCTTAAGGGCGGTTAGAATTGAAACAATTGAGGGCATACAAATGGAGGGTTACGTCAATGGAAGCAAGCTTTAAAAATATTTTGGATCACTAACCCAAGAGATGCTCTTGCAAGAACATCTTTTAAAACAACAGAAGGAGCTCACAAAATAAAAAATCAAGTAAGCTCAAGAAGAAGCTAAGGCAAGAGAGGCCAAGGCCAAACAGATACTCCAGAAGAGGATGTTGCATGTGAACATGGCTTCACTAACTCTCCTTGACGAGGATGAATTGTACATTGAGCCAGCACAGCTCATGGTGGGAGTACGGGATCAAGTCATAACCTGATCTAATATGAGACATGGGTAGACAAACCGGACCTTGAGGCCACCAATGCATGAGTACGAAGTGTGCACTTGACAACTACAAAAGCTGGGGGATTTCTAAGTGTTAATGTTTCCATCAGAAATAATCCCTTGGTTGGGAAGGTGTTTATTATACCTGCAGGATTAATGGAGGAGGAAATGATCCTAGGACAATCTTGGATTTACGCCAATAATTGTAATATCCAATGCAAAAAGAGAACCATACAACTAAACGAGGGCAACAACATAATTTTTGTGCCCTTATGAAACCCGATAAACAAAGGGAAACAATTGGGGATATGGAAACTCCAAGCATGGTAACAGCAACTCACATACTAGAGAAGGCATCAACCCCACAATCCATATGCAAAAAACAACCAAAGTCACAAGGTACTCAGCAGTGGGTGCCTACTAAGGGTCAACTTGGAAACCAGCTATACAATGATGAGAAGGGCATAAATAAGGAATCAAGGAAAAAAGTTCAAAGATCAGACAAGGGACAGAAATGGTCTTCAAATGTAGACTGTCAGTATTCCAAACAAAACAGCACTCGGTCCTCGCTAAGCAATGGGTTCGAAAGGAATTGCTAGTAGCACAAGGCTATTACCAGGGCAATACAACAATATAGGTGCCCAAATTCCACCACCCAAAGCCCATTGTTGTGCAAATACCTACAGATACAAAGAAAAATGCACTAAGGGCATTCAGAGCCAAATCCCAACCAAAACAAATGCTAGGAATGCACAAACATTGGTGTGGGAGTAAGAAGCCAATCCAACAAAATGAACTAAATATAACAAACCCGCTACTTGTTTAACCACCACGATAGAGGAGCTAGGCAATGCTATTGAAAAGAAGAAGGAGAAGGTGCAACAAATGGATCTAGATACAAACCCCAATCAACAGGACTCAATAGAAGCACTCTTCAGTTGTTGTTGGATGGAGGGAAAGATCAAACACTCTTACATGGAGTTAAAATGATTGCAACAACTGCCCAGAAGTGCCAAAGTACCACCTTGGTTTCCATGGCAATAAACAAAATAAAGGTATCCATTACTCAAATGGATACAAGGTAAAAATCAGGATCATTCACTTCATTTAACCTTTGAATGCATGATTGAGCGTCTGAGCATAAAAGGAACGTAGGGTATCAACCTTGCACACACTTGGCACAAAATAGTTCATGTCGTGAACTGGTTCAAAAAGGTTCACGTCGTCGTCGTGAAACAGCCAAAATAGTTCACGTCGTGAATTGGTTCAAAAAGGTTCAGGTCGTGAAACAGTCTAATCAGTTCCTGCCATGAACTTATTCTCAAAGGTTCACACCATGAAACGGTCAAATTTTCTTCGACCTATCATTGGAAGCCACATGGCATTCTTCATTATTAAGGCAACCGCCCAGTCCAACGGCTATGCCATAAATTTATTTTCTTTCCCTTTTCGTGCATTTTTCATTCGTAATCTTCATCGTGTGTGCGATCCTCGAGCTTGTATCTCCACGATTTCGATTCCCATCTGCGTATCTACCTGCAAAATTGACATATCAGGGTTGAGGTGGGAGCTCGTACCTTGCCTTTGCGTTTTCTTTTCATGTTTTTGGTTCTTTCCTTCTTGAGCATAAATTGCATAATCAAAAGTGGTTGATTGCATAGGCTTGATTGATCGCTCCCCGTGTCTTCAATTACATACATTCTCATCATCTCACAAACCCCACAATCTATTGGTAAATCACATCCTGCACTCTCACGGTACTATATATTCACAAAAACTTGTTGTTGCATATGAATCTTTTGTACCATAACTACACTCACCCATTCACTCTTCAAACAGGATATAAAACCTGCACTTTTACGGAAACGTCTTTCACGGAACTAAAACCTGCATGTTCACGGAAATACCATTTCACGGTTTTGAGCTATTTCACGGAAACACCATTTCATGCCGTTTAAACCTTCACGTTCACGGAAATACCATTTCACGGTCACTCCACTACACAACCACACAACAAAAACAACCAATTTCTCACAACTTTTTACTTCCATTCAAATCTTATCCATTCATTCCATACACAATGCACTACTAGAATGCAAAGGCAATGATGAAACTTATGTAATGGGAGTTGAAACTCAAAGAGGATGGAAGAAACAAAGGTGTTTCCCTGACAGCGGTGCCAAAAATGTTATGAGCTACCACACCTCCAATAAGGAACTCAATGAATTCACCTTTGGAAAGAGCAATAGAACACAACTGTCATAGGGCACTTGCCAATGCTTCGAGCTCATGTCCCTTGAGGTCTCCAAGCTCACTTGAGAAGCTCCAAGCTCCACCTCCACGCTGTCACCGTAGAGTCACTCACACCACCACACAAGGCAATCACTCTCTCTCACTCCTCCATACAAGCATACAACATACAAGTATAGACAAGGCACATGTGCTTGCATATTTTGGAGGAGAGGCTGAAGTCAAGGAAAAACTAGAGAGAGTTGGCCGATGGCAGAATGTCTCCCCCAAACCATTGATACAAAGCTGTGTGCGGAGTACCTCAAGACATACGACAAGGCCACTAAGAGGGGAAAGGTAACTAAAAGCAAATGACACCAAAGAGAAAGTTTTAATCACAGAAGAATCGATATACGGGAGGATCTACAATTACCACCACCACTTAATATACACTCTCATGATTATGAAAAGATACCCTTGGATGCCATGCTGAAGAAAAGTTCTTACAACTCCAATGGGGCCGAGTATGACAACATTAGGGACGGAGCGACAGAAAAGGCCTGTAGAGCAATGTCACTCATAATGCAAGAAAAGCTAGTAGACAGGTACAACAGGGTGCCCCCTAACAAGATAGCCAAAGTACATGAAGAAAAAGAAGATGACTAGGCTTATTACATCCATAGAGAAATGGATAATTATCTAACGGCACACCAGTCAAAGATATGCAACCCTTATTTGATGACACAGGTGCTGAATCACATAGCTCAATGCTCTCTTCCAGATCCGGAACCAGAACCAGAAGAAAGGATGCAACTAAAAATACAGACAGTACCACCACCACTTACCTCTAGAGAAATGCAAGGACAAGCCATACTAATGGAAACAAAAGAAATCATGAAGGAGATCAAGAAAGGGAGAAAGAAGAAGACTAAAAAGAATATGAGAGGAATTATGCCTGACGTTGCTTAGGAAACACAAAGTACTAGGGCACCAGGAAGCAACAAGTCTCAGCTTGTCAGCACCTCCAGTAGAGGGAACGGTAGCACATATACATTATCAAACCCCCCCTCCAAGTACAGCACAACTGATTTTTAAAAATCTTTCCCCTCTTAAAAATTCAACAATGTCAGATACACCTACTTCTGCTGAGCTTCATAAAGATACTCAACAGGAAGCATTTCCAAAAGCAGAGCACCAAGGACACAAAGAAGCCACAACATCACTCCCAGAGAAGGACTTCCCAAAGAGCCACTAAATACAGGGAAACGACAAAGGACTAAAGAGACACCAAGCCCTAGTAAAAGGCAACGTCTGGATGATGCAAAGGAGATTCCAAAGACATCTTTCCTCCATATCTTTCCTCCATAACATGGATTACGACAAATTCTTTCATGAGACTATGGAAGGCCTGGAAGGACTCTTGCAATTGCCACACTCTGGACTGGAAGGGGTAGCAGCAGCAAGTGCCTCCCTTTGTGGGAACAAGAGTAGAGAGTATGGGCGCGATGACATCTTCTTACAACTCATATGCTTCATGATAGAAACGCAATGCTATGTAAGTAGGTCCAGGAGGCTACCAATCAAGTTCAAACACTGCAAGAGCATCTAACAGCAACGGAAGCAACACACAGGGATGTAATCCTAAAAAGCTTAAAGGCTGCCAAGGAGCAAGAAGTCAGATACCAAACACTCAAAAGTAATAACCTTGTTTTGATTCAAACTTTAGTGCAAAAAATCAAGGAAAATACAAAATTGAAAGCGCAGCTGAAACAGGCAAAGAAGCAAATTCAAAGGGAAGTAGCACATAACAAGCAACAAGCAACTATCCAAGCTAAACAGCTACAGGAGCTACAGCATACCTCCCACCAAGCTAAGGAAGAAGAACTACAAGGAAACCTAAGTTCACTATCCTCAACTCTGAAGGACACAAAACAAAGAGTGCTCCAACTCCAACAAGAAAGAGAACAAAGCAATAGAAAAAATATGAGCACTCAATGAGACAATTAGCACCAACAACCTAGAAATGGAGAAGATGATGGATACACACAAAGAGGCAATGCTACAAGTAACACAACAGCTCCAAGCAAGTCAAAGCCTTGGCCGCAGAAAGACTTCACAAGATTACAGAGGCTCAAGGAATGGAGGCTACAGCCAGCAGACGAGCACAGGAGGTAGCAACAAGGCGATTTGAAGAACTGGATGCCGCAAGGATAGTGCAAGAAACAAGTATATCAGATCTTCTCACCACCAAGTACTCGCATATACAAGAGTTGGAGTGCCGGCTGGCAATCCAGGAACGCAGCCAAAGACACGAACCAGATGACGAGATACGACTACTCCTTGATGAGCGAGCCTCAGAGAGGTTCGTTACTAGTAACTCCTCGGGCCCCTCCTCAAACTCTGACTTTCTTTTTGTCTACACTAACCCTCTCTTTACTATAATATGATATCAATCTATCTGATGATCTAAGCCTAGGAGAACTAACACTTATTAAACAAAATACAGAGTGTGATGCTTACCCTACTGTCATCATGGGAATTTTTCAGGGGGACCTAGTACTACTGATTGATCCTAAAGATATTTTCTTCTATACATTGCACCCCACTGTGCTCAACCTTTGTAGTTGGTGTCGGGTGCTACAAAACTTAGACATCCTGGACAACAGTGTCCATAAATTAGACATGTTTGTTCTAGATGATATTCCTGAAACACTGACCAATTACGAGGTTTGTGAGTCTACATTATATCATCCTTTTGGTATTCTTAAACTATATCAGAATATCCACAAACATCTAGAAGCCATGTTGACCACTGTACTTTACAATTTTGATAAAATACATATTGAGTATCCTAACATATCTGGAGAGGATATCACTAAGCTGCAAGAATTTATGAAGCTCCATAAATCCACCCACCCCCTAGTTCCGGGGAGAGGGTCAAGAAGAAGCATCAAGTTCATCACCTAATCCTACTCACCCTGTATATTCAAATGGTGCAAGTAAATTGCTTAATCCATATCCAAGTGCTCCACCTACTAATAAATCTCAAGCCGACTGTATGTTTTCTAGACTTCTTTCTCAACCCTTAGAATTTCCCACATAACATTCTCTCCCCCAAGGAGTTGCCAGGACCAAACTCGTCTCCAACACAACCAACTCAAGAGGTTAGTCACACTCTACCACACAAGATACACTTGAGCCATTTACTGATGATTCTATTCTTGAGTCTTTATCTGCTGCTGTAGAGTACGAAGGTTTAATAAGAGCTGGGAATCCTCTACTCAAGCCAAAATTAATGTTCAAAGTGTTAATGCAAATAACACCTTTTGAACCTACTCGTCGATGTTACACCAACGAAGCAGTTGTATGTACCATACACTCTCCGAGCACCAAGACTGGACTTAGAAGGCTACCGAACGCACACTTGGCAGATCTACTGGAAATTAGAATTGTTACATTTATGATCAGTTACTACTTTCGCATGTGGAGAAAGGCTAATCCAGTCCACACAAGAGGGGGTTATACACCCATTGTCACAAATGATGCCAACCCCAAACTAGAATATTTTGGTATATAGCCGGATTGGAGGAAAGAGTACCTTATCATTCCAGAATATAGCCATCAATATATGTGTGCACCACCAGCACAGAGAGTGGACCCTTTGTACCTACCACTGAAAAGAAGGTGGACACCATTGGAATTTCAAGAGGCAAAGCAAAGGGATTCACATGTCTGCTATGACTTCCCTATATTCTTGCCAGCAACATTTAAAGGTATAGGAGAGCAAAGAAAGCAATTGCTGACTTGGATACATGCATAGCGCCGCATTCTGGACCCGAAAATTATAGCCAGTATTTGGTTCTTGAAACTAATTGTGGTCCTCATAGATAAACCTAAAGAAAGATATGGTGGATAAGATGCTAATCAGGTGCAATTCGACATGAATCAAGAACCTAGTGATAGAGGCATGATGCTATATTATCATCCGCCTAAGGTGTCTACCAGCATACATGCATGTCACATTCAAGGATATGGTTGACACTGGGTTCTGGAGATCACACGCTGCATCCAGAAGAACCCTTAAAAAGCTTCAGCCACGCTGGAACTTTTATTGTCATTCACGAGTTCAGAGAGACCAGATCATCTTTAGACCTCAATAACAGGTTCCACGGACAGAACCTACATCAGGTAGGGAGGGATGTTAATCCTATTTTGGATTAACAAATATGCTCCTCCATTTGAGGATATTAATAAGTGTCATGCAAAGGCACTATAATAGTTGTACATTATGAGATATTAGCCACCCAAGGCCTTAGTTAAGTAAGTTTTGGGCACCCATGTGTGTGAATAAGGGCCAAGTGTATATAAGGCATGAGAGATTAGGTTCTTATGTCTACATCTAGGCTCTTGCAACCTATTGGGTTGGCTCAAAATTCAAGTTGATATACATTATGTGCTTGAATATGATGGAATTACCATTATAGTACCCTTGAGCTTGGAGCAGGTGTGTAGGCGCCATATTTCTTGAATTGTGTATATTGGGGATGCCATTATTATTAAGTTTTGGTTATGCAAGCTCTGGCTATCTTGTGGTTTTCCTTGGAATCCACAATTTAGAATTATCTTTGTAATGTAGCCATGCTAATGTGGAACCCATAACTTTTGATTTTTTAGAGGTTTTTACCAGAGGATGTGTGAGTTTTCATCGAAGACATGGTAGAGTATGCCCATAGCCACCCATAGCCAACAAACTAGATTACTACCCTCAAAATAGCATTGATCTATCAAAACAACTTCTTTTCCACCCATCTTTTAAAGCTTTGTAGATATCTTGAAATTGACCGACAATGTGGGAGGAAGTTTAGTTTTTGTGGGTTTGGGCCCATCATTGTTGTAGATGAGGTTTGGGTCTACAACAAGAGAGGGGATGGCCGATGATGTTGAGGTCTTAGGAATGGATTCATAAGATTGCCTTTGTTGTTGTTGTTGTGAATGACTTGGGGATATTATTAAGAACTTCTATCGATGATAAAGTTTTTGTGATGAAAGCCTTTTTGTCCTTTGGTGAGGTTGATTGAGTAGAGGCTTTATCATAGAATTTTTTTGTTGTGGAGGAAAATTCTTGATTTTTACTAGTGGCACATGTTGGAGAGCCTATACTTGTAGAGGAATATTCTTGATTTTTACTAGTGACACATGTTGAAGAGGCTATACTTGTGGAGAAAGCATCTATAGATGTTCAGACTGGTTTGGGGTTAAGATTTGATTTGTGTTATTGTGGTGTTGACAAAATCTATGAGACATCTTTAAATTTGGACTCAAAATTTTTCCCTTGAAGGGATCTCTCTCTCTCTTCCATGTGTTATAGCTTACACCACTCTTTGTGACATTACTCAAACATCAAGTCATGCTTACATTAATTTATCTTGGGGACTTGTCGATTCCTGAGCTATAACACATGGAAGAGAGAGACAGATCCCTTCAAAATTTTTCCCTTAAAGGGAAAAATTTGGACTCAAAATTTTTCCCTTTAAGGGCTCTCTTCCTCTGTCATGTGTTATAGCTTGCACCACTCTTTGTGACATTGCTCAAACATCAAGTCATGTCTATCTTAACTTATCTTGGGGACTTGTCGATTCTCAAGCTTGTATCTCTCAAAGACTCCAAGTTCTAATAGTTAGTGCTAGCTTCTTCTCCTCTGAATCCCACTCCTTGTTGTTATTGCAAAAGGAGCTCCATACATACCTCCAAGGCTCTTGCTCACTCTCACACAATGGAGAATAGGCACATGCAATAGTCATGCACACTACTCTCAAAAGGAGCTCCGTACATACCTTCAAGGACTCTCACTCCTCTCACTCTTGATCACTCTCACATGATGAAAAAGAGACACATCCAAGAGTCATGCACACTACTCTCAAACTCTGTCTCTCATACAAGACTAGAGCATAAAAAATAAAGTAGACAAACAAGGCTCATCTGATTATGAGAAACAGTTACTTATATACATATGGCCTTTATTCACGCTTGGGTACCCAAAAAACTTATAGTGAGCTTGGTGAATGGCTAGCGTTTCTCATAATGCAACATTTTATAATGCCGTTCATGACACTTATTACAAAATCCATATCTCATGTATACATGTTACATTACCATGGCATAGCATACCTCTTATGTAGGAACAAACAAAGTGGGATGGAAGAGATACATAGGCATATGCGTTGCTTACTTTGTCAGTCAAGAGGAGTATTATTCCTCACATTCGATCATGCACTTGCATCATTATACCATGTATGTAATGAAGCACGTGTTGCTTATCTATGCAAGCACTTAGAGTCAGAGCATATGGATGAGGGAGACTCCATGGACAATTTCCTTTACAAAAATCAAGAATTTTTAGGAGTAGCTAGCCAGTGTTGATGAAGTATATTCTGAGAGCTCATTGGTACCTACTGTCTTAAATGTGCTCTTGCCAGAAGATCAATCTCCATGCAAAATCATACGTATAGAAGATTAGGCTTTTGCTTTCAACCAACAAAGAGGCAAAGATAAATTTTCCTTAGGGGTAGTTATGAGCGAAAATGAGAGTCATCGAGCAAGCCTGCAGACAAGGAAGGCGATAAGCCAAAGAAAAAGGAAAAATGAAACTCTTGCAGAAAAAATTGGTCACCACATTAATGAGTGTAAGAAATAGCTGGAGAAGGAGATAAAGAAAGACTCAGGTGTGGTTGTAGATGTTTCATCAGCATCTAATGCAGAATCTGTAAATTATGCACATGATGATTGGGCTTTCATTATGAAACAGCTGCATGCCCCTAAAGACTCACACTGGGTTGGACACACGCATGTCCACGAGTGGTTTTTGCTTTCACCTTGGTGATTCATGTATATCTCAACAAGAAGCAACCTACTTTGGGCCACTTATAGGTGTGAAGCTGAGTACTGGACAGCGTTTAAAGCTACAGTTGAGTGTGTTTGGCTGAAGCGCCTTATTAATGATTTGGGCATTGGCGAGTCCTCAGCCACTACCATCTTCACTAGCAATCAAAGCGTTATGGTAGTTGTGAGGAATCTAGATTTTCAAGCTCGCACAATGCACATTGAGATGCACTATCATTATGTTAGGGAGAGATGCTTTACGGGGAAAATTAGCTTGGCTTATATTCCAACACAAGACAACTTGGCAGATTTGTTCATAAAGGCTCTCCCACGAGAGAAGTATGAAGCTTTTCGCAAAGCTTTAAACTTACTTCTCTTTGGGGACTAGTCTTTGCTCCCTACTATCACAGTCCAAAGAGCCTAATACATCTCTGTACTTCTAGTGTCGGCTCACCCCTTGTTCACATCTCATCACTCCATGGGGATTTGTAGCCATATTTGGTAGTAATGTTAGTGTGTGAACACACTAGGACCATCCGGGATACTTTTTTCCTTTTTAGGAGGTTATTTTCCTCGTACTAGTATACACCCATCTTGGGGTATACTTATCATCTTTGTATAGTAGTACACATTCATTATCTATCTATCATCTCATTATGTACTCCCTTGAGCTTCTCCATTTTTTTGTAGATGTGTGTGTGTGTGTGCGCGCGCGCGCGTGCATGCGCGTGCATTCTTGTAACCCTAACCAAGATGAAAGGGATGAGATAAAGAGCTAAAGGAAGATTACACCTAACCCCTCTTTAGGCCTATCATTTCCTTAGCTCAAGAAAGCATAGAAGCCAAGAAGAGGGAGGATACTAATAAATAGAGAGATATTGACCCTTCTTCTTCTTCTTCTTCTTCTTTCTAAAATTTCTATTTCCCCCCACTAACACTCTAAACCCCAAGGAGTTGCCAAAAACAATGCCAACAACTGCAACCAATCCACAACAGCAAGAGACTCCATTTGAAGATCAGCACCGATGTCATCCCTGACATGCCAGCAAGTATGAGGTGATGATCCGAACAGTTAACCCACTGCTCAAAGCTTTGCAAAACAAACCACACCTTTTGATCCCACAACATTTATTCTACCTGAGGCCTATGTAAATACAAAGAAGCAGCCAGGGTTACCGTACATAATCAAGGCTCCAAGGCCAAAAATGAAAATCAATGCCGATGTGACAAGTGAAGGAACCTTATGGAAAAATATAGATGTGCACAGAAAGTTAGCTAATCCAAACTAGGGAGATCTTTTGGAAATCCAAATTGTCATATACATAATCAACTACTATTACGTAGCAATTTTCCTGCCAAGTAAAGGGGAGGATATGAAGAGATCACACCCAATGCTGATGGTAAGTATACAATAGACAGCTACGGCATTCAACCTGCATAGCGTATGCATTCCTCAAAATACAAGAGTCTACCAACATTTACAAAAGATCTCCACAGGCACTCTGGGTAGATCCTATGTACATGCCGATAAAAATGAGGTTGGCTGAAGCAAAATTCAAAGCTCACAAAGATAGAGATTCCCACTAATGCTTCAATTTTTCCTTCTTTAAACATAACAAATTTGATACCTTAAACCTGTATTACATGTTGATAATAATGAAAGTGTAATGGAACATTCCAAATCCAACAGTCATGGCAACACTCAGATTCTTCAAGCTGTTGATTGTCCTAATAGATAAACAAGATGATTATGTACACATTAAATAGAGAACGCATGAATTTTGATCTTAATAAACGGTCGGAAGAAGATGAACTATTATCACAAGTATGCTATCTTACATGCATACTACATTTAAAGACATGACCGACATAGGCTTTTAGACGTCCTTTTATTATATGAGATGAACCCTAAGAAGGCAGCTACCAACTAAAAGATCCAGATACCAAATCTTCTTGGAATCAAATGTCTTTTAGAAATAAAGATTCTAAGGACATAATCTACATTAGGTGGGAGGGGATGTTAACCCCATTTTTGGGTTAACTAAGCATCTCTTCCGGCTCTACATATGAGAGATTACTCATAATAAAATGTCATGAACGGCACTATAAATATTGTATTATGAGAAGAGATGACCAATGACCAAGTTTATAATAATTTTTTGGGTGTCCAAGTGTGAATAATGCCCATTTGTATATAAGTAACTTTTTCTCATAATCTAAGACATAATCTTCCTTGGTGCCAATTGAGTCTTGCTTGTCTACTTTCTCTTATGCTCTAGTCTTGTGAGAGAGAGAGAGAGAGAGAGAGAGAAAGTTGAGAGTAGAGTATATGATTCTTGGTGCATGTGCCTCTTGTTTATTGTGTGAGAGTGAGCAAGAGTGAGAGCAGAGAAAGTCCTTGCGGGTGCACATGAGATTCGGAGGAGAAAAAGCTAGTACCAACTAGTGGAGCTTTGAGCCTTCAAGATATATGAGCTCGAGAATCGACAAGTCTCCACGTCAAGCTAGGGTAAGCATAGATTAGTATTTGAGAAATCTTGCAAAGGATTGTGCAAGACATAATAAGCACACATGCCATACAAAGGCTCAGAACCAAATCAATGCACACTTGCACAACATCCACATGAAAATGCATGCAGATTTGATAGAGGCTAATGAAAAATGAAAGAAAAACTTTGTTTGCACCAATGGTGGATGCACAAGTGAAGCGCCTACAACAGAAAATTTTACAAATGCAGGTTGAGCAACAGAACGAAAAAGCAACAAGCACTAACTCAAGGCTGATGTTACATAGGAACAATTTAGAATGTGCGGCACAATGTTTAACTAGGCTAGCAAAAGGTTATGATAAAGATGATTTGCCAATATCAATCAATAGAGAGAAGCTTCAAAAACTTATTTAAGTGTACAAACCCACTAACCTAGGGCATCAAAATGCAACATCAACACACAAACTCATCCAAGCCGCTCTATACAATTTGACAGTCCACGTCTTCAAGCTAGCACAGGGCGTTCGCTCAGGGTGTAGGATGTAGTACTACCTTTGCAATAGTTGTTGCTGCATCCGAAGATGGTAGTCAGATTGTATTGGATGAGAAGGCAAAAGCAACGTCAGACCCCTGGACATAACTTCACACGAAAGCCAAGTTTTATGTCCAGGTGTCTACATACCAAAGTCTACACCCCTCTACAAAGAAATCATTTGACCAAATCAAAGGAAGAAAAAACAAAGAGAAAGAAGGGAAGCTTGGAAGCCGGCAAGTGCAATGATGCCCCCTCCATCCCTGTATATCAGTCATTCCTCGATCATGATAATCTCTGACAAGGCTAGTCCAGCTGCATGTCGTCAACGTAGATAGCAACATTTACCATGTACAATACTCCGTAATCATCAAACAATAAAACATAACTAACAAGCGCAGGCATATGAGCCACATGTGCAGCATGGGAGAGGAGAATGATCTGACAAGAGTTGAAAATAGCAAATAGTGAGCAAATAGTTGGTTAGTTAACCATTCAAAGAGTCTTTCTCTCATTTTTTCCATGGCGCATACTGATACATTGATATGCATTAACTCTCTTGTAACTCTCTTACATATATTAATACAAGATTGTGCATCCGCCTTAGTGTGCAAGCTTCTCTTGCTTAAGTTCTTTCAGTGGTCTGTTAGTGTACTCCCCTAGTGCGTTGTGCATTACACTTCACCATTCAACTGGCAATCCTACTCATTGGGCAAGCATTGTCAAATTCGTCCTAAACAATGGACGACAATCGTCACTTGACCCCCGAAAGGGAGCGACCGTCTGAAACTCATAAGCAAATTAGAGATTGGCATCATTTAAAGCAAATTAGAGATGGACATCATATAAAGCAAAAATAATGATGAGCATGTCAAGTACATAATCATTGCTCACCCACTCTCTGCATGGTTTGAAAAGATGTAGAGAGGGAAGAGAGCTTAAGCTCTTGCAAGCACACATACTCATACAAACCCTAGAAGAGCACACACAAAATGAAGCTGAAAATTCTTCTTCTTCTTCACACAACAAAAAAGGTCTACAAAGAAGATAAAGTGACTAACACACATAATAGAGTATATACCAACGGTCCATAATGTGAACACACTAAGAAGAGTGGGTAGATGTGGACTAGTCGGTGTAGTCCAGCTCTGTAGAATCTCTGGCATAGAAGTAATATGGGTAGTCAAAAGAGCTAGGCGGTGATGCGTTCTAGAAGAATCACAGGCAGCGCGACGGATTCATGAAGTACACCAAGTTGGGAGTTTTCAGGATAGATTCATGAGTGGTGGTTGAGAGGAATCATGAGAGAATGGAGTAGCGAAGATATGTCAGTGCCAGCTACCAAACCCACCAGTAATGTAAACGTCGAACGATCATGCAAACCCCTCATGAGTGTCAGCTCATGTTGAGCTTGACATCTCAACATAGTTATAAGCCCATCATGGCCTATATCGAGGGCTTATCTCTTGATTACCAAGACTAGATTACTCCTCGATACAAGCCAAGATGGCTGCAAAACCATGCAAAGATGCAAGTTCGAAATAAATTAATCCACAAGAAAGTACAAATCCAAGGTCATCAATCAGACAAGCTATTAGTCGAGAAGGAGACAGCCTGTTTCTACTAGGAAGAGAGCAAGACGTGCCTGTCCTTGACCACTCTGCAAACAACGGTGTCAGGACTGCTGCTCTTCCTAGCAGACACATGTTGCCTCCTTCACAACTTGGCTTTCCTTCCTAACACGACAAGACATACGGCCTCACACTTTCATGCCATGCTAGGAAGAAAGCAGGTCGTGCCTTTCCTTGGCTGGTGCAAGGACTTCTCTAGTCCTAGCACCAACTTGCAAGGTAGCCAAGGGTATGACAAAGAAAGATAGCGACTCACAACAAGCTGAGTAAGTGTCTTAACTAAAAGGCGGGAGAAAGAAAGAAAGATATATTAACGTCTACAAGAGGCCAAAGTGGCGTATGAGACAAAAGTACCAATACATCCAAAACTCAAGGAAACTAAATGTCCCGAGTAGAAAATGAAAAGCATAAACTGAAAAACAACTAGCCATAACATGTGGCCAAAGAGGAACTAGTGGCCTGATACAACTGCCAAAAAAAAGGCATATCTGATAATAAAAGTGTGAAACTGGAAAAATGATAGGCTATGGGAAGCGGCTGAAATAGACTCATCCCATAATGTCTCACATAGGCCGATCCAGCATAGACAAGATGAAGCACCGAGGTCGTGCCGCACGACGTCGTGCCAATATCGCATGTATCCTATGATAATCTCTTGACTGGGACCGCGGCCCAATGGGTTGTGGACATCGTGCTCTACATAGCTCTCCAACGTTGTCCAAGGTGACTCCTCGAGGTGGCTGTGTGGGCCCAACCAACTCGTGGTCAACGGTGCACAAGTCGCTGCTGCTTTGGAGAAGTTGAAAAGGGTGCGCTGGCCCATGTCTCGTACGTGTCTCCCCTATCTGGAGCATAGGATGTAGTCTCGATGTCTGCACAGCTCGAGGAGAAAAAGCCCAAGGCAACATTGGTCTGAGTAGTCCATCACTCTGGACAATGACCCAAATCCATCTCGGAAGACGCAATGAAAGCGCCCCCAAATCTCATAATACACTGGGCACTGACATGTAGTGCTCCTCAGTCTCTGGCTCCAACTGACAGAGTTGGCAAATCCGATCCTCGAGGGCAAAGGAGACAACTCCATATCGATCGGTCTCTATCCTCAGCTAATGTGAAGACGTGCAGATCTAGCCAATTGCACATCCGACTCCATGAGAGAGGTGATTGTCCATGTACCTCGAGAGGACAACAAAACCATCAAGGGGTAAGTGGAGAAGATGCTCTCAATAAAAAGCCATCTTCATCCCTAGTGGCTCGGCCGATGATCCCGATCTCTATCCTAAACTGAGGTG
Organism: Cibotium barometz; assembly: GCF_041138505.1. Taxonomy (NCBI): domain Eukaryota; kingdom Viridiplantae; phylum Streptophyta; class Polypodiopsida; order Cyatheales; family Cibotiaceae; genus Cibotium; species Cibotium barometz. The sequence continues at coordinate 42,075,338 of NC_141097.1, read as the reverse complement.
AAGACGTGCGGATCTGGCCAATAGCACATCTGAGTCCATGAGAGGTGATTAATCGTCCATGTACCTCGAGAGGACAACAAAACCATCAAGGGATAAGTGGAGAAGATGCTCTTAGTAAAAAGCCATCTTCGTCCCTAGTGGCTCGGCCGGTGTGATCCACGTGCTTAATATGTGTAGCTGAATGATGTCCATCCTGATGATCTTGTTGAGCTCATTCCGACTTAACCCCAAGAAGGGGGGGGGGGAGTAGGGAGGGAGTCCAAGCTATACTGTAAAGGTGGAAGGCGGTCCATGTGCATACCACATAGCTGTATCCATGTGCTAGTCTGGACATACCAACATTGTGTCACCTTGTGATGCAAGCTGTCTGGACGATACTAGCGCAAGTCTAGATTATCTGTGCCTAGAGAAGGCTCCATAGCCTATGTATGAAAGTGACCATGTGAAAGAGGGTCTCAACTATGATCAGTGGGGCTCCCATCTCCACCTGAACTATCTCATGTGGTACTGATGATTTACTCCTAATCATGTGGCAAATGATCATCACTAGTGGTCTCTCCATCTGCTCCCACCCATCATAAAACTCCCCTCCACTCGAGGTTGGCTGCTCTGCTAGAGATCCACTCCTCCGCCTGTGAGAGACTCAGCACCCAAATGGGAGCGCCGTACAAAAGCGTTGGCGTAACCACCATGTCAAATAACCAGAGCTTCGTCCGAGGCTTATGAAACTTCATGTGTGCACACTGGCTCTCCAGGGCTCCGAGTGCAACATACCCTCTAGTCAATCTGTCCGCCGCCACCCTCCTCATGGTAAAGCACAGTCCAACAAAAGTGACCCCAAGTAGACATATCTCCTGACTCTCTGCACTGTCTCCTCACCATAGGTGAACTCAGGCAACCGGTCAGCCAACTGCTGAGAGGTGTTAAACAGCATTACCTTGGTCTTCCCAATGTTCACTGTAAGATCCCTATCCTGGCAGAAGGTCTGTAATGCATCCAGGTGTCTCTGCAACCCTTCTGGTGTATCTGAGATAAGTACAATGTCTTCGGCATAGAGCAACAGAGGGATCAGCACTCCTCCCAAGCCAACTCCCAAGTCCTTCTAGTCTATCAACGTAGTCGAGGATCTCATCAATGCATCAATGTACAGCCCGGAGAGAGAGAGAGAGAGAGAGAGAGAGAGAGAGAGAGAGAGAGAGAAAGACCTTCTCGGGGCTGTAATCGAGTGTGCTAAGACACAGAGCTTTGTTCATCCTACATGTCTCGTGTGGAGAGTTCAATACATGATATTATAACCGTAATAAAAATTCATATATTTAATAAGCAAACTATTATATTCAATAAAATTGCACACCCGAATAACACATTCATTACTATCCATCATGCCGGCACCGGGGGGGGGGGGGGGGGGGGGGGTTGCCTGGCAAGCACGCCAACACTACCTACACCCTTATCACAATGTCCAAATGCACATCGCCCTGCCGTGTAGGGAGCTCCCACAAATAATAAATAGATTTGTGATATTTTCATTCGGTTCAAAATGATTTTTCTAGCAACAGTCCATATAATCAATAGTTTTAAAAAACCTGTTTTAAAAAAATACATTTTATCAATAATAAATATTAAATAATAATTAGTAAAAATTTGTGGTCTGTCAACATTATATTTGAGTATAACAAGATATCCCAATACTGAAAAACATAGCAAGTGGAAGTTTTGACTCACCAATGTGAATAGTACTCCCTTCTCCTGTAAGTCATTATGCCTTTCAAATATACTTTAATAAATACAGTGATATTTTTCGACAGAGTAATTGAGCAGGAAGACAAACAGAATGTGTCCTTTCATGAAAACATTGTCCTGGATATTGATGCGTACACTATATTTCGAGTACCAGTGTCAGCATTCCAAGTAATTCTGACTCTTTCCACGTGGTGATGTCCTCACAAAGTTGGTGGAAGATAGTGAATACAAGCGGATCTACCCAAGCTTTATGATGATCTTTAAATTCGAAAAGGGATGGAGGGAATGGAGGAGAAATACAATGGAAATGCATGAAATTCTTAAGCTCAAGCATTACAGGAACTCAAGCGCCCAACTCCCTTGTGTCCAGGCTAGGTAACATGTACGTTCTGACAGCACATGAACTTGGTTCAAGACAAACCACACAAGAACGTTTGTATCCTACCCTAAAAAGCTCATCCAGCCATTCTTGACTTAGGAGTGTTCAAATATCAAGCATATAACAACCATACTCCACAGAAACCAAAAAATCATGCAGACTTACCTGTCAAGCTCTACCACCACTTTAATCATATTCATAATTGGGACTCACCTTGAATATACCTTCATAACCTGCGTAAGACACTTGTTAACGTCTATAATTGTATACACTCCTCTTAATTAACTCTTGTTTGGCGCTCAGTAATCAACAACCATGGAAGAAGACTGCACCCTTTTGGTCTTAGCTTGAAGTTTCTTTTTTCCAAACCAGTATCTGAACCTCTACATTACAAATCAACTGCAGTTACATGCACAGGGAAATTACCATCACATCAAGCTAATGCTCATTCCCACGACGACTGTTCAACATAGCTCAATCAAGGACTCAAATGAAGATGCTGGGAGACCAAAGCTGCAGGTATGGACTTTAGCCTTACTGACTGCAGACTTTTAAAAACTTCTGCATGTAGGGATGGTCATCATGTCAACGACCCCAGGTCCGGGAGCCTCCGAGTGGTATCGTATTAGAGCCAGATTTGAATGACCCTCGACCTCCAAACCCACGACTACGTTGATCACGAAATCCTGCATTGCCCAAAGCTCTATTATATATAATTGATCAGTTATGTCGTTTTAAATAGTAAAGAAAACACTCTCCACAGAAAAACAACATTCAAAAGTAGGTATCAGACAGGTATCATACCTCCACCAAAACTAGACCCTGCCATTCCTTGCAAAGCAGGGTTAATAGGTTGCCCTGCTTCACTTAGAATGCCAATGAGCTCTCTCGCATGCTTTGCATTTGCTGCTGTGAAAAACGTGTACGCAGTACCAGTGGCTCCAGCTCGACCAGTACGCCCAATTCGATGCACATAGTCTTCGCAAGAACCCGGAAAGTCATAGTTGATCACACACTTGATATCTTTGACATCTGTAAATAGTTCGAGAAATTAGTTGATAAAGCATGCCAGAACCGACTCCAAAAGAGATCCAAACCTGCTAGTTTAAGGCCTGTTGACCGTCCAGACACTACACCCAAACATCAGTTTCTAACCAATTCCTACGACCTAACCTCGACATCCTCAACCTTGAACAACACTTCCCCAAAAATTTGGTTCAACAACACTGTGCCAACTTCCTTTACTTCTGCCATGGACAGCATGAGAAGCCCACCTTTGTAGGATAAGAGCCACGCCTCGAAATCAGTCGGGCTGCACATTGAAGCCAGCTCCAAACATGCGGACCACAGCATGGCGGCGGCAGAGGCCACATTCATAACAATAGCACCTAGCACATCCCATGTATCACTGCACCGCCGCCACGCCACAATCTCGCCTTTAGAACGCTGGCCAGCAGCCCGCTGATTTCCATACCTCTTTAATATGGTGCAAATTAGTCTGAAACAGTACTCTGAAGCAACCTTAGAAAGAGCCCACTATCAATGTACATACCCAACCCGCGGGCAGCAACATCAGTTGCTGTCATAATTGGACTTTTTCCTGCCTTGAACTCAGAAAGAACCCAATCACGTTCAGCTTGACTTTTGTCACCATGAATGGATAAAGCTGGCCATCCATCCATGCGCAGTTGCCTGGTCACTTGATCACACCCTCGCTTGGTCTCCATGAAGATCAATAATCGACTTCCATCCATTATTTCTTCTAGAAGCTTGATCAGCCTAAAACAACCCTCATTAGACTGGTTAGAATCCATTGCAGATACACCGAAAATAAGCAAATGCCTGCCACCGACTCATGATTCATGTTTTCAGGAACAGTAGGTTTAAAGCATAGCCAGTGCCAGTAGAAGTGATTTCAATAGTATGCTGATTCCATGCCCACCTAAAATTGATAAGCTCCAATCAACTGCAGACTTACTTTAAATACTTCTCCTGCTCGGAGACAACATCTACAATTTGTCGAATGGCATGGTTGGCCTTCAGGTCAGTTGAACCAATGATGACCTATTAAAGATCACAGCCGGTCATAACAGTAATAGAAATCTATACACTATGTGCTTTCAGTTATTGGATAACGAAGCAACAAGTGTTACCTTGTAAGGATTATGTAGAGATTGCCTGGCCAGGAACTCAACCTCTTTCGGCCAAGTTGCACTCCAATACAAGGTTTGTCTGTCTGGTCGTATCTGCAAGAAATACCATTTTCCGATCAAAAGCCACATATTGGCAGCGCAATAACCACTTACCAATGAACGACACAATTGGAACCCCAACATTTGAACACCATGTAGACTGCTCAATATGGACCTGTGAAACAATTTTTCGGATCTGTGGTTCGAATCCCATATCCAACATCCTATCAGCTTCATCGAGAACAAGATAAGTCACCCTCCGTAAATTTGTTTGCCTAGCCTCAAGCATGTCAATCAGTCTCCCTGGAGTTGCAATCACTATTTCCACACCTGCAAAGAGCAATAATACATATTAAGACCTGAAAGGCTTGCAAATAGCAGCCAAAAAGACACACTGTGGTGAAAAGACCCAAGTCTGACAGACCTTTCTGAAGATCTCGAATTTGTGGGCCCTTTGGAGCCCCTCCGTAAATACACGTGTTCTTGATCTTCGACGATGCCCCAAACTTTGTGGCTTCCTGCTGAATTTGAACCGCAAGCTCTCTTGTGGGCGCAAGGACCAGAACGATCGGCCCATCTCCAGGAGCTGGCCAAAAAAAAAACAAAACAAAAAAAAAAACAAAGGCTATCCATAAGCGCTTGCGCACACGCGCGCACACACACACACACACACACACACATACATATATGTGCCAATAAAAAGTTCAGGGTATTCTGAAACTTGACAAAAAAACAAAATGTGATCTTGACTCCATGTGAGTCTACTCACAAAGCGGACATAAAAAGCCTGCTCACAAAAAACAATAATCATTGCTATGCTACGTTTTCTGAATAACAATAGTTTGTCCTAAGCATTGGTTACATATACTCTAGCGATATGAGAGAGGAGGAACCTTTGTCGCAGTGCATATTAACCTTCACGAGCTCAATACTTAGTCTCGTTATTACCTAGATAGCTTAGGTTCTAAAATAGACATCAACTTCGTATACACTTAGTCAACACCTTTTTTATGAGGATGTTTTGTCTTACAAACCTACACTACACATACGACACATACTAAAAGCTGATGACGCTAGAGTGTCTTTCATGCTACATCCTTACTTAGCCAAGTCCAATATTCAATTCTGGTTACACAACCTAAGAATTAAGAAATAGGCTAACTGATATCAGCTAGGCTAAGGGTTAGGGTTAAAGGCTAGCCCAAAATTAACGTTAGGGTTTCATCAGGCTTCGGGGCTAATAGGAGCTTGGGCGTGGGGCTAGCAAAGATGAAGTCTAGATGGCCTTGCATCAAGTACCTCGATGACTACCAATAATGGTCGTGCATGTCATGGAGTAGCTCTGCACAAAATGTTTTCAACACACAGAGTTGATCTTTGTAAAAGAGCCAACCATCCCGTATGATGAAGTAATGTCACCAATTGGCCGACCATTTGGTCCATTCCTAACTTTTGCGTCTCGTTCACTTGAGGCCAGGCCGGTGTCTCATGTGAAGAGGCCAGTATTTTGCTGACATGGACGGGAGCCAGGACTGGTGCCACCCGTGTGTTAGCAGGATGGTGTCGTATGGACGGGAGCCAGAACAGTGCCACCCGTGTATGACCTGGACTGTGTTCGATCCATGGGACTGTCACGCCATGGAAGAGCCAGTATTCGTGCCGTGTTTTACCTATGGGACTGTCACACCTAGGGAAACTCGTGCCTGGAACTGTGTCTTACCTATGGGACTGTCACTCCATAGGAAGACCAGGTTTTTATGTAATAAATGTCGTGCCAGTTTTGTGCCGACAAATATTTTGTACATGTTCCATGAACGGGAGATATGTCCATGTTACTTTTGCACATGCACACATATTTTGCATGCTTGAAACTGTTTTCGCATGACATGTATTCGTGTGTTTGCCTGCTTGACGTGTTACTTACTGAGCGGGGACGCCTGCCAGTGAGTCGTGAAGTGTGCTCTGTATTCTGACGAGTTTCAGTGCATGTGAACAGGTGGTAAGTATATGGTACATGTTGTTTTAATATTTAAAATTCTAACCCTTTGATTTATAAGGTTAGGGGATTCACACTTATTTAAAAGTGGGCACCCCCTTTGGGCACCCACTTTGGGGCCAAGGTGGGGAGCCCCACTTTTAAGTGAGTGTGGGGGTGGGCATGGTCACCAACCCCCACTAGTCCCCCACATGCATGCCTAGAATTTACTAAGGCTAACTTCACTTTAATTTATTAAAAAAGAAATCTCTCTTTCAAGCGTGGGATAAAAAAATCGCTTCTCCCTGGCGTGGCTTCATCACCCTTCGTAAGCTTCTTGGCGGCTGGAGATTTGCTACGCCTGCTGCTGGGGTGTTTATGCTGCTGCTGCCTACACCAACCTCTCTACAGGCGGGCTACGAACTGCACAGCAGGAGACTGCCTATGCTGCTGCTCTCCACAGGCGGCTGCTCATCTCCTACAGGCAGCTGGCTGCGCCTGACCCTCTACAGGCGACTGAACCTGTCCCCAGGTGGCTGTCTTCCACCTTTGCTCTGCCAGCTGCGCCTGCCCCTCTACAGGCGGCTGAACCCTGCTGCTGGTGGCTGCGTTGAAATCCGCAAGGTACTACTCATGCTGCTGCTGCCTGCGCCAACATCTCTACAGGCGGTTGAATGTGTTGCTGGCTGCGCCTACTACCCTAGGCAACTGCTGAAACCTGTCCTTCACAAGGCTATGTTGTGGCTGCTCTGAGACGTGGACTCTCTACAGGCTGCGCTGCCTTTCTTCTTCACTGTTTTCAGACGTGGCCACATCCACCAGGACTATTGTGGCTGCTCTCACAGGCGGCTGTGGTCTCTCGTGGTGGTGCTTGTTTTGTTAGTTCTACACGAGACTGCTCCTTCATCAACAAGGGTGGTTTCATCTTCCTCATTCCGCAAGATTTGGTCTTTTATCAACCAACTACAAGTAAGTGATTTTCAGATTTGAGTAAAGCATTTAAATGTTTAAATCTGGTAAAAGATTCGTCCCGCTCGGCCTACACCCGTTCGGTGCCGGGTTGTCCAAGCTATATGGGCGAACCTCGGTCCAAAGGTGCTGAGATCGGGAGAGCCAGGCGTTAGTACGAGAGCGCCTGTCTGTGCGTGGTCTCGGAACACCAGTGTGGTGCTCTCCGCGGAGTCCAGTGAAAGCACAGGACCGTAGTGATTGGACCACACTAGTGGTCGTTCTGCTCCGAGTTTTTCTACATCGAAATTCGAGCTATTTGTTTAGTACTGTTTTCATATGTACATGGACATGATCTGGTTCTCAGAACCCATGGAGCATTGTATTCTTTAAATACTCCCAATAAATATATCATATATTGAGGGGGGGGTCGGCCCGTTCCGGCCCCAGTGCTGGTGTCCATCTTTCCATTTCTGTTCATTTAAATTTCAAGTTGTTTTAAGTTGTCCATTTCATATTTGTGGTTTTAAAGTTGTGCTATTAAACGTGTAGGTGTCCAACTGAGTCTTTCCCACTTGACGGGATCGGTTTCATTGGTATCAGAGCACGGTTGTTTCCCTCTTCCTAGTGGGGAAACGAACCTGTGTATTGGACATCCCGCTTTTAGCAAACTTTGAACACAATGGACAGCCAAGGCAACCCTTTGGAAGTACCAAATTCGAGGGGTCTCTCTAGTGCTTCTCGTGGGTCTGATGCCCTGCGAGGTAGATACAAGCCTCTTGAAAGGGTTCTTGATAGTGAATCCAAAGGTCAACTGTCTCCAGGAAAGACAGTTATGCTTGAACAAGACCCTGATGCTATGAGGGCTGAAATGGAACATATGAGAAAACTTTTGCAGGCTCAAGAGCAAGAATTGAAGTTTTTGCATGAAGATCCTCATCTGCAAAGTGCTATTGAAGCCAGGAAGGCTGATGCTATGGTTGATGTAACCTTTGAATCTATGGCTCGTGAAGTGGGCAAGAAACCAAGGGAATTGGCACTTGCCTATCTCCTTCGCAAAGGTGATATCAAAGAGGGGGATGACGGAGAGCTAAAATTCAGAAATCCACCTCGTTTAAAGCATGGAGATCCTGCATCCCAGAGGCTGAAATCTTATATGCAAAAGGAAGAGGTGACTGTCACCTCTCGTCATGCATCCTCTCCCCAAGGCACTAAGCCTGACAGAAATATGTATGCCAGTGCTCATGGAGGGCACGAAAGTCACATGCATGCAAGATATGTATCTCATGGTGACAGGTCTGCTTCCAGGAAAGTTTTGCCTTCTGAGTTGTCTCATGGAGAGACCATGCCATATGCAGGTAAGTCACATGCATCTGAGCTTCGAGTTCGTGGAGCACATGCCACCGTGCCCCATGAAGCTTCTATGACGGCCCATGGAGCCCATGCAGACAGGGCTACCCCGTTGGATAAGGGGAAAAGAAAAAGAGAGGACCATGAGCCTCATGCCAGGAAGCTCAAGGAGTTCAAAGCAGGTGATAAATCTGTCAAATTTGATGTCTTTCATGGTGAACATGATGCTTCTAAGGTGCTAGCGTTTGTGGCACAGTTCGACATTGCTTTTAGCGATGAAGACTTTACAGAAAAGTCGAAGGTGCGCCATGCTAGTATGTTTTTGAAAGGCACTGCTGCCCATTGGTGGATCACCGAAAAGATCACCAAGGATCCCATCTCTACTTGGAAGGAATTCAAAGACAGATTTTATGCTCAGTTCCTGCCACCCAATGCAGAGCAAACTCTCACTCAAAAGTGGGACAGGCTGGAACAAAAAGATAATGAGAGTGTGCAACAGTATGTGAACAAATTTTGGAAAGTGTTGCTGGAAGTGACTCCCTTCATGCTAATCTCTGAGGAGGAAAGAAAGAGGAAATTTCGTTCTGGATTGCAACCTGCTTATAGATCGGGTATTGAATTGCACCCAAAACATACGTTGCAACAACTCACAGCTTCTGCCCTTGCTACAGAGCAATTGGTGCTCAAGATCAAGCAAGATCAAGGAGGTTCCAAGGCAAAGGACAAGGCTGCCCCAAATCAGCAAAAGGGTGGACAGCCACCTAAAAAGAACTTCCGGGAGCCTTACAAGGGTGGTAAAGCTGAAAACAACCCATCTAAAGAACAGGGCCCAAGAAAGAACAAATTTGGATTAACCCCGGAGCAAAGAGAGCAATATGCTAAGGATGGAAAATGCTTTTCTTGTGGTAGCAAAGACCACATGTTTCGGCAATGCCCAGATCGCAAACCAAAGCACGAGGACAAGCATACCAAAGCAAATGTTCATGCAGTTCCTGATGTGCAAGGTAATACAGGTCATGATGCTAAAGAGAGAATGGTTTGCAAGGCATGGGGGCAAGTTAAGGATCAGCCCGCACTCTTCATGTTTGATGACTGTGCAACTGACAATTTCATCTCTATGCAAATGGCAGCTGCATTGGGAATTGAGGTTGAAAGTATGGGACCTCAGATTGAAGCCGAAGCTGCATTTATTGGCAAAGAGGTGCAGGTTACCCCTTTGATTGGGAAGTTGCGTATTCATATTCAGGGCTATCTGGATAATGAGCATTTTTTAGTTGCTCCTTTGAATGGATGTGATGTATTGTTGGGCAAGCCGTGGCATCATAGGCTTGAGCCCCGCAAAGACTACAAGTCCAATATGATTTCTTTTATGCATAAAGGCCGCATGCACTTTATTGATGCTGGCAAAGAAGGGGATTCCATCCCAGTTGTATCACACATCCAAATTAATAAAGCAATGAAAAAGAGTCTTTCAGCGTACTTGATTTTTGTGCGTGATAGTCTTGTGCCAAATCATCAAAGTGTGGATGCTATGTCTAATGATAAGCTGAATTTTCTTAATGCATTCAAAGACTGTTTTGCTGACTCATTGCCAGGTGAACTACCTCCCCAAAGGCCCGAAGATCATTGCATAGATCTTGTGCCAGGTAGTTCTCCACCTAACAAACCCGCATACCGAGTGAGTGCTGCACAACAAGAAGAAATTATGAAGCAGGTTAACGAGCTTTTAGAGAAAGGATTGGTTCAGCCCAGTTCCTCACCTTACTGCTCTCCTGTGCTTCTTGTTCAAAAGAAGGACGGATCATTCCGTATGTGTGTGGACTATAGAGCTTTGAACAAGCTTACCATCAAGAACAGATTTCCTATTCCACGTATTGATGATATCTTGGATAAGCTTGATGGCTCAGCTTGCTTTAGCAGACTTGATTTGAAGAGTGGTTATCACCAGATCCGAGTGGTGCCACAAGATGTCCATAAGACTGCATTCAGGACAGCCTTCGGATTATATGAATTCTTGGTAATGCCTTTTGGTCTCACCAATGCTCCTGCTACTTTTAATCGTATGATGGATAGGATATTCCGACCCCATCGTAAGTTTACAGGAGTCTTCTTTGATGATATCTTGGTTTTCTCCAAGAATGAGCAGGAACACAGAACTCATTTGGTCACAGTGTTCGAAGAGTTGCGAAAGCACAAACTTTTCGTCAATGCCAAGAAAAGTGAGTTTTTCCTTTCAGAGATTCATTATCTGGGACATATTGTATCCAAGGATGGAGTTACAATGGATCCTGCAAAGATAGAGACTATTCGGAATTGGCCCGAATTGCAAAACGTACATCAAGTACGTAGTTTTCTGGGATTATGTTCGTATTACAGGCGTTTCATAAGGCACTTTGCTATGATTGCAACTCCTCTACATGATCTCACGAAGAAGAAAACTGTTTTCAAATGGACTTCAAAGGAACAGGATGCTTTCTTGCAGCTCAAGCATGCGATCATATGTGGTCCAGTATTGATTGTTCCTGACTTGCACAAGTCATTCGTGGTTGAATGTGATGCTTGTGGTGATTGCATAGGAGCTGTCCTAAATCAAGAAGGGCATGCAGTTGCATACGAGAGCCGTCGTTTGCATGATGCTGAGCTTCATATGGATATCTATGAGAAAGAGCTCTTGGCTGTAATTCACGCCTTAAAGATTTGGAAACACTACCTTCTTGGGGCTGAATTTGTGGTCAAGACAGATCATCAAAGCTTGAGATACTTTTTATCTCAAACCAAGCTTTCAGAGAAGCAAATGAGAATGGCGAATTTTCTTTCCATGTTTCATTTTCAGATTGTGCATACTCCAGGAAAGAAAAATGTAGTGGCCGATGCACTATCTAGGAGGCCTTATATTGCTGCAGTCTCAGTGGCCTCTCATGGCGATCTATCTGCTATGAGAGATTTGTATCATTTGGATGCTGATTTTTGCCATATATGGACTGATTTGATGGCTGGTCATTCACATGCCTCTTATGTTATCAATGAGGGTTATCTCATGAAGGATAATTGCCTATGTGTGGTGAAGGATTTGCGTCCAAAGGTTATGGACGAATGTCATGCTCCACCTTATGCTGGTCATAGAGGTATTATGCCTACTACTCGCATGATTCAGAGGTATTTCTTTTGGCCAAGCATGCGTAAGGATATTGAGGCTTATGTGCGTGCATGTATTACTTGCCAAAAGGTGAAATTTGACAGGCAAAAGCCTCCAGGTTTGCTTCAGCCATTGCCTATTCCCTCGCAACCTTGGGAAAGTATTACGATGGATTTTATTATGGACTTGCCTAGATCCCAGCATGGGAATGATGCTATTTGGACTATTGTGGACAGGTTTAGCAAGCAAGCTCACTTCTTGCCCGTCAAGAAAACCATTAAAGCTGATCATATGGTAAAGCTTTTTCTTGCTAATATTTTCAAGCATCATGGTATGCCTAAATCCATTGTTGGGGATAGAGATCCCAGGACTACAAGCCTATTTTGGAGGGCTTTGTTTGATAATATGGGTACTAAGCTTGAGTTTTCATCAGCTTATCATCCCCAAACGGATGGCCAAAGTGAAGCTGCGAATTCAGCTGTGTTGGATTTATTGAAGTGTTATGTGGCAGATCAAAAGAGTGCATGGGAGAAGTATCTTCCACTTGTTGAGTTTGCCTACAACAATACAATCCATGCTTCCACAAGAAAGGCTCCATTTGAGGTTGTTTATGGCAGAGTGGTCTTGCCACCCATCCTTCGTACCAAGGATGAGATTTTTGCTGCTGATGAATATGTTCGTGACTTGGATGTTGCCTTTGGTCAAGTGCGGACAGCCATTGCAAGATCTCAGGATAAGCATAAAAAGGCTGCTGACAAGCATAGAAGGGACATGGAAGTCAAAGAAGGTGATTGGGTATTGCTGAAATTTGAGAAGGCTAGGCTTCGGAAGAGGCCAGGACGAGAAGGATCATATCCTAAGCTTTCTCCTCGCTATTATGGACCCTTCAAGGTGATTCACAAAATCAATGACGTGTCCTACAGACTTGCTCTACCTAGTCATTGGAAGATTCACAATGCTTTTCATGTGAGTCTATTTCGGAAATATGTGGGGCCAGATCCTGATGAGCCTGTCACAGAAGATCCGCCAGAAATTGAAGAGCTTGAGGAGATCCTCCAGCCAGAACAGATTGTATTTCACAAGGAGCGAAAGCTACCTGCAGGAAAGCTTTCCAGGAGATACCTTGTGAAGTTTAAAAATTATTTGCCTATTGATGCCAAGTGGGTAAATGAGGATTATTTTGCAGATTATCCACAATTGTTGCAGGCATATCTTGAGGCTTTTAAGTTGAGGTCAACTCTTTAGAAGCCCGGGGGGATGTCACCAATTGGCCGACCATTTGGTCCATTCCTAACTTTTGCGTCTCGTTCACTTGAGGCCAGGCCGGTGTCTCATGTGAAGAGGCCAGTATTTTGCTGACATGGACGGGAGCCAAGACTGGTGCCACCCGTGTGTTAGCAGGATGGTGTCGTATGGACGGGAGCCAGAACAGTGCCACCCGTGTATGACCTGGACTGTGTTCGATCCATGGGACTGTCACGCCATGGAAGAGCCAGTATTCGTGCCGTGTTTTACCTATGGGACTGTCACACCTAGGGAAACTCGTGCCTGGAACTGTGTCTTACCTATGGGACTGTCACTCCATAGGAAGACCAGGTTTTTATGTAATAAATGTCGTGCCAGTTTTGTGCCGACAAATATTTTGTACATGTTCCATGAAAGGGAGATATGTCCATGTTACTTTTGCACATGCACACATATTTTGCATGCTTGAAACTGTTTTCGCATGACATGTATTCGTGTGTTTGCCTGCTTGACGTGTTACTTACTGAGCGGGGACGCCTGCCAGTGAGTCGTGAAGTGTGCTCTGTATTCTGACGAGTTTCAGTGCATGTGAACAGGTGGTAAGTATATGGTACATGTTGTTTTAATATTTAAAATTCTAACCCTTTGATTTATAAGGTTAGGGGATTCACACTTATTTAAAAGTGGGCACCCCCTTTGGGCACCCACTTTGGGGCCAAGGTGGGGAGCCCCACTTTTAAGTGAGTGTGGGGGTGGGCATGGTCACCAACCCCCACTAGTCCCCCACATGCATGCCTAGAATTTACTAAGGCTAACTTCACTTTAATTTATTAAAAAAGAAATCTCTCTTTCAAGCGTGGGATAAAAAAATCGCTTCTCCCTGGCGTGGCTTCATCACCCTTCGTAAGCTTCTTGGCGGCTGGAGATTTGCTACGCCTGCTGCTGGGGTGTTTATGCTGCTGCTGCCTACACCAACCTCTCTACAGGCGGGCTACGAACTGCACAGCAGGAGACTGCCTATGCTGCTGCTCTCCACAGGCGGCTGCTCATCTCCTACAGGCAGCTGGCTGCGCCTGACCCTCTACAGGCGACTGAACCTGTCCCCAGGTGGCTGTCTTCCACCTTTGCTCTGCCAGCTGCGCCTGCCCCTCTACAGGCGGCTGAACCCTGCTGCTGGTGGCTGCGTTGAAATCCGCAAGGTACTACTCATGCTGCTGCTGCCTGCGCCAACATCTCTACAGGCGGTTGAATGTGTTGCTGGCTGCGCCTACTACCCTAGGCAACTGCTGAAACCTGTCCTTCACAAGGCTATGTTGTGGCTGCTCTGAGACGTGGACTCTCTACAGGCTGCGCTGCCTTTCTTCTTCACTGTTTTCAGACGTGGCCACATCCACCAGGACTATTGTGGCTGCTCTCACAGGCGGCTGTGGTCTCTCGTGGTGGTGCTTGTTTTGTTAGTTCTACACGAGACTGCTCCTTCATCAACAAGGGTGGTTTCATCTTCCTCATTCCGCAAGATTTGGTCTTTTATCAACCAACTACAAGTAAGTGATTTTCAGATTTGAGTAAAGCATTTAAATGTTTAAATCTGGTAAAAGATTCGTCCCGCTCGGCCTACACCCGTTCGGTGCCGGGTTGTCCAAGCTATATGGGCGAACCTCGGTCCAAAGGTGCTGAGATCGGGAGAGCCAGGCGTTAGTACGAGAGCGCCTGTCTGTGCGTGGTCTCGGAACACCAGTGTGGTGCTCTCCGCGGAGTCCAGTGAAAGCACAGGACCGTAGTGATTGGACCACACTAGTGGTCGTTCTGCTCCGAGTTTTTCTACATCGAAATTCGAGCTATTTGTTTAGTACTGTTTTCATATGTACATGGACATGATCTGGTTCTCAGAACCCATGGAGCATTGTATTCTTTAAATACTCCCAATAAATATATCATATATTGAGGGGGGGGTCGGCCCGTTCCGGCCCCAGTGCTGGTGTCCATCTTTCCATTTCTGTTCATTTAAATTTCAAGTTGTTTTAAGTTGTCCATTTCATATTTGTGGTTTTAAAGTTGTGCTATTAAACGTGTAGGTGTCCAACTGAGTCTTTCCCACTTGACGGGATCGGTTTCAAGTAACATGGTCATGTGGCTTCCAATGCATGTGCCAAACTCCTCGGAGTCGATGTACTTGTGCTCCATGTCCTCTAGTCAACACCCATCAAGCATGCTAAATTGCTGGAAAATATGGACAGTGTTGGCGTTCACTCCATTGTGCACTAGGCATGGTTTGCAACCATTTAAGCATAGTTGTTTCTCGTACCGGTACGAACCCATTCGTACCATACGGTTCGTACGGTACAATTTTTTTTCTCCCCTTCCCTGCCCCCACCTTGAGAAAAAAATTCCAAATGCTAAAAAAAATTTAGAAATCTTGCTTAACGAAGATCCCAAATGCCCGCAATACTTCGCAACTTTCGTGTCCACTGAGTATTCCATATGGGGTTGCTGAGAGACCTAAAACATCGGGCAAGGTAGACTGGTAGTGTACACATGATTGGTAGAATGAGAGAATCTTGCTACATCACTTGGAGATCCCTAGTATAGGTAGGCTAGACAGTGAGATCCTCAAGTTACAAGTTATGTACGAGGGAGAAGATTTGGACATGGCCATTTTGATCTAGAGAGGAGTCCCTAAACCTATCACCCTAGATGCACTGCTCGTGCAAGGACGGTCCCTTAGTCATAAACGCTACACTCGGAGACCTTTGGTATTGCATTCGGAGACCTTTGGTATTGCATTACCCATGCAGGTTCTTTTTTGGAGACAATTGGGAGATCCAACTCGGAGAGACACATCTCCATGTTCTGGTTCCTCAAGCACTGTAGACTCCCCCCCCCCCCCCCCCCCAACCTTCCCTCACATTCAAGCTTGAAGCTCCATAGTTTGTAAGTGTTCTTTTTTTTTAAACGTATTTTATCGTACGGTATCCGAAAATTTCATATAGTACCAAAAATTCCCATACAGTATAGTATTTTCGTACCATGACAACTATGGTCTACTTATTATCAGAGTTGTTGACTCGGGATATGGATATAATTTGTTTCTTCATACAGTTGGCTCTTGTGCCCGTATCTGACTTCGAATCATAAATCTAGAATTATGTAATACTATTGATGGACAATGGATCTGCTATATTTGAAGGATATTTCAATGGTATCAAGCTTATACAGTTGCGGACAACTATCTTATAAGACAAGAGGGGATGTCACCAATTTTGTCCTCTCACCAGTCTTGAACAATGTTTCACACACTATCTGGAACCAAGGTGTGAACGGGGATTTTTCACAAAAGAAAACTAGAGCATTTTACTGGCATGGTTTGACCTAAAAGATGGCCACACAGCATGGCACCATGGGATTTTTGTCAATAAAGTGACTTATAAGTCGGTGTGTTCACATTATTAAAGACAGGCTGGACATATGATATTTTGGACATGACACGTGGACAAAAGGAGGCACCTAGATGAAACTTGGGCATCAAGCCAAGAAAAGCATAAAAGTTGATATTTTTGGGTAAAACTTGGAGTACAAGCCAAGAAAAGCTTTAAATTGATATATTTGGACAAATTCAACTATTTTTGGGCCAACCCGGTTATTTTTGGCAAAAGGAGAAAAGCACAGCTATTTTGGGGCTGGTCGACTCCTTTAAAAGCAGGAGGAAGCATGCGCATGAGAAGAGGGTGGCAAGCAGTAGATAAAAACGTTTTCTTCTCTCTTCCTCTCCAGAGCAATTGGCCGTACAGTGGGCAGCAATGCAGCTTCTCTCTCTTCCCCTTGCGTTAGCCGTATAGTGGACAGCCTTCTCCTCTCTTTGGTGCAAACTATGCAGCAGCTAGGCAACACCTCCTTTCTCTTTTCAGGTGACCGAACAGTGGTACAACAGTCGGTTTTTGCCACTCTCTACATGTTGTAGAGTGGTACAACAGTGAGTAAAGAAATACCGCAAGGGACGCCACTGCGTTTTGGGGCCAATCGGTGTCCTTGTACTATTTGCAGGAGCACTCTAGCTCCCCCTGTTTGTTTCCTTTTCTAGGTTCCCATGGGTAATTTAGTGTTTTGTGTGCCAGTGTTTGTTTCACCGCCCGTCAGATTTCTAAAGGCCGGTTTCATGGTTCCATCACCGAGATATCGTCTACTTTCTCAAGGAGGCGAGCCCGTGGTTGTCACATCAAAAGCTTCTACATGAGGAAAGTGAAAAGGCAATGCAGGAGACAGTGCAGGATTATGAGTCTTTGCCTATATGAGGTGAAGAGCAAAAGCTAAAGATGAAGCTCAGGAGAGAAGACACCAAGGACAGGAAGTAGTCAACCAGGAACAAGAAGCAGTTGAAGTGTTATGGCACAAAACATGGATTGAAGGCTATGGCTTTCGACATTTTTGTCACCAATGGTATCTTCACAGAGGCTTCATGGGTTCGGAAGGCAACTTCTTTCTATGTTTGGCAGTGGTGATCTACTATGCTTCATTGGGGACTTGTGCTTACCACTTGGGTGGAGTGCAAGCAGGTTTTGGGTGCCTGTGGATGTATCAGATGAGGCTCAGATGGAAGCAGAGGAACTTGATGAGGTTCTTATTCCAGAGCAAATACTGGCACATAAAGAGGAACAAGGTAAAGTTTCCAGTCACTATCTTGTGAAGTTTAAAGAACTATTCACCAATGGATGCGAAGTGGATGGAGGAGAGTGACTTAGCAGGTTCACCTTAGGTATTGCAGCTTTATCTTGATGCCTTTGAGTTGGAGCAGACTTTTGCTACGGCTCATTCAGGTTCAACAGAGCTGGGGTCTGGAGCATTACCTGATGCTCAAGAGGGGGGTAGCACCTCCGCTTCCTTGTTACAAACAGGCTCAGTTTTCATCTAGGAGTCGCTTGGTGACATCTTCGTATTCACCCGAGGTACTGAGGCTGACAGTACATCTGCTTATGGGACTTCTATGATATTGTGTACTAGTCACATGAGATGATGCTATTTCTGGAGTTGGTCTCCTTTGGAATGGCATGATTTGGTTTAGCTTAAAGTCTGCAGCAACCTGAGCTAACACTTCGAGACTCTATGAAGGGCATAAGTCTTGCAAGCAGTCCTAGAGTTGGTTTGGTTTGGTTCATATATGGATTGAACTCTATCTGTGCATGTATTTATACACTTTCCGAGGTATTATTGTATTCTAGTGCCATTGGATCCTGGTACCATTGGGGATACATGGGTAATACTCTGGATGTGTCAGGATGAGATGCATGTATGTTGGTATGATACACCAAGTACTTTATTATGTTCATGGATGCATCATTGAGTGTGACTCCTGTGGGATAGCCATAAGACATATGTGGGAAGTACTTACTGGATGTACAGTTTAGATGCATTGAGTGCTTTCATATGCTCATGTTATACCATCAGTCTCATGGGTCCTGCGGGATATACATGGGTGTAAGGCTTGCGTGCAACCCTAAGATTGATATTTTGGAGTAGGTAGAGCATCTTGAGGAGCATATTGTTTGCAAATGCATATATGTGTCATGCATATGTTTGTCATATGTTGAATGATGCATGGTTTTGTTTTTGGCTAACACAAATTACGTGTTTCCACTTGGTTTTAGACTTTTGCTACAGGTTCTGAAGGAACAAGTAAGAGTTGCTTGTCACTTCGATGTGACAGTGTGGCCTTATTGTTCAGAATGATTGTTTCATCACCCAAATGCACTGGAGGGGCATTGCTTTGGTCATATGGGAAATCTTTTGGATGCTTACTGTGTTATTGAGTGCAATCGGGGACGCTTGCTATTTTTCGAGAGGGGGATATGTTACGACCCTCTGTTTTTCCCTCTGGACAACAAGCAGGTGGGCACGGACACGGGCATGAAATGGACAGTGTGGATAGGCATCAGTTGGATATGAAAAAGAAAATTCATAAGTGTGACTAGCCCAAGTGTGAAAGGGAACAAAAAAAGGGACTTTAAAATTTATAAGGTTTTTAAACCTTTGATGATTTAAAATATTAATATATTTTTAAGCATGCATTTTGCCGATTGCTTTTGGCGTTTTTGAAAAGCGATCGCCTCTTTAAAAAGGTGAAGGGTGGGACTACAGTGTGACAACGCACGCATCCTTTTGAGCAAGTCGCCGTGTGAAATCGTAGTCGTCGTGTGGTCGTCGCAGGCAATCGTACTTGGATGGTATATTTGTCATGGAAACTGGACATTGGTTTTTCGAGAAGAAACAGGACTTTGGTATCGAGGAAACAGGCCTATGCTTTATGGGATACAGGTCTTTGGTTTATCAGATACAGGTCTTTGGTTTCATGTGGAAAGCATGTCTCTGGATTCATGTGAACAGGTTCTAGCTTTCTCGAGGTTACATGCAAGCTGTGACTATAGGAAGTACATGTGGTTTGGTACAGCCCTACTGCTGTTTGGGAAAGGGTTTGTGAGATCCATGGTACAGATGGAGAAGACCTTTTCAAGCAGGGAGGTGCTGTACAGGTGTTCCTTCTCTATGGAATGCTTTGCTATAATAACAAGAGTTCTTATTTGGAAGTCTTGGGTGAAAAGCTTCAAGGAATCCTATTGGTAGAGGATTCTACAAGTTGTACTTTGTACTCATATTTGATCAAGTAAAGAAATACCGCAAGGGGCGCCACTGTGTTTTGGGGCCAATCGGTGTCCTTGTACTATTTGCATGGGCACTCTAGCTCCCCCTGTTTGTTTCCTTTTCCAGGTCCCCATGGGTGATGAAGTGTTTTGTGTGCGAGTGTTTGTTTCACCGCCCGTCAGATTTCTGAAGGCCGGTTTCATAAGCATTGATGTAAACGCAGATTTAAACCCCTAATGTAAGCGCTGATGATAGGCTGATGTAAGGAATGATGTAAGCGCTGATGATAGTTGTCCCATGGTGTGGCCTGTAGCAGAGAGTGGGCTGCTGTCCCGAGATGTGGCCACATGATAAAACCCTGAGGTGCTGTCCTGTCAGGCGATGATGAAGCAATGTGATGTAGAGCCCAGCAGAAGCAGCAAATGGCACCGGATATGTGCAATGATGTGGTACGGAGTGGTGAATGATGAGGCAAAGCTATATATACAGTGGGGGACTGCTGGTCGGCCAGCAGAAAAGACACAAAAATACTAAATGAAACCAATAAATGTCCAGAAACTTCCCTTTTTAGGGCTGGACAAAAAGCTGTTTTCACACTTTGTGCAGGTTTGGGTACTGTAGATTAGATAGCCCTTTCTGAGATTGGATGGCAGAGGATAAACCTAGGGTTTATCTTGCAAAGTAGCAGAGTACCAAAGAAGTTGCCCGAGGAAGACTCGTTCAGCAGATATGTGTACAGATGTGCATATACATAGCGTGATGGATATGTTATGCAGATGTGTGATATACACAGCGTGGGGCTCACCTAGGTACTCTAGCCCAAGCAATACAGGGTACTCAGCATGCATAACAGCCACTTGCAACTCGCAAGCAATGTACCCAAAATGGTTTCAGCTTTGGAGGCGAACAGGCTTTGAAAGTTGCCTATCAACACCAGAAATGCTTGACAGCAAACACAAGCAAAAGTAGCTTCTCTTCCTAAAATTTCTTGCAACGAGGAAATTGCGATCCTGTTTAATTTGACAAATTTCAACCATTTAACTGAACTAGGTGTCTACTGGACTGAAACGCCTCTCTCGGCCACACTGCTTGCAAAATGTGGATCTCTGTTAGCAAACTTCCAGTTCATCTGCAACCTAGATCACGAAACGGATGAAACCCTTGCATGACAAACAGCTTGAACTTTTGATATGGCCAAATGAATGACTTTCCCAAAGAAAAGCCTCCATTTCAGAGAGAACAAACTTTTCCCTTTGTAAACTTTTAGATTTTATAGCAATTTCCACCACCATATTTGCATTGTATTTACCATCACACTACACTGCAGTTTTGATAAACAATAATCACTGACATTACTTAAAATATTTCTCTTTTTTTTAATTCAATATTGAGAAAGCTTAAATTGTGGCAGATTCTTACCGAGAAATGGCTGTGCGTTGACATGGACAATCGCAGGCAAAAGATAAGCAAGTGTCTTCCCAGACCCAGTCTCGGCAAGCCCAATAAGGTCCCTTCCTTTCAAAGCCATGGGCCAACCCTGCGCTTGGATGGGGGTGGGCTCTGTGAAACCAGCCCTCAAAACCTCTTGAAGGACGTAATCTGAATCAGACAATGAAAAAGGGTTGGATCCAGAGAAATGACTTCAATCTATGGGCAATCTTTGACAGTAGTAATGTTGTGCAAGATGTGCTTGTATGCAAGTATGCATATATGAATTGACTAATGGATGGATAGAAAGATGGATGTGAAAACTATTACCTGGAAAGGATGCTTCGTCAAAAGAGCGGACCGGTTTTGGTATGTCACGACCTTCTACCGTGATCTGCCTTCGCCTTCTGTAGGCCGAGACATCCTCTTCAGTCATGGCGGCCACTGCTGGATGCTCCACATAAAAGTTCTTCTCAAACGGTATCAGACCATCAAATTCCTCTTTTGGCAGCACAACACTGTCAAGATCCCGCTTGGAGCTTGTGAAATCTCTGTCACCCCAGCCGCCTCCTCTTCCGCTGCCATTACTCCAGCTACCCCCATCATTTCTGCCTCCTCCAAAACGACCGCCAGCAGGGCCCCTCCCTCCAGACCCAAATCTTCCTCCAAAATCACTGCAAAAAAACAAAACAAATGAAGAAACAACGTGAAGCGAAGTAAGACTAGGCGTGCTTTAGCTGTTTTTGCAAATTAGGTTTCCTGTAGTTTAGGATATCCGAAAACACAGACGATTAGCTGCCCTGTTAGGGTTTCTGTAAAAGCAAACTTTCGCACAGGCCGCTTCGCTAGGGTGTCATCAAAAGCAGAGTGTAAGGGTTTCTACAAACGATATAAAGGTTTGTGCAAAGAAGACAGTTAGGGTTTCATGGAGACTGTTAAGGTCGCACAAGTGATAGAATTAGGAAGATTTCGTACCTCCTCCTGTCCCGAAAGGTGTTGAGGTCACCGAGTCTGCCATCAAAGCGATTCATGTTTCGAAGCCCTTGCAAAAGGTGCTATGTCTCTCTGCTTCTCAAAGCACCTGCGGGCTTTGCAAACTTGCTTCGGAAAGAACCACCGTCCCAACCTTGCCCGTCCATCCCATGACTTTAGGAGGTCCCTTTCACACTAGTGTCCGGAAACAATTGGTCCTCTCTTATGTTGGAGACTATGAGCCTTGGAGGGAAAAGGCTTACTGAGATTATTGGATCAAAGATCCAAAGGTTGAGATTTTTTTTGTCATTTTGGTTTTTGAAAATTAGTGGTTTGGTCTAGATGTGTTTTGATGGATGGCTATTGAAAGTGATTGCAAGTCAATTTGTGTAGGTACAGTTTTTATTTTCAATGTGAGTGGATACTAAAATTTAGATTCGAACCTAAAACCTCCACTTTGGGAGGCATGAGCGCTACCACTTGTTTCCAATAAAAACACTACAAAGTGGCACAACACCTTTTTGGAAATGGGTATTTACAACTTCTTTGTTTCATTAAATGAAACCTATGTATACAGATCAACACCCATATTTTGACATTAATAAAATGTAGTAGGATTCATGGAGACACCCTCTTGTACATAACCTTTGTGACAAGAACAGAAAAAAAACTCTATAAGGAGCTTGCCACTGCTATGGGGGTAGAGAGAGAGAGAGAGATTAGCATCTACAAAAATGGCCTATGAGTATATTATGCATACACTCTACATTACAAGATACCTTGAGCATCCTCTAAAGACTATTGTAACAACAACAAAATACTAAAAAAGAGGAATCTTCGGGCTCTGCATGTGCATCACGTTGAGATTGAGGACCTAACAACTTTGGTTTTTAAATTCCCTAATAAGGGCTCTCCCTTCACAAAGGATTGTCCACTTCATGGCTCTCACCTTTATCTACGTTTTGTCACTATATGTTCGTCTGATATCTAGAGGTTAGTTCCCTTCAGTTTTTAGACTATTGGAGTATTACAAGGTGTGCTCATGTGTGTGTGTGTGTGGAGAGAGATAGACAGACAGAGAGATATTTATTTAGTTTTGACGACTTTTAGCCTATTAGAGTCTACATCTAATGATCCATCTCATCCATCATTCGTTTGGGGATAGCTCGACCCTGATACTAGATCTAACCAAGTTAATGGTGTGAGGCAATCTTATGCATAAAGGCAATCCTATGCATAAAGAGCTTGGAAGCGACTCATTTTGATGCTATGGTGATAGGATGTGTTGTAAGAAAATTCTACCAGGTGTGTGCAAGTAATGCATCCATATTCAAGGTTGTTAACCACAATAAGATCAAAGAATGTCCTTGATTACTTAATTTGCTCTTTCTGTTTGGTTGTTAGCCCCTTTGTGATAGGCAACAACAACGATGCGATCCAAAGAAGTTCCTACTATTGCCTCAAACAAAGCTATCCGAAGCCTAGAAGTGAACTCGATGTCTATGTCATTTACAAACCTTATCTTTTCATACCAAGGTATGAAAATCTGATACCATCCATTAACCCTAAGAATCCTCTGATTTCGATCCACTAACTTGGGTTCCGGTCAATCTCTGACTACTTGAATCTTGATAAGGTCTATAGCTCTTCCATCCTTGGATACCACAAATCCCAAGTATTCTACGTGACTCATGTGAAGGAAGGTATACTTACTTTTTGCACATGCATCTCTTGATCATAAGCATTCTTGGAATACACCAGAATGTCATCAAAGAAGACAAAGATATAATTATCCAAGTGCTCCCTAAAAATTTCTTGCATGAGATGAGAGTATTTGTTAACTTGGATGGAATAACTATGAACTCATAATTCCCATATTGAGTATTAAAAGCTATTTTTGAAACATCTTGCACCTTGATTATTTTGATCTGATAGCACCGTGACTTTAGATCAAATCAATCTTTATAAAGATCTAAGCACCATGAAAAATCAATCCAAAACCTAATCAATTCTAGCCATGAATAACTGACGTAGAGATGCCTAGGTACTATATATTCTCGTGAGATATAAAGTAAGTAAGGATTTTGTATATATTTTGGTGCCATTGCAGGTTATAAAGATCAAAAGCCAATAGCGCATTACTTCATCCATAACCTCAAGCTTCCTTAAGATCATGGTGAGGGTGGTGTTCTCCCTAAACTACTTGGGCAAGCGAGCAAACTTATTATCCCACCATCACGAGTCCATGTTCTTCTTGTGTTGGAAAGAATAGTTCCTCAAAGTGTTTTGTCAATTTGGCATAATCCTCTAGTTTCTTAGAGGTTCGATAAAACTGAAGGCAAACACTATCATATCATCCTCTAAGGATAATCCCGGGTTTTCTAATAGTACGCAAGCTTTGGTTGCATTTATGTCCCGGGCGGGTGTATTTTTTTAGCGAGCATTTTTTAGTGAGCGCTTTTGGTGTTGAGGCGAGCGGTTTTTATCCATACCCTTCTTGTATTCGTCTACTCCTCTCCTCTACTATCACACCTGCGAGATGTTGAGCACTGGACACTATGTGAAACTGGCCTTGACGGGCGGTGAAACAAACACTCGCACATAAAACACTTCAACGCCATTAAGGACCTAAAAAAGGAAAACAAACAGAGGGAGCTAGAGTGCTCCTGCAAACAATACACGGACACCGATTGGCCCCAAATCACAGTGGCGCCCCTTGCGGTATTTCTTTAATTGATTATAAGAGCTTTGATTACAATATAAGGCTAGGAACTCAGCCGTCACAGTAGAAATATTGAAGCCTGCAAAGAACCTACATCATGGCTTCAAATCCACACGGCATCCACACACAAGTCCAGCCATTGTTCGCATCGAAAGACTCTCCCACATTGAGTCTGCATACAGAAGCTTTCTTCCATGATCAAGGCTGCCATAACCATCCATAGCCTCTCACACTATGAACAGCATCACACCCTGACACATCCAGTGCTCCTGCATCACAACACAGACTCCCAAACTGTCTCTCAAAAGAGAACTCGTATCACAGCACAGCATACCATACAGTCGACACACCTGTACCAACCCTCTCTACCTTCCAAGGGTACTATCCATCTCTGTCATGGATTCCTTGTCCCTGCCCAATCAGTAGCAAGGCTGTACCAAACATGTGTCCATTCCTGTACCCTTTGCCTGCATGTGACCTATCTCCTGGAGAAACCCAAAAACATGTTACCTCGAGAAACCTACGACCTGTTTCCACATGAAACCCTTTGGCCTGTTTCCCTTTGAAACTTCTGTCCTGTTTCCATACAGAACCATGCATAGCACCATTCAACAACAGTGCCAACAACGGTATACATCTAGTTACCTGTTCCCTCATGAAACATCTGGCAACATAGAGATGCCCATATCTGTAGGTCCCTCTGTTCCTTTCTAGCAGGAAGAAAACAATCTGCTCCATGAGCACGCAGCCATGCGAGCTTGCTTCACTCCCATGCCAAGAAACATAACCAAATGACCTGTACTTGCAGCCAAAAACCCAAGCACATAGCTGAATTTGCAGCCAAACAAAAACAGCCCATAAACTGTCCCAAAACAGTCCAAAAACCTTGCCTTGTTTCCATCCTCCAAACTGCCAAACCCTTCCTCTCACAAAGGGCCAGAGAAACAACTCCGAGTCACAAGCCAGTGAAAAGAGAGACTTCGAAAGACATCACCTGCAGTCCCACTTGCTCACAAAGAAAGAGAGACTTACAGTCTTTATGTCGCTTTCCACAAGAGAGAAAAAGACACGAGGAAAAGCCCCGTTGTGTTCTGCCTTCTTGTCCCGCCTGCAGTCTAGCACCTGATTCGACGTGATAGAGAGAGAGAGAGAGAGAGAGAGAGAGTGAACACTTGTAGGTGGACCTGCTGTCCAGCCTTGCACTCCCTCCTACAGTCCACGTTTCGATGTCAGCTCTACCTGTATGGACAGCAGTGTAGCCAACCAGTCTCTTGCTAAAAACACAGGAAAAGGAGAGAGATCTAGAAGGCGTCTGTGTATACTGTTGCGCAGCAGGCCAGACAGCCCTCCAAAAGCCAAGAAGAAGAAGAAGGATTCAGTCTGCGCCTGTCTTCTCTGCTGAACAACCAGCCCGTGTACTTTTCCCAAAAAGCAAGCCTGTCTGTGGAGTTCAGGTTGAGTGTATTTTAGTGCAGCCTATCAGCCGATTCTGTGCATCAGTCCTTTCCACGCCTGCCATCAGCCCAACCTTGTATGCGCTTCTTTTTTTTTTTCCAGTAAGATCTCCACGCCTGCAGCCTGTCCACTATCCCCCCAAAAGCAGGAATCCAAGCGGTGCAGCCTACAGCCTGTTTGCGCTTTTTCTCTATTAGAAACTCCACGCCTGCCCTTCCACGCTTCAGCCAGCCTTCCTTTTTTCCAAAAGCACACACGTGGCCCCAAAATAGCATAAGGGCCACGATTATCCCCAAAAAAGGGATTCTTTTATTTTTAAAGGCTTTTAAACCTTTGTCCCCTCCAAAACCCTTTGTCACACCATGGGTTATGAGAGAGAACTTTAATCACTTGACCCCCCTTCACACTTGGGGTTGTCCACACATGGGTTTACTTTTTGACTCCAACCCGATGCCATTCACACTGTCCACCATGTCCCCGTGCACACCTGCATCTTGTCCAGAGAAAAACACAGGGTCGTAACATACCCCCCTCTTGAAAAATGGCAAGCGTCCTCGATTGCACTCAATGGCACAGTAAAGCATCTTATGAGCAAAGACACCCCATATGGCAAAAACAATGGCCCTCCATTGCATCTGGGTGATAAAACAATCATCCTGCATAATAAGCCACACTGTCACACCAAAATGACAAACACCTCTTGCTTGTTCCTTCAGAACCTACAGCAAAAGTCTAAAACCAAATGGAAACACGTTAACGGTGTTAGCCAAAAACAAAACCATGCATCATTCTACATATGGCACACATATGCATGACACATATATGCATTTGCAAACAATATGCTCATCAAAATGCTCTACCTACTCCAAAGTAACAATCTAAGGGCTGCTCGCAAGCCTTACACCCATGGGCATCCCGCAGGACCCACGACTGATGGTACAACATGAGCATATGAAAGCACTCAATGCATCCAAACACTACATCTACCAAGTACTTTCCCACATATGTCTCATGGCCATCCCGCAGGAGTCACACCCAGTGGTGCATCCATGAACATAATAAAGCACTTGATGTATCATACCAATATACATGCAGCACATGACACAATGCAGAGTATTTTCCCAATGTATTCTCAATGATACCAGGATCCAATGGCACCAGAATACAAAAATACCTCTACCTCAAAAAGTGTATGCATACATGCACAAATAGAGTTCGATCCATATTTCCATGAACCAAACCAACTCTAGGACTGCTCGCAAGACTTATGCCCTCCATAGAGTTATCCATAGTTGCAGTTATAGCTCAAGGTGCGCGCGACTGTGAACCATACTCAACCATCATCTCATGTGTCTAGAACACAAGATCATAGAAGTCCCATAAGCAGATGTACTGTCAGCCTCAGTACCTTCGGGTGAATACAAAGATGTCACCAATAGATGACAACTGAGCCTGTCTGTGTAACAAGGGAGTGGAGGTGCTACCCCCCTCTTGAGCATCAGGCAATACTCCAGACCTATGCTCTGCTGAACCTGAATGAGCCGTAACAAGAGTCGACTCCAACTCATAGGCATCAAGATAAGGCTGCAACTCCTGAGGTGAATCTGCTAAGTCACCCTCCTCCATCCACTTTGCATCCATCAGTGAACCTCCTCCATCCACTTCGTATCCATCAGTGAACAGCTCTTGAACTTCACAGGATAGCGATGGGAAACCTTACCCTGTACCTTTCTTTCCTTATGTGCCAGTATATGCTCAGGAATAAGAACCTCGTCGAGTTCCTCCACTTCCATATGAGCCTCATCTGATACATCCTCAGGCACCCAAAACCTGCTTGCACTCCACCCAAGTGGTAAGCACAAGTCCTCGATGAAGCATAGTGGATTACCACTGCTAAACATAGAAGGAAATTGTCTTCCGAACCCATGAAGTCTCTATGAAGATACCATCGATGACAAACTGTCGAAAGCCATAGCCTTCAACGCATCTCCTGCACCATAACACTTCAACTGCTTCTTGTTCCTGGCCAACTACTTCTTGTCCTTGGTGTCTTTTCTCCTGAGCTTCATCTTCAGCTCTTGCTCTTCACCTCAAATAGGCAAAGACACACAATCCTGCACTGTGTCCTGCACTTCCTTTTCACTTTCCACACGGTGAAGCTTTTGATGTGACTCTCATGAGACAACCACGAGCTCGCCCCCTTAAGAAAGTTGGCAATTGTCCCGACCAAAGCAACCACGGACTCGCCTCCTTGAGAAAGTCGACGATGTGTCCCAGCAACGGAACCTTGAAACCGGCCTTGACGGGCGGTGAAACAAACACTCGCACATAAAACACTTCAACACCATTGAGGACCTAAAAAAGGAAAACAAACAGAGGGAGCTAGAGTGCTCCTGCAAACAATACACGGACACTGATTGGCCCCAAATTGCAGTGGCGCCCCTTGCGGTATTTCTTTAATTGATTATAAGAGCTTTGATTACAATATAAGGCTAGGAACTCAGCCGTCACACAGTAGAAATACTGAAGCCTGCAAAGAACCTGCATCATGGCTTCAAATCCACACGGCATCCACACACAAGTCCCAGCCATTGTTCGCATCGAAAGACTCTCACATTGAGTCTGCATACAGAAGCTTTCTTCCATGATCAAGGCTACCACAACCATCCATAGCCTCTGACACTATGAACAGCATCACACCCTGACACATTCAGTGCTCCTGCATCACAACACAGACTCCCAAACTGTCTCTCAAAAGAGAACTCGTATCACAGCATAGCATACCATACAGTCGACACACCTGTACCAACCCTCTCTACCTTCCAAGGGTACTATCCATCTCTGTCATGGATTCCTTGTCCCCTGCCCAATCAGTAGTAAGGATGTACCAAACATGTGTCCATTCATGTACCAAACATGTGTCCATTCCTATGCCCTTTGCCTGCATGTGACCTATCTCCTGGAGAAACCCAAAAACATGTTACCTCGAGAAACCTACGACCTGTTTCCACATGAAACCCTTAGGCCTGTTTCCCTTTGAAACTTCTGTCCTGTTTCCATACAGAACCATGCATAGCACCATTCAGCAACAGTGCCAACAACGGTATACATCTAGTTACCTGTTCCCTCATGAAACATCTGGCAACATAGAGATGCCCATATCTGTAGGTCCCTCTGTTCCTTTCTAGCAGGAAGAAAACAATCTTCTCCATGAGCACGCAGCCATGCGAGCTTGCTTCACTCCCATGCCAAGAAACATAACCAAATGACCTGTACTTGCAGCCAAAAACCCAAGCACATAGCTGAATTTGCAGCCAAACAAAAACAGCCCATAAACTGTCCCAAAACAGTCCAAAAACCTTGCCTTGTTTCCATCCTCCAAACTGCCAAACCCTTCCTCTCACAAAGGGCCAGAGAAACAACTCCGAGACAGTCACAAGCTAGTGAAAAGAGAGACTCCGAAAGACATCACCTGCAGTCCCACTTGCTCACAAAGAAAGAGAGACTTACAGTCTTTATGTCACTTTCCACAAGAGAGAAAAAGACACGAGGAAAAGCCCCGTTGTGTCCTGCCAGCCGCCTGCAGTCTAGCACCTGATTCGACGTGATAGAGAGAGAGAGAGAGAGAGAACACTTGTAGGTGGACCTGCTGTCCAGCCTTGCACTCCCTCCTACAATCCACGTTTCGATGTCAGCTCTACCTATATGGACAGCAGTGTAGCCAACCAGTCTCTTGCTAAAAACACAAGAAAAGGAGAGAGATCTAGAAGGCGCCTGTGTATACTGTTGCGCAGCAGGCCAACCCTCCAAAAGCCAAGAAGAAGAAGAAGGATTCAGTCTGCGCCTGTCTTCTCTGCTAAACAGCAACCAGCGCGTGTACTTTTCCCAAAAAGCAAGCCTGTCTGTGGAGTTCAGGTTGAGTGTATTTCAGCGCAGCCTATCAGCCGGTTCTGTGCATCAGTCCTTTCCATGCCTGCCATCAGCCCAGCCTTGTATGCGCTTCTTTTTTTTTATCCAGCAAGATCTCCACGCCTGCAGCCCGTCCACTATCCCCCCAAAAGCAGGAATCCAAGCGGTGCAGCCTGCAGCCTGTTTGCGCTTTTTCTCTCTTAGAAACTCCACGCCTGCCCTTCCACGCTTCAGCCAGCCTTCCTTTTTTCCAAAAGCACACACGTGGCCCCAAAATAGCATAAGGGCCACGATTATCGCCAAAAAAGGGATTCTTTTATTTTTAAAGGCTTTTAAACCTTTGTCCCCTCCAAAACCCTTTGTCGCCATGGGTTATGAGAGAGAACTTTAATCACTTGACCCCCCCTTCACACTTGGGGTTGTCCACACATGGGTTTACTTTTTGACTCCAACCCGATGCCATTCACACTGTCCACCATGTCCCCGTGCACACCTGCATCTTGTCCAGCATTTATAAATATATGTCATTTATAAAGACACCAATTATGATCTATAACTTCGATTATATTCCAAAGTAGATTTACAAGACTACAGCATTACATGACAAACACCTACGAGATGTTGAACACACGCAACAATATATGAAAGCATGTGTGTACACAATGTTCTTTACTTCCATGGGCCACTATCATTGCAACTCTTTTACAAAGACACCATATTATGATCTAAAACTTGCATTGTATTCCAAAGCAAATTTACAAGACCACAACATTACATGACAAACTCTGGCCGAGATGTTGATGAACACATGCAACAATACATGAAAGTAAGGGTGTACACAATGTTCTTTACTTCCATGGGCCGCCATCATTGCTACTTCTTCACAAAGACACCCTAGAGGGATGCAAATTCCATATATTTAAAAGAAAAATTGCAATATTGTAGCATATTAAGACCGCAAGTATGCTAGGAGAAAATGGAAGATCATTTTTAAGGAGCATGATACAAGTAGTACTCCAAAAAGAACATCGGAAGTTATAGAGTGCAGTCTCATTGAGCGCAAGGTGAATGAAGCAATGTGGAAAATCCGAAGGACATGCATTGGCAGCAGCAAGGTCACATGGCAGTGAAACGCCTCGTGGGGGTAAGAGGTGTGGGCAACAAGTATACACCGTATCTTATGTGGGGAAGTGACGAAGGCTTAATTGTGTGTGTAACAAAGGGTGTAGGTTACAAGTTAATGCCTTAAAGGATTAAGTTACCCTCTTGCACATCGAGGTGTCAAATCTTAAAGTCAGTTTAAGTAGGCAAAAAACTATAATGACCAGAGTGAGTCATGACTTATTCAAGTACCCTGATGAAGCATTCAAAAGCACCTAAAAGCAATGACTTGTTCAAGTACCTTGAAGCATTTAGAAGCACCTAAAAGCAGTCAAAAGCACATAAATGTGATGACTTGGTCAAGTACTCTAAAGCAGTCAAAATCATATGAGGAGTGACTTGTTTAAGTACTCTAAAGTAGTCAAAAGCACATAAAAGCAGTGACTTGTTTGAGCACTCTAAAGCAGACAAAAGTACATAAAAGGAGTGACTTGCTCAATTATAATGCTAAAGCAATCAACAGTACATAAAAGGAGTGGCTTGCTCAATTATGATAAAGCAGTTAAAAGCACATAAAAGTAGCGGCTTGTTTCAAGTACTCTAAAGTAGTCAAAAGCACATAAAAGTAGTGACATGCTCAAGCACTCTAAAGTAGACAAAAGCACATAAAAGCAACGATTTTTAGGTGCTTCTAAATGCTATCAGGGTACTTTTAGCTGCCTTTGACTGATTAGAAGTGCTTTAAAGCACCTGAGAAGTTCTTAGGTTTGGATAGCTTTGAGTACTTTTAGCTGCCTTTGACTGATTAGAAGTGCTTTAAAGCACCTGAGAAGTTCTTAGGTTTGGATAGTTTTGAGTGCTTTTCACTGCTTGGAAGCAGTAGAGTAAGTGACTCCTTTTTGGTACTTTAAAGCACTACATAGTATAGCTTACCATTGCTTTGAAGTAGTGAAAAAGTGGATAGTTGCTTTAAAGTAGTACAAAACTTAATGGTTGATTTAATGTGTTCATGTACTGCTTACCTATGTTTTGCAAGAACAAAATGCCAATTTAGAGAGGGAATTAGAGGAAGTGCAATCTCAATGCTTATTTGTTGGTGGTTTGCTTTTGCAAATTCAGAACGGGCATAAATACTACTAGAAGTGCAAACTGCCAGAACGAAGGAGAAATCGCATTTTTAGCAGGCGCCGTTTTTCTGAGCTGATTTTGATATTTCTACTTTCACAAATCAAATTGCTCTAATTCCTCATAGCTCCAGGGGTTTTCAAGCATGCTCTACAAGCTGGTGAAGTCAGAATTTAATTTCATCAAGTCTACAGGGCCTAATGAGAATTTGCTGGTTTTTGATTATCCATGCCTACATTAAGCTATTTGCTAATTACTCACTAATTACATCTTAATTATTTACTAATCACTTTGTTAATGATGTTGATTCTAGTGTTTGATCCACCATAGCTCATCACATTACTCTAATTTCAACAGAGTCAAGAGTCACTTGAGGACCCTCCTTAGATGCTTTGATGTAAACACTATAAATTGAGGCATTAGCCTAATGGAAATTTGCTGGTTTTTTATTATCCATGCCTACATTAAGCTATTTGCTAATTACTTAATTACATCTTAATTATTTACTAATCACTTTGTTAATGATGTTGATTCTAGTGTTTGATCCACCATAGCTCATCATATTACTCTAGTTTCAACAGAGTCAAGAGTCACTGGGATTAGATGCTTTGATGTAAACACTATAACTTGAGGCATTGGCCTAATGAGAATTTACTGGTTTTTGATTATCCATGCCTACATTAAGCTATTTGCTAATTACTCACTAATTACGTCTTAATTATTTACTAATCACTTTGTTAATGATATTGATTCTAGTGTTTGATTCACCATAGCTCATCACATTACTCTAATTTCAACAGAGTCAAGAGTCACTTGAGGACCCTCCTATATAATAGGGACATGGGGCACACTCAAGGGATGTTCTCTTGTGTAGAGGATTGCATCTACTCTTATGCCATTTCACACTAGAGCTATGTGCTGCTAGAATGATGTCATATCTCTTGGTGGTATGGGACACCAAGGTAAGGTATGTGGTACTTCATTGTATTTATGTGTGCACCCTTGGGCTCGGGGGTGGTTGGGTGGATGAGTTTATGCCTGGTTCATGCATGTTTATGCATGGTTATTAACTAGAGAGATCTTAGGGTTTTAACAATGGTGGTGAAAACCTCTGGAATCATTGCTTGTCTTTTAACCCTTGAAGTATTTGATTGTTAGGAGTTGAACACCCCCATGAGTCCAATCTAACCCTTGAAGTATTTGATTGTTAGGAGTTGAACACCCCCATGAGTCCAATCTAACCCTTTATATGATGATCTTTCATCTGGCAACATTTATTTGGTTATTGATGGATTCTTTAACCTTTGCACTCCTTTGATGATGATTCATCAGATCACCATATTATATTTGTATAGGAGGTTCTTGTGACATTCTACCTTTGCCAAGTAGTGATTCTTGTAGCTAATTAGCATTTGTTTTACCATGATGTGAGCAATAGGTTCTTGTGTCTACCTCCATTTTTAGGAGAGTTACAAGCTTGTGTGACCTTAACTACTACTTGTTCAAAGAGTGGGTTCATGTAGTTGATTTGTGGAGACATCTCTAATTGCATCCCTTCGTTGGATGAAGTGATAGGCAATTCCTCATGGTGTGGGAAGGTAGACTTTTCCATGTGGTTAGGCTGTTTTTGCTTTGATCTCCATACCATAGAATTATCAATATGATGGTATTACCCTTATAGTATCCCTGAGTCTAAAATAGGTCTGTGGGTACTCATATTTGATGAATTCTTAGGTATCAAGCATGGTATCTTTGAAGAATTCTTAGGTATAAAGCATGGTACCTTGGTTGTTGGGTTCTTTGTTTTAGTGCATATTTCTTCTTGGTGGGTGGAGCATGGTTTGCCTTTTTGGGATCCAAACTTGGCTTACACCTTCATGATAGCCTTGGGCTTGCAGCAGTATTAGCTTTGGAATCCACACTTCCTTTACTTATATTTTCTTGTGTAATTATTTTGAATGCCATGGTTGAGGCTACCTTATTTTCTTTGTTATAGGTTTGACCATTGGTTTCACCATCGTGGTTTTTTCCTTATAGTAGAATTTGCATCCTTGGGTTCTTTGCTAGACATGGGTTTGACCATTGGTTCCACTATTGGAAATTATTTTTAGGAGTGGTTGTTGTAGACGAGGTTTTGTGGTTGAGATCTTGTGGAGGGGAATCCTAAGACGTAGTGGTTGTATCTTGGATGGTCCTTTCTTTAGATAGATGTGGCCCTTACTCCTAGCCTTAGTGAAATGAAATGGTCACGTTCACAGAGATTTGTAGTTTGAGGACTCTGAATATGTAGATTTGGGACTAGTTCCTACTTTAGGAATATGGATTATTTAGAGAGTCCATAAAAAAGGATCTTTGATGGAAAAGGTGGGTCTTCATTAAGAGATCTGCTTTCCAACACGACGTCTAGCACTCAAAACTTATATTTCAAGGGGTTAGACTCCACATAAACTGTGCATTTAAAAGATCCTAGACATGGCATACCTTGAGTGTCAGTTCATGTAATCCATTCATGAGCTTGCAAGCTTGGATTGCCTATACAACACCATAGCTCATATATGTTATGAGATTGTGTTGCCTGTAAGGACATTAGATGCTTGTTATGAGAATATATTTTAAGTCCTCTTTAAGAATATTATTTTTCCCTCTTGAGTAATTTGGGGACGCCTAGGTTACTCTTGCGTCATGCCGGCTAGGTTAATATCGTGGGTGACACCACTATAAATATTAATACGTGCGGTATATGACGTATGCTTGGGGCCGTCTATGATTATTTCAGTTAGGTTTGTATTGGTAGGGTGATCCTTGGAAGTACTTATGCCTGGTAGTCATGAGTTGGTTATGGTTTGTGCCTGTTTAATATTTGTGGGATTAATTTAATTATTAATTGGGCTTATATTTTCAGGTGAAGAAGATTACGAGGATTGATAAATAATGTCGAGGAGAATGTTTCTTATGTTTATCATATTTAATTTTTGACAAGCATAGTAGCTTGCAACCTTAGCATATGATTTTTCCATTTTGAACTTTAGGAAAGATACATTTATAATATGGAATTTATTAAAGCCTATGGCTTTACCCTAGTCCCAATATTAGACACTCTATTTTTGTAAAAGAAGAGTGCCGTGCTCTTAAAAAGCACCTTTTGTATATTTTGGGGGCTATGGACTATTTTTTTAAAAAGCTAATTAAATACCCTTGTGTGGGGGAAGGCCACGCACAAAGGGGGGGGAAGATTGCACCCAGCATGGTGTTGATGGTGATGTTTTTATTTCTCTTGTCTTATGTTTTGTTATATGCTTTAATTTTCAATTTAATTCAAGTAGTTGTTTTAATATTTGATATATTTTATGAGTTTTTGATTATTCTCTTCAAGAAGATTAAAGGATCCCGTTTCAATGCTTTTGATTCCCAAGCTAATTTTAAAGCCAATTTCTATTCTAGGAATCCATTGGAATGGTTCAGGTTTCAAAGTCTTAGGTTGTAAAGCTTCAAGTTGTTGAGCTTTTTTGCTGTTTTAGCTTTGGCAAGATGTTTTTAGACTCTACAGTCTCATGTTTAGGCAAGGGTTTTTCTGGTGAGTGTAACATGAAGGATGTCTCATGGGTTTCAAAAAAATTGGTTTTTTTTGCTTTCATCAATGGAGTACTAGGTGTTAACCAACCAATCATAAATTGAAATTAACATTTGATATTATTTTAAGTGAGAATTGTGTGTGTGAGATATGTTGGATGTTAAAGGAGATGCTCTGCACCATAGACTCACAGACAAAACACACATACAAGATCAGAGAGTGACAAGGACAATAGCAATAGCTGGAATGTACTCAATAAGATAATGAGCATGTGGAGTATAACATAATAGTAGGGATGACATGGCTACTAACACACTGAGGGTGTGTTCTCATCACGGAGAAAAAACCTCTATTTAGCATAAGGTAAAGAGTGCTTGTGATCAGCTCTCTATTCACACTTGAACTTCCTGGAGGTAGAAGACTACCCCCCCTTGAAAGCTTAAAAATAAAGCTTATAAAAATTTTATTTTTTAGCTTTTAAAAAAATATAAAAAAAAGACTTTATTTTAAATTCCAAAGAAAGCTTTTTCAAAGCTTGAAAAAAAAAGCTCTAAAAAAGGGGGAAGAAAATATGAATTTTGAGAAAAAAATCTCTGAGAATATCTGGAATTTTTTCTCTTAAAACCTCTTGGCTTTCCGCATTTCGGGAAACCTTTTGGCTTTTCGAATTCCGGAAAATCTTTTGACCTTTCGGATTCCGGAAACTTTTGACCTTTCACATTCTGATTTTTTTTTTGTCTTTTCATTTTCCCAAAACTGTTGGCTTTCCGTATTCTAGGAAGACCGTTGGGATTTCGAAATTTTTTGACTGTTCATATTCTAAATGCGTTCGGGGTAAATTAAAATTTTTAAAAAATTCTTAAAAATTATTAAAAAATTAGACAAAGGTTATTTTAAATTTTTGAAAAATGTGGGGTTGGTGTTGGCATGTGGTGTGTCCATTCAGGCCCCCGTGACCATTCAAATTCCTTTAAAAATATATTTTTTGACCCAAAAATTTAAAAAATCCATTAAAATTATAAATTTTCATTAGATTTGAGAATTGTTGGGCGGAATTTGAAATTTCATGAACGATGGGATTCTCAGGAGAAATTAGAAATATCCTAGAAATTATTTTTAAAAATTCTAAAAATTGATATTTTTTAAAATATCAATGGCATTTTAGCAAATTTAATTGCTAATTTTTTTTAGAAAAATATAGGTTTGGAATGCCGTAAGATAGGTTTGGTGGAATTCAAAATTATCGTATTTTGAGGCCCTATTAAATTAGGGAAAATTTGGAAAAAATCATGATAATTTTTTTTCTCGAGAATTTAATATTTTTGAGGGTTATTTAATGTTGAAGTACGTTTTCTCGTGCCGACATTAGATTGATGTGGATTATTCACATATTATTAATATGATTGTACATCGTATTAGTAGTTATTTCTGTTTGGATTAATTCTAAACAATGTTTTCATGATTTTTTTACCATTGTTTAGCCATTCTTTTTGGACATGTTCCTTAATTTCTTTTGATGGCTATAATTTGCATTCAAAGTGTGTTTCACCTTTGACACTTTTCCATGATAATTTATTTTACACTTTTTTAAGTGTGGTCTATGCTTAATTTCCTAAGCCTAAGAATTATATTGTAGAGTATATGCTTAGTGCATCTGTTTCTGGAAAAGCATCAAATTGGAAAAAATATCCTCCAATGATGGACTTTGTCTATAACAGTTTTAAACATACGGCTACTGGTTTTAGTCCGTTCATGCTTATGTATGGGTATCAACCCAAGGCACCTATTGATGTTGTTCTTAAGGACATCGAGCTTGGTGCATCGAGGGATTTCTTGCGTGATATGCCAAGAAATGCTGATCGAAGCTCGGGATTCTATCAGGAGTGCTCAGGATAGGGCACGGTTCTATGCTGATAGAGGACGCTAAATTTGGTCTTTTGAACCAGGAGCGTTGGTTTATTTAAAATTTCCTAAAGATTTTCAGACTTTGTTAAAAGAAAAATTCTCAAATTTATCTCCTAGATATTGTGGCTCATTTCGATTTATACATCGGATTGGCACGATTGCGCGTATGAACTTAACCTACCTCCACATGTTAGAGTTCATCCAGTCTTTCATATCAAAAGATTGAAAGGGAAACTGGGAGGTGAGGATAACATAGTTACTCATAAGAACTCATTGAAGTCAAAGAATTATCCTATGTTCCACATGAACATGATAAGGTACTTGAATTCAGGGAAAGAAAACTTTGTAGTTGACTAATCCCTGAGGTTAAAATTAGGTGGAAATATAGGGAAATAGAGGATTCGACTTGGGAGTCGATTGAGATTGTTCAGCGCGCAGTTCTCCTTCTTTTCATTGCAAGAGTGCAATGTTTTGAGAGAGGGGAAGTATGTTATATGCACATTATGTGTGCATATACTAGGAGGCTAACCCACATTAGGCTTGTGAGCATGGGAGCATGGGAACAAGCTCTAGTGGAGCATGGGCTAGGACTAACCTTAAGGGTTAAGGTTAGGGTCAGGCATCCCAAGGGTCACACATGGGAGATGGACGCTCAAGAGTCATTTGAGGGCCCTCCTATATAATAGGGGCATGGGACACACTCAAGGGGGGCTTAGGCTATGGTCTCTTAATGTTATCTTAAGGCTAGGTTATGTTATGTTCTCTTGTGTAGAGGATCATAACTACTCACCTACCATTTCACACTATAGCTACATGCTACTGGATTGGAGTTATACCTCTTGATGGTATGGGACATCAAGGTAAAGGTATGAGGTACTTCATTATAATTCATGTGTGCATCCCTTGGACTCGGGGGTGGTTGGGTGGATGAGTTTATGCCTGATTTATGCATGTTATGCATAACAATTATCCAGAGAGATCTTAGGGTTTTAACAATTGCTAAGATGGAGGTTGTATGCTAGTAGAAGCTAGGGAGTAAACTCACAGTGATGATTGATGAACTATGTAAACAAGGGACTAGTCGTGTATCTATAATATAGGCATGTATACGTAGGGTTGACCATGACATGATGGCATAGATCCACGATCATAGTCGAGGCCACCGTCTACAATATAGACTTGGCCCATAAATATGTACTATATATTGCATAGTAGTGTCCCCAACTCCCATAGCCATCAGTCCCCAATGTCAGGACAAGGTGTCCAAGTGTAAGTCTATCTACTCCATGTGTGGACCATTGTGAAGTAATAATCCACCAATGTAGCATGTAGCCTATTTGGCAGTGTGCAAATCTAATCCACGTCATCTCTAAATCATCTGTCCTCCTAGGTTACCTTTTCATATAAATACGGGGATGTCAAGCACTACTCATAATGGGGGCCATATAAACATGAGCTAGCCGGTTCCTAGACAATACAATATGAGGGTGGATCGTTGATATCTAACAAAAAGACCCATATCTTACACAAATACAATTAAGAGGATCCACACCACATCATGTATTAGCACTTGAAGTGTGGATCCTTCTCCCCAAAAGCACTTGAGATCCCCATAGCCACTAGGGATAAGAGAACCTTTTACTACTCCCAAATTATACATCAGCTATAATTAAGGACATAGAGTTAAGAAGGAAGAACAAACCACCCATTTAGAATTAAGGAAGGAATATCGATGGTGCCTTAGAAAAGATTCTAATAAAAACTCTCATTTCCCTGACTTCACATGAAGTCATTTCAAATGATTGAACTTGTTGTTTAGCGGCACAACATACTCTAGGCGGAATACTATAATACCTTAGGTGGATTCACCATAGAGATATAATAAAGCATAAATGTCACTTCAAATCTTCTTTGTAATTACTATATGTACAAGCACCAAGCGCTCATTATACACCAAATTCATACAAAAGATTCATTTTGTTATATAGAAGATAAATATTATAATGAGAACCAAATGCTCGTTATACACCAGATTCATACAAGCACCAAGCGCTCATTATACACCATATTCACACAATAGATTCATTGTAATAGAGGATGAACATTAATACAATTTAATTCCAATTATGTTTCTACATTACTTTTTTCCCAGACGAAGTGGCCAGTGATTGTTATTGTTTAGATTGGTTTTTGTGCTTTTGTTGAGGTACCCTTCTGTTGGATGTTTTGCCTGAGGGATGACAGTGGTAATACAGTTAGAAATAGCTTGCTGGATGAAGTGCCTAGAAGCTCCTTGTTCAATCATTTTTTTCTACAGCTCACTGGATGATGTTGCCGAGGAGCCTAGTTGATTCATTTTTTATTTATTTTGTATCTCTCCAGAAGGTTTGCCTAGAAGGATCATTGTATGAGGTATGCCTGGCAGCCTGCTTGTCTTGTGGATGGGAAGCCAGTTCCTCCACACTCCACCGACTACTCTGACTGCTCCGACCGCCGTCACACCGCTCGTCGGTGCCCTCCAAGCACTCCGACCGACGATGTGCTCCGACCACTCGGTGCCCTCCGAGCACTTCAACCGCCGATGTGCTGCGACCACCGGTGCCCTCCGACCACTCCGACTGCCGTCACCGCCGGTGCCCTCCGACCGTCGGTGCTCTTCGACGCCTCTGACTGCTGATACCCTTTGACATCTCATACGTACATGGCCAACTCTGATGGCACTCATGGAGGCAACACCCCTCTCCCTTTCCCAAGGCAGGGAGAGATCCTCTTCGAGATCCTGAGCACCATCTTCCTTCCCCCTCTCCCTTTCCCAAGGTAGGGAGAGTTCCTCTTCGAGATGCTCATGTGAGCACCACCTGAGGAGGAGGACACCCAAGGAGGAGTTAA
The DNA here is from genome assembly GCF_041138505.1 of Cibotium barometz. Taxonomy (NCBI): domain Eukaryota; kingdom Viridiplantae; phylum Streptophyta; class Polypodiopsida; order Cyatheales; family Cibotiaceae; genus Cibotium; species Cibotium barometz. Next base: position 42,034,663 of record NC_141097.1, on the reverse strand, counting down.
GGGGAGCACTCTCGAAGCAGCATGGGAGGGTCTGGAACACACTCTCACAGAGGAGGACACTCTCTCATGTATCACCTTGAGGTCTAGCACAGTCCTTCTATCGGACCGGAGTCTCCCTTGTATCATTCCTTTTTGGTATTTTGATTGGAGTGTTGCGCTCTATGTGGTGTTTTTGTCTATCTCTTTGTGTGAGCGAGGTGAGTGAGGTGTGAGTGGTGTGTGTGGTGTGAGTGAGAGGCCTGTAGGGGTAGTGCGGTGCTAGGTGGTGGTCGGAGAGCACGGTAGATAGTGTATCACCTTGAGGTCTAGCACAGTCCTTCTATCGGAGTGGAGTCTCCCTTGTATCATTCCTCTTTGGTATTTTGATTGGAACCATGGGCTTAGAAGCTTGTCCATGCATTGATCAATATGTATGCTAAATGTAGGATGCTAGCAAAAGCACATGAAGTGTTTGATAAACTTGTGGTTTATAATGTAGTCTCATGGGGAATGCAATGATTGCAAGCTATGAACATGAGCATGGTGAGGAAGCACTTAACTGTCGGGAAAAAATTCAAGTTGAGAGTGTTTCTCCAATGTTAGATATCATTTTTATTTATCATTCTAAAGGCTTAGAACAATATCATAACCTCAGAGCAAGTCAATGAAATACATGATAAGATATTTAGAAAGGGGGTATTAGAAGGAGACCTTGTTCTTGTAATGCATTATTAGATACATACGCCATGGCATGATAGCAAAATACCAAGAAGTATTTGACATGCTTCCACATCAGAATGTAGTCTTATGAGCACTATCTTGATCACATCAGAATGTAGTCTTATGAGCACTATTTTGATCACAAGATATGTAGAGCATGATTGGGGATGAGAAAGTATGATAGCAAAAGACCAAGAATTGTTTAACATGCCCCCACATCTAAACGTAGGCTTATGTGCACTATCGTCTGCTCACAAGTTATGTGCACTATCATCTGATCACAAGTTATGTGGAGCATGATTGGGGAAGCATAAAATAGTTTTAATCAGAGGATGTCTCTCCAAATGTTGTTATGTTTGCTTGTAACTTGAATGCTTGTGGCAACAGTGGCACCATAGGAGCCATAAACAAGGAAAAAGACCACATTTGGGATTTTGGGAAAATCCTGTTACTAATCCAAAGTCGTCGGACAATGTGGATTTAGAACCTACTCTTCAAGAGCTTTCTAAAGATATGTCAGATGAGCTAGTTTTGACAAAAGCTTAAAAGGGTTCACCGTTTTAAAGAGAAAGAGATTATGAATACTTTCACAATAATGGCATGATGATGGTGAGGTGAATTGGCACATCAAAAGCATTCATAGGTGGGATATGTCAATTATTTGTTTTGAGAATTTCGAAGAGAAAGAGATTATGAATACTTTCACAATGATGGTGAGGTGAATTGGTACACAAAACCATTCATAGGTACAAGGATCACATTTTCTATTGTTGGATATATTGTATCTTATGGGTAGCATCATACAACATGAGTTTCATGGCAAAACAACATGATTTCTCAAGTCGAGTTCTGCCAAAGATGGTGTACTTTACATCACAACACGACAAAGACATGAGTTACTATGGCTGCGAATGTGTAACACACTAAACATGTCAAACTAAAAAGGAATAAATCAAACGTTTTGGTGCCCTATTTCACTTTCATAGTTTCGAGTGAACATGGGACTGTAAGAGCCTTTGGTTAATTAAAGGCTTAATGGGTCACTCAAAAATATGTAGGATAGCAAGTGAGTCCAATAAAAGGGGTTTTTTTCTCTTGTGGACTTATAGAAAATTAGGGGATTTTTAATTGAAATGGTGAAAATTTTGATACATAAGGGGTACTTTAATTTTGATACATAAGAGGTACATAAGGGGTCCATTATTTTAAAGAGAAAGATATTATGAATACTTTCACAACAATGATGGTGAGGTGAATTGGCACATTAAAGGCATTCATAGGTGGGATATGTCAACTATGTGTTTGGAGAATTTGGAAGAGAAAGAGATTATGAATACTTTCACAATGATGGTGAGGTGAAGTGGCACACAAAAGCATTCATAGGTGCAAGGAGCACATTTTCTATTGTTGGATATACTGTATGTTATGGGTAGCATCACTCAACAACACGAGTTTTCATGGCAAAACAACATGATTTCTCAAGTTGGGTTTTGCCAAAGGTGGTGTACTTTACATCACAACATGGCAAAGACATGAGTACTATGGCTGCGAATGTATGACACACTAAACGTGTCAAATTAAAAAGGAATAAATCAAACGTTTCGGTGCCCTATTTCACTTTCATAGTTTCAAGTGAACATGGGATTGTAAGAGCCTTTGGTTAATTAAAGGTTCACTGAGGTCACTCAAAAATATGCAAGATAACAAGTGAGTTCAAGAGAAGAGTTTTTTTTTCTTATGGAGTCACAAAAAAAATTACATACATAAGGGTTTTTTAATTGAAATGGTGAAAATTTTGATACATAAGAGGTACTTTAATTGTAATAAGTGTTACAAGAGAAGGAGATTTTATAAAATTAAAAAACCCGTAAGTCGAGGCTTTTTTAAATACCTTGTGAATATTGTTTTTAAAATTAAAAAATCCGCGAGCTGCTTGTGAGCAGAAAAAACAGTACAGAATTCTCGAAATCGGCTCCTGGGTCCTGTAGAGGAACATACTCGCCTTCTACTCCATGAAGAGTCTCTGGGGAGGAGCACACACATGTGCACGAACACATTTTTCCCCCTCTACTTTTTTATATATATCTACATGACCATACACAAGGTTACTTACTTATGGAGTATATAAGATAGCATGTGAGTTGAACATAAGGAGGTTAACTTTTCATTATGAACTTCCTTTCACATGTACATGATTACATAGGCAAGGGGGTTTAAAATTGAAAAGTGAAAATTTGTAATTAGATAGTTTCATTACCTCCAAATTTACAAATGGTCAAACCTAAAAGGCCAAATTCCTTGGTAAGAGGCTCTAAAAAACTCATTGAATTCCATCATCTTCCATTCATTTCAATATCGTATAAAATGTCAATATGTTTTTCATTTTATCAAGTCTCATTTATCATAAGTTTATGTCAAGTCTCATGTGTTGTTTTTTATGTCGCATGATTGTGTGGAGCACACTCTTTCTCAAAGAACCATAAAATTCAAGAATGGGCCATGCCCTCCTTTGTCATCATGTTTCATGTGCCTTGGTCATGGAGCCATTCTACCATGTTTGGCTTTCTTATAATTGATACTTGTTACTAACAATGTTGTGTTTCTTTTGATGTGCATGCACGATGCGCCTCAACATTTGTCGAGAGAGCATAAATAACTTTAATGATTACGAGGAACTACCTTATGTAAATTTATTATTTGAATTAAATATGAGAATATTTATATTTTTATTATATAAAATGTTATGTTTCTTGTGATAAGCTTGCACCTTAGTACTTATTGAGAGAAAAAAAAACTTGGATTATTAAAGGAACCTACTTTATGAAGATTTCACAATTTGAAAGTAAGAGAAGTTATGTTTTGAGTTTTTAACATTACTTTTTAATTGTATTTTTTTACTTTTTTAAAAGAAACATATTTATGATTTTGTTGCAATATTGGATTCAGATATACACAAAGAGGGCTTTAAAAGTAAGTACTTGAAAATTTTCTAGTCTCACTTACATCACTTACATCAACTCTTGGCCTATTTATTGTGCCCACACATTTGTGGTATTACCTTGGCATTGGACTCTATTCCTCAACTTGTGTGAATATATTGGTTCTCATGTTCAAGCTCATTAAGATTATTCATCGTAATGGTGATTAACGCACTTTGATTTTTCAAAGATCAAAGCCAAGCCAAATGTGTTTAAACTAGACATTGCATGAAAACGTCATTGGCCTCTCTAGTTTAGCAAATATTATATGTACTTATGTCACAAGTGCCCCCCTAGAAATCATGTAAGATTAGTGGATAAAATCTATAAAAGGGATGCCTTTAAAATCTCCAAAACCATATCAAAATACTCTAATGCTTCTTTTGGTAGGTATGGTTTTTTTAATATATCGCTATATAGTCTTATGCTAGATATCTAGTTTGATATATTGTGTAATGTTAGATACCTTGTTTGTTTTTGTAATGCTATAATTACGACAACTCCTGAGCCACTATTTTGTCTTGTGAACTTGTATTTGTGCAAAGTATCTTGCTTTATAAATGTTGGAAATATTGAATGTCAAGTTGTTTTGAGATGTTGGGCTGCACATCCCACTTTAGAATTGAGAATTCTTGTAAGTGGCAATTTGATTGGGGGTGGGGAGCAGGGCTCAAAAATAACGACATTCTAGTGTATTTGTACCATCTAGAACAAAAAAAAACCAATTGAGATTTTAAATAGCCCTTATTTTAAAGAATGATTTTTCATATATTTTAGTTGTAAAATCAGCATTTTAAATAAACCTAATCTTAATTAGAACCTATATTCACTCTACTACCCATATTGTAGAGATTTCAAAAACAAAAACCGGATAGATGTAAGGGTTATCCTTATTTTGATGGGAAAAAAATGCTTTTTTCGAGCACCGGTGGGGATTATACCCGGGCGGGTGAAAAAATAAGGTATGTAAAGAGAGAGAGAGAGAGAGAGGAGAATTTTTTAACGTCGTAGGAAACTATCTCAAGAGATCAAATTAATCTATCCGACAAGATTTGAACTTAAGACCTTTGATTCAAGAGGGAAAAGAGAGAGAAGAGAGAGAAGAGAGAGAGAGAGAACTATACAAGTTACAACGGTTGGAATAAAGAAAATGTATTACGAAATAATGATTATATTTTTGATTGCAAGCAATTGTGTCTGTAGTAAAGGCGAATGTGTAAAAACCGACCCCTAGTTGCTCCACGAATGGGAACGCCCACAGAATCTCTTCTGGGCCAACAGCATGGCTTGGGTCAGTGTAGTGGCCGGCTCGGTCACTTGGATCTCAGGAAAAGTGCTGTCCTCCAATCTCCTTTGCAGGAGCGCCATGGCTTGTCGGATGCTCGGTCGGGCTTCCACCTCCGGGTTGGCACAGGCCAATCCCACCAGAACCACCTGTTGCAGCTCATCGGCGTCAAATTCCCCGGCCAATCTGGGGTCGGCGGCGTCGGTAAGGCTCGTGGGCGAGCGCCGGTAAATGTCCCACACCCAGTCCACCAAGATGGCAGGTTCCCCTTCCTTGTTATTGTCGCCGATGGGCTTCCTCCCGGTGGCCAGCTCAAGGGCCAGAACGCCTAAGCTAAATACGTCGCAGGCGGGTGTGGCGGCGCAGGCTACGCTGCTCTCCAGCAGCATCTCCGGCCCGGCGTAGCCCCAAGTTCCCGCGCTGCCGGAGAACCTCTCGCTGCCCTTGTCGACGTCTGACAGAAAGGCAAGGCCGAAGTCGCCTAGGCGGGCGTTCATGTGCGCGTCGAACATCACGTTGGCGCTCTTGACGTCCCGGTGCACGGCAACCTGCGTCCACTCCTCGTGCATGTATGCCAAGCCGGCTGCGACCTGGCGGAGCGTCTGAGCGCGCCTGCTCCAGCCCAAGACAGTGGGGCTCTTGTGCAGCAATGATTGGAGGTCACCGAAGGGCATGTGGAGATACACTACAAGCGACTGATCGGGGTGATAGCACCAGCCGAGCAACGGCACGAGGCTGGGATGCCGGAAGGTTGTAATGAGTGACGCCTTGGTGATGAACTCGTCCTTGTCCGGCCACAGCACTCTGGAAACTCGCTTCACCGCCACCTGAAGCTGCCGGACTTGATGGCCTCTTGGCCCTCCTGATCCGGCCGATAGCGTCCCGCGATACACGATGCCGAAATTTCCACGGCCGATTATGTTGGCCGGATGGAAGCCGCCGGTGGAGTAGCTCAGCTCCTCCAAGCAGAACTCGCGGGGGAATCCGTCGATTCGGTCTGCGTCCACGATTTCCGCTGGCACATGAGAAGCCATGAACTCATGCTGCGCTCTCTTCCCCTTCCTGTAGTGGGATATGGCCTTGTGCATGTCTAACAAAGCTTCGAAACAATGTCTCCTGCAGCTGCGGACAATGATGGATCGTCTAACTATGCGTGAAGGAAGTGAAATCAAAGAAATGTCGATGATGATGGGTAAGCTGCCTTTTTCAAGAAGACGTAGCAAGCACGCAGCGTAGAGCTTTTTTAATGGACGACTGGTTGTCAGAAATGGAAAATATATAGCTCTCCACGAACCCACTCATTACTGGCCATCTTCGACCCTTCTCTCTCTCTCTCTCTCTCTCTCTCTCTCTCTCTCTCTCAAGGTCTTCGTCCACAGACGAGGAAGTTATCGTAGTGCCCCTCACGCTGGGATTTGACCCTTAGGCCTGAATTTCATTAATCAACCCTCTGACTCTTTCGATTGTTCTCTCTCCTGACTCTTTCAATTGTTCTCTCTCTAGATTCTAGAACATCATCGCATGAGCCAAGTGCACGACACGATTCACACGAGTCACGACGTAATGTCCATTTCATTTGTCGCCTCCCCTCATTCAAGCACGTTGAAGTTGCTCTTTAAGTCAGGGACTGCAAGAAAATCATGTTCGCTACGGCATTTCAAAAGAATGAATACTTTTTACAATTATCAATACAAAAAAGCTTCTTTTCTCTTGGGAAGAAGTGATGCTTTATTAAAAAAAATTCTGAAGTAGAAGTCGAAGACGAGTCGTCACTAAACAAGAGAGACTTTTCTTTTAAGTTTTAGGCAAGGATCAAGAGGCGCCTTGACAATATCTTCGTTTCAGATAAGGACTTCTCGTCTACATCTTCCTCTTTTTATTTTGCTTTTTTTTTTCTTATTATTATTTTTTTAAAAAGAGAAAAAGAGAGGAAAAAACAAAAGGGGAAAAAAAAGAAAAAAGAACAGAGTGTGGAAGACCTAGCTAACCATTTACAATCTTCAAGCATGAACTCTTCTTAGACTATAAACTTTAAGTATTAATCTATCTCAAGCTATGAGCAACATTAATCTTTACCGTATTCATATGAAATCCCTAATCTTTAAGTATTAGAAAAATGAACCTAATCATGAGATTGGTCAATTTTCCTAATCATGTGATTAACCAAGCTTTGTAACCATGAGGTTAGCCATTATTTCATAATTTAAGAGAATTTCTTCTTTTAAAATGAGGCTTGATTGAGCTTCCTCAAACTTGAGATTCACCTAAGTTTATGAAACACAAAGTAGATCATTAGTAAATGGCCACACTTAAGATTTTCAATAGTAAGAGTTTAATCAATAAGTCTTTAGTCATAAGAATCGTTAGTCCTAAACTTCTTAAGCATGATTAGGAAGTATAAATACTTCAATGCTTTAAGAATCATGAGAATTATAAGCATTAGTGTTAGCATGAAATCTTAATCGCTAACCGTAATCTTTTATAAGCATTGGTAATCCTTAATCAAAATCATTAGTACTCGTAAGATTCCTCCCCAGTCTCTCAGGATGTCCAGTATCTTCCCCTGTACTCAAATCCCTCTTCAGAAAAGAAAGATCTTGTTTCTACTTGTTTTGGCTTAGAGAAAGAAAATGTTCTAGAGAGAGGTTATTCAGATTTTGGATATTTTTGGATAGAAAAATATCTCTTCTTATTAAAATAGATTCCCCCGAAACAGAAGCTCAAAAAGATTTCTCAGAAGGTGCATTAGAAATCAATTATAATCTGTTCAAAAGGCCTTATCCTCAGGGTCCAGATTTTTGAAAAATTTTAAATTAAGATTCTGAGGGGCCAATCAGATTCATCCAAATGTATGGAGGAGATAAATGAAGAAATAAAGAAAATCTCCCCAAAAATGAGTAAATACTCACATAAGATGAAGAGTTGACTAAGGACAAGGATATTAGTTAAAAAAAGAAGAGATATTTTGTGAAATGATGCATTTTTGACACCTCAGTGTGGGGGAATTTTCCTCATGAGAAGGAGGTGCCTATTTCACACGTGTGGGTGAGTTTTAAGCTCACAAATAATGAGATATTTTCATCTCTCCTCTCTCCTGCTTCAACTAGATCCAAAAAGTGAGCTAAACTGACCTAAAAATGGTCAAAAATTGACGAAACTGATCTGAAAAATTCTAGAATCAGTTTGCTTGGTTCCCGGGGCCTCCACCTTCCAAAAAAGTTTGTATCACGTGCGTTCAAAGGCATATTTTAAAACCCCTCTGTAGCCTGATTTCCCCTATTTTATGCATACCTCCTATTACTTTTGTAATATGTTATTATAACCCTCCTGTAATTTTAAAATTTCCAGCTCATAGAATTTTTCCCCCCCTCTAGTAAATTTAAATTTAAAGATATCACGCCCCTTACAATTATTGAAAAAGGTGATCACAAGAATAATCGATAAGCCTTTGTCAACTTGCATATACTACTACATCTAGAAGGATGCCGTCATGTTGTACACATTCTCACCTTGACCTTATCTTGGAATTTGTGCATTCCAAGAGAAAACAAGGGAGATCCTTAAGAACATGTTCTTTCTAAATGCCTTATGTTTAGGAAAATCAAGTGAGGGAGTAAAATTTATAGAAGAAGTGCATAGTGATTCATTCAATCACTTCATTGTAAAGGTTTATTGATTGAAGAAGAGATTTGGGAACTTCTTTCACCTTTGAAAGGAAGAATAAGAGGAAAGAAATCAGCCCATTAGTAGAAGAAGAAAGCAATCTTCCTATTATCCAACATGAATGAAAATCTCAACCCATAGAAACTCTTTGAGATAACCCACAAGCAGCCCATTAGTAGCAATATGCCCATTGTCCTCCTGCAAGAATCAAAACCCTCTTTAAGCTAACCCACAAGCCATTAGAGTGAAAAGTGAACCCACAATAGAATAGATTATAGAAGGGGATTTGAAAAAAATTAGAGCACAAAGATAGAGAAAGGGGGAAGAGGCGTCCAAAAGGAAGGAGGGAGTACTAAAGAGAGAGCATCATTACGTGAGATGTTTCTTTATTGCTTCTCTCTTTTACAGCAACTAATTTAAAACACTTCACTTTAAATTTAAAAAACGTTAAATAGAGTGTGGAGCCAAAAAAGAACTTTAGAGTGTGGGGCCAAAAAACACTACTAGATTTGAACCCTCTACCTAGACCCCAACAAAATTATGTCATACCACTAGAATAGTACCCTACTTCTGAAGTTTCGTGAATAAAAACACTCCTTATTTTATTTTTTCCAGGCACAATTGTAATACCCCTCCTTTCTTTTTAAAACTGTAAGTGAGATTTATATTAAAACCCATCCTTTTGAACGCACGTGCTACACCTACAAGTCTATAAGGTGGAGGCCCCGGGGCTTGGTTAGAGGCTTGCTTTTTCTTATAAATGAAGCCTCCCCCTTTGTAAATGGTTAATAGTATTTTATGCACTGTTACTCTACTCCACCCCAGAGTCAAGAACTATGAATTGACCATTCTCTCTTCTAAAGAATTGGTGGCCACTCTTGTTGCAAACAAGAGTAGATCCCTCAAACCATCAAGCCAAAAGAAAGCTCCCAGAATTTCATGTAAGTTAGAAATCTTACTTTTTCTTTATTCTTTTAATGGTTTTCTAAATTTTTGTTATCTTAAAATGATAAACAGATACTATGCCTTGTTGGAAAGGCTTTCCCCCTCTCTTCTTCTTAAATTCAGTCTTCTTTATCCTAGTTAAGTAATCTAATTGTTGGAATTAATCTTTTCATATTGTTTCTCTTTTAAAAGTGAAATTTGATTAGTTTAGAGTGCTTAAAATTGAAAAATGGTCAGCCAAACAAAGGAGGTTATGGCAAAATTTTCTAAAATTTGGTGAAATAAGTTTTATCTTTTATTATCCAAAACGAGTAATCCCCACCAAATTGTGTATTCTAAAAGTGTAATTTTGATTTTATGCATAGAAAGATGCATAAAGAAATTTATTTTTTATTTCAAAAGAGTTATTCTTATCAATTTTGATTTTATGCATAGAAAGATGCACAAAGAAATTTATTTTTATTTCAAAAGAGATATTCTCATCAATTTTGATTTTATGCATAGAAAGATGCATAAAGAAATTTATTTTTATTTCAAAAGAGTTATTCTCATCAATTTTGATTTTATGCATAGAAAGAGGCATAAAGAAATTTATTTTTATTTCAAAAAACTTATTCTCATCAATTTTCATTTTATGCATAAAGAAATTTACTATTAATTCAAAAGAGTTATTTTCATCAATTTTTATTTTATGCTTAGAAAGATGCATAAAGAAATTTATTTTTATTCCAAAAGAGTTATTCTCATCAATTTTGATTTTATGCATAGAAAGATGCATAAAGAAATTCATTTTTATTCCAAAAGAGTTATTCTCATCAATTTTGATTTTTTGCATAAATAGATGCATAAAGAATTTATTTTTATTCCAAAAGAGTTATTCTCATCAATTTTGATTTTATGCATAAATAGATGCATAAAGAATTTATTTTTATTCCAAAAGAGTTATTCTCATTAAAATTGAATTTATGCATAGAAAGATGCATAAAAGATTTATTTTTATTTTGAAAGTGTTATTCTCTTTAAAATTGAAATTATGCATAAATAGATGTGTAAAGAATCTTTATATAAAAAATAAGGATTCTCTTGCATTCTAAGGATAGATGTAATGAGATGTGATGCGAATCAAATAGATGAGAATGTATGGATGGATAGATGTGATGAGAATGAGAGGTAAATAGATGTGATGAGATGGGATGCAAATCAGATAGATGGGAATGAATGGATGGATGGATACGATGAGAATAGGAGTGACGAGAATGTAAGGTGAATAGATGTGATGAGAAGTAATGTGAATCAGATGGATGGGAACGAATGGATGGATAGATGTGGATGTATGTGAAAGAATGGATGTGGATGTATGTGAAGGATGGAAGTGGATATAAGAGAAAGAATGGATGTGGATGTATGTGAAGGATGGAAGTGGATGTATAAGAAAGAATGGATGTGGATGTATGTGAAAGAATGGATGTGGATGTATGTGAAGGATGGAAGTGGATGTATGTGAAGGATGGAAGTGGATGTATGTATGTGAAAAGATGGATGTGGATGTATGTGAAGGATGGAAGTGGATGTATGTGAAGGATGGAAGTGGATGCATGAGAAAGAATGGATGTGGATGTATGTATGTGAAAAGATGGATGTGGATGTATGTGAAAGGATAGATGTGGATGTGTATGTGATAAGTATGGATGTGGATGTATGTGGAAGAATATATGTGGATGTGAATGTGATGGATATGAATGAGGATAGAGGCGATGAGATGGAAGTAAATTGGATAGATATGAATGATAAAGGTGGTGAATGAATGATATGGGATGTGAATGAATGTGTTAGCATGTGAATCAGGATGTGAATAAATGATAAGGGATGTGAATGAACCTGTGAATCAGGATGTGAATGAATGATATAGGATGTGAATGAATGTGATATGATGTGAAATGGATGTGATAAGATGCGATGTAAACTGGATAGATGCTAATGTATGTGAAGTGATGAGATGTATGGGTAGATGCAAGTGGATGAGATCTGATGAGGATAAATGAGGAAATAAGTGATGAGATAGAAAAAGATGTAATTAGATGAGAATGGGAATGCTTATGAAATGAATGTGGATGGATGTGTGAATGATGTGGATGATGTGGATTGGTGTGTGTATGATGAGTGAATGATGTGGATGGACGTATGGATGATGTGGACTAATGTAGATAGATGAGGATGGATGTATGAATGATGTGGATTAATGTGGATTGATGTGGATGGATGTATGAATGATGTGGATTGATGTGAATGATGTGGATTGATGAGTGGATGATATAAATTGATGTGGATGGATGTATGAATGATGTGGATTGATGTGAATGATGTGGATTGATGTGGATGGATGTATGAATGATGTGGATTGATGTGAATGATGTGGATTGATGTGAGTGGATGATATAAATTGATGTGGATGATGTGGATTGGTGTGTGTATGACGAGTGAATGATGTGGATTGATGTGGATGGACGTATGGATGATGTGGATTGATGTGTGGATAATGTGGATTGATGTGAATGGATGTGTGGATAATGTGGATTAATGTGGATGAATTTATGGATGATGTGGATTGATAGGTGGATGATGCGATTGGATGTGATTTGATGTGGGAATGATGTGGTGTGATAGGAATCGATGAAGAAAATAAAATTGTGGTAAGATGAGAAAAGATGGGGACTAATGTGAAAGGATGCGGAGTAATGAGAAAAGATGGAAATATTGTTGGAACTGTATTTATATGTGAAACCTATTTTTCAATGAGTGTTTTATGTCAAGAATGCTGTGGAAGCATTTTGACCGTCTTGTGAATGAGGTCGTGGAGACCTATCTATTAAAGTTGCAACTGCTGACGGAGAGTCAACGGAGGACGTCTCGCGTAGCAAGGTCAGCCGAGGTCTTGACCAGCCTCGGTTTGATTTAAATGGTGGGCTTCCGGTACAGTGGATGAGGGACCAAGGAAGCAGCCTATGAGTGAAGCGCTGTTGGAATTAGGGTTGCAGGAAAGCACACAAAGCTTGGAGAAGAAGAAGCAAGAATGCACACAACACAAAGTATTAGATTGTGTCAATGTACAAAGATAAGTTAGCCCTAGAATGATGGGCGTATCTACAAGCCGAGGGAAAAAACCTCCTAAAGAGGGAAAAAGTGCCCCGACGGTCCTAAGTGTGTTCACACATCACTGCCTATATATATGGCAACAAATCCCCCCTGGGAGTGATGGTGTGAACGAGAGTTGGCACTCATGTATAGGGGAGTGCCATGCCCGAAGTAGATCAGTCCACAAAGGGGAGCAAGCCCAAAGCTTTGCGAAAAGCTTCGAACTTCTCACGAGGAAGCGCCTTTGTGAAAAGATCGGCGAGGTTGTCCTGTGTTGGCACATAGGCCAAGCTGATCTCTCCTGCTGAGAGTCTCTCCCTGACATAGTGATAATGCACCTCAATGTGTTTTGTGCGAGCATGAAAAACTGGGTTTCTCGCAACTGCCAATGCGCTCTGACTGTCAGTGAAGATAGAGGTGGCAGACTCCTGTCCAACACCCAAGTCAGCCCCATAAGCCGTTTGAGCCACACACACTCAACCGTAGCTGTGAAAGCTGCCCTGTACTCACCTTCACAACTAGAAGTGGCCATAGTAGGTTGTTTCTTGCTCAACCAAGATATGCATGAGCTACCGAGCATGAAACAAAAACCACTTGTGGACACTCTTGTGTCATAGCAACCAGCCCAATCTGAGTCCGAAAAAGCATGTAAATCTGGCGGCAACAACGATCCCCCTTTGGGATAAAGCAACCCAAGATGTATGGTGCCACTCAAGTAGCGAAAGATGCGTTTAACGGCCTTCCAATGCTGAGACCCTGGGCTATGCATAAACCTGCTCACCTGTGAGACTGCAAACTGAATGTCTGGCCTCATTATGCATACATAAATGAGGCAACCAACAGCTGTCTGATAGAGTGTGACATCAAAGTGATCTCCAGCATCATGAAGACTCAACTTGAAACCTGTCTCCATTGGAGTAGCAATAGGCTTGCAGTCTTCAAGGCCAAATCTTCGCAACAATGTCTCAATATACTTTGTCTGACACAAAGCAATACCTCCATCACACTGCTTAAATTGTATCCCCAAATAATGATGCAAATGCCCCAAATCTGACATCTCAAAAGAGGCATTCAAATCAGCCTTAAAATCAGCAATATGACTCTCATTTGGTCCTGTGAGCAGCATGTCATCGACATAGAGAGCGATGACTAGATGTACATCATCCACACGTTTAACATACAAAGTGCTTTCTGTTGGACTATTCTGAAAATTATGTGCAGTCAAATATGCATGTATCTTTTCATACACCAAGCTCGTGGAGCTTGCTTTAAACCATATAAAACCTTTTTTAACCTGCACACTTTGTTTTCCTGCCCTCTTTGAACAAAACCATGAGGCTGCGTTACATACACCTCCTCATGTAAATCTCCATTCAAGAACACAGTCTTTATGTCCAACTGATGTACATTCCAACCATTATGAGCTGCCAATGCACAAATGCTACGAATGGTAGTCATACGACAAGTGGGAGCAAAGGTCTCATCAAAATCAATGCCCTTTTCTTGAGCATACGAATGGTAGTCATACGACAAGTGGGAGCAAAGGTCTCATCAAAATCAATGTTCTTGAGCATAACCCTTTGCAACAAGTCTAGCTTTATAGCAATCAACACTGCCATCTGGCTTTCGTTTCAACTTAAAAACCCACTTACATCCAATGGCCTTTTTACCAATAGGCAAATCACACAAAGATCATGTACCATTCTTCATTATAGCATCATATTCACTTTGCATTGCAGCCAACCAATTTTCTAATTTTTGTGCCTCATCAAATGAAAGAGGTTCTTCCTCTTCACACATACTAGACACAGCCAAAGCATAACAATCTGATGCATAAGAGGCATGCTGAAAACCTGAACGAGTACGACTAGACATAGGTGCATCAATTTTACTATCACGCTAGGTTTGAACCAGCCATTTAGGCATACCTTTAGCCTGCTGATTTTCAGCCCTATCTTCATAAATTACATCCTGTAAATCTGCATCAGAAATAGGCTGATCTATGATGTCATTTGAAATCTGCATAGGCTGAATATTTACCTCATTAGGACTTACATTCGAATTCCCACCTGTAAAGAGAGGCAACAACGTATCAAATACATCCCGTGAGCTCACACCTGTCTCTTTGGTATACATGATAACAAAGGCTGCACAGCATCTTCCACAAAAACAACATCTCGACTAATCAAGATACGCTTTGACTGCGGATGATACAATCTGTAACCCTTGCTCTCAGCACTGTAACCAACAAAAATGCATTTGACAGCCTTATCATCCAATTTTCTGCGTTGTTGCACAGGCACTAAAGCATAGGCCAAGCAACCAAAGACACGCAAGTGACCAATAGAAGGCTTCCTGCCATGCCAAGCTTCGTATGGAGTAATAGACTGCACGGCCTTAGTGGGACACCTGTTGAGTACATATGCAACACACATGACAGCCTCAAGCCAAAATGCATGTGGCAAAGCTTGGCTCTTGACCATACATCGTGCCATCTCCATAAGTGACCTGTTTTTCCTCTCAGCAACACCATTTTGCTGAGGGGTATACGGCACTGTACATTGGTGTTTTATCCCATGACTAGCCAGAAATGCATCAAACTCTTTAGACATGTACTCCCTGCCTCGATCAGAACGGAGGGTGCCCACATTACAATTGGATACATTTTCAACCATAAGCAAAAACTGTTTGAAGCACAAAAACACTTCGGACTTTGCCTTCAGTGGATATACCCATGCATGCCTTGAGTAATCATCAATGAAAGCCACGAAGTACAAGTGTTTACCAAATGACGGAGTTTGCATAGGCCCACATACATCACTATGTACAAGTTGCAATTTGCGAGTGGCCCGCACAGAACCATCCTTTGGAAACGCAGAACGCTGCATTTTGCCCAAAATACAGCCTTCACAAACATGTTTCAATGGTGCCTCAAGAGGGGGCAATGCAGCAACCATATCAAATTTCTGCAAACACAGCAAACTAGCAAAGTTCAGATGACCAAAACGAGCATGCCATAGTTTTGCATCTGAAAGTGCCTTTTCATCAGAAACTGCATTTGCTGAATCTTCCACACACTTGTCATAAGAATTGAGCCTATACATCCCACGAAACAAGGTGCCAGATACAATAATCGTATCAGCAGAAGTCAAATCATGAACAGTATATCTGTCATCCACAAATTTGACTACAAGTCTAAGTCTAGTAAGCGTAGAGACAGACATTAGATTCTTCTTTATCCCTGGCACATACAAAGCATCTGAAAGTGTGAAAGCGCTGCCATTTGCAGCAGTAAGCATAATTTTACCAATGCCCTTCATTGGGTAAGAAGCATTATTGGCACATGTGACAGTATTTCCATTAGGGACAGCCTCAAGAAAAGTGAACATATCATGATGCGAGGTAATGTGCTTTGTAGCACCACTGTCAAAATACCATACATGAGAGTCAACAGAAACTGCCAAACATGCATCATGTACAAATGGGTCATACTGGCAATACACGCTAAACGCCCATTCTGTATCCTGCACAACATTTACAGAATCTGCATTTGTAGAAGCATCCACTATTGTGGCTGCATTTGGCTCTTTCTTCTTTGCCTCTTTAGCCTTTAGCTTAGGGAAATTCTTAATGACATGATCATTTGCCTTACAATAGTTGCACCTGGTCTTTTTCTTGCCTTTATCAAGAGCTTTCTCAGACTTATTATTGCTACCTGTGGAAGGAGAAGAAGTTGCAGACCTACTAATAGGAGAAGAAAGAGTGGAAGGGGCTGCCTTACCACTTCTTCTCTCTGCTGGGCAGCAATAAATGCCTGATCAACTGCACGCTGCCTAGCCCTGTTTTGCCTGGACTGCGCTTCTTGCAAGAGCTTGTTGACTAAAGTATCATACTTGACAACATCAGGTCTGTCCTCAGTAACAAGTCTCCACGTGGAAGCAAAAGTCTGATATGACTCAGGTAAAGCATCAAGAACAGTCTGCACAAGAGAATGATCTCGAATAATCTCATCTGCAAAAATCAACTATTCCTTGAGATCTTTAATCTCAGCAAGAAAAACATTCATGTCATCATCTTCCTGCATAATCTTCGATTCTAGCTCTTTACGCAGGTAAGAGATTTTTGCCTCGTTACGACCTGCATACAAACCAGCTAGAATATCCCAAGCCTGTTTTGCTGTTTTAGCTGAACGAATATGTGGAGTGATGTTACGTTTGATAGAAAGTGCAATCAAGGCATGAGCCTACGCATCTTTACCATCCCAACGAGCTTGTTCAGCAGTGGGTAAAACAGCAGCAACAGTAGAGCTGCTAGAACCTGTAACATCCTCAACAGATCCTACATCCACAGAACCTGGACGTACATCCATACCTTGCACAATGTTCCACACTCCTTTTGCAACCAAAACATGCTGCATCATGTACGCCCAAAGTGGGTAGTTGTTGTCCCACAGAACCTGGACATACATCCATACCTTGCACAATGTTCCACACTCCTTTTGCAACCAAAACATACTGCATCATGTATGCCCAAAGTGGGTAGTTGCTGTCTCCATCCAGTTTGTCTTCAGCAGACAACATGCGAAATACATCATTACTGTTATCATCCACCATGGCCACTGACTGAAACTGATGCAAAAGCTACCTGTAGTGAAGCAAAGGCTGAATAGAAAACAACTCGTGCTATGTAGCACGGTCCACAATAGAATACGTATGCCTGTTTTGCAAAAAACTGCACTGTCGAAATTTCTACAGAAAATGACGAAAACACCTGTGCAGAACTTGAAATGCAAAAACGGAGCCCGAAACGACCTCAGATCCAATTTCTGAGAACGCTAAGCCCTATGGGCACTTCTACAGAGTATAGGGACCTGCTAGCGCTCGTGAAAGCTCACCTCAATCGGAGAATGTGAGTCGGAGGGTGCTAGCAGTGTAGCCCTGGGAGCCGATGCCTGCTCTGATACCAATTGTTAGAATTAGGGTTGCAAGAAAGCACACAAAGCTTGGAGAAGAAGAAGCAAGAATGCACACAACACAAAGTATTAGATTGTGTCAATGTACAAAGACAAGTTAGCCCTAGAATGATGGGCGTATCTACAAGCCGGGGAAAAAAACCTCCTAAAGAGGGAAAAAGTACCCTGGCGGTCCTAAGTGTGTTCACACATCACTGCCTATATATATGGCAACAAGCGCTAGGTGACCTGCGAAGGATCCTAGAGGGTGCTGACCATACGGTGCTCGGGCTTTGGGTCACCGAAGATACCCACAAGTACGTCGAGGAAGATATTGGAACAAGGAGTAAGAGTTGTTTTCTAAATTCGGGCATGGATCTAGTTGATTGACCTTACTGGTCCACAAACGGATGAGTCCATGGCTCTTTTATATGGATCTGTTGGTTGATCTTGCTGATCTTCAACGGAGATTCCATCTGGATATTTTTATGTGATTATATTGCCAATACTATGAGCTAGGAACTATTGAAAAGGCCCCTGAGTAAATAGGTGGTGAGCATTCTGGTTGCCAATGATGCCATAGGTACACCGATGAAGGAAGGAATTGGAAATTAGGATTCAACTGGATAATTAGAGGATTATAATCAGTATTACATCTGGATATTTTTATGTGATTATATTGCCAGTACTATGAGCTAGGAACTATTGAAAATGCCCCTGAGTAAATAGGTGGTGAGCATTCTGGTTGCCAATGATGCCATAGGTACACCGATGAAGGAAGGAATTGGAAATTAGGATTCAACTGGATAATTAGAGGATTATAATCAGTATTACTATGGTTTCATTAAATTATTGTTTTAAAGATTGTTGAATATGTGAAAAAGGCAAGTTCATATTGGGTGTGTAAGTGGTGTGACTAGTTTTATGTTTACATAAATATCCAGCTAGGGGGCTTGGGAACTCTTTTCCCTGGTACCCGAGACAAAACCTAACCAAAATTCCTAATTGGATCCCATCACTACAGTGGTTGGGCGGTTAGCTAACCCATGGGAATGGATGGGGTTAGGCTCGACTGATGGATCCCTAAATCAAGACTCAATATCTGTATAGTACAATAGATGAAGTAAATCCCGGATAAAAATTGTTCTATGGAAAAGAATCAACGGCTGTGCCTCTCGATGAGGAAAAAGGCATTGGTCTCTATGATCCAAGTACAATCTTTTCCCTGATCTGACTATGGGACTTACGGGTTCAGTTAGATCAGTTCTGTTAGTTAAGGCTTTTGACTACGTTAGAGAAAAGTTATCCTAGAGGAATCACCCGTGCTTTCCGGGCAAGGGAAGTTTTTCCGGGTTCGGTTTTGGAAGAATCGATGGATTAGTCTCTTGTCCAGATATCCGTTGGGCAAGGCCCCAAGTGTGGGACCTTGCCTCGTGCAAGAAGTGCTACTTCCGTTGCTAGCTCCCCTGAATTCGTTGCGCTCGGGGATCATACAGCTGGTATTAGAGCAAATTGGCTAATAAGGATCAATCGAGAAGCCAAGAATGTCACGAATTTATGAAGAAGCAGTAAATGGTTGTAATAATTGTGTGATAAAATTCATACAAATTGAAATTTGTAAATTGGTAATTGGGTCTTCAGATGGAAGTACTACAATTGTATGGAATCCCTTATCTAAAAAGAGTAATCCCCACCAAATTGTATATTCTAAAAGTGTAATTTTGATTTTATGCATAGAAAGATGCATAAAGAAATTTATTTTTCATTTCAAAAGAGTTATTCTCATCAATTTTGATTTTATGCATAAAAAGATACATAAAGAAATTTATTTTTATTTCAAAAGAGTTATTTTCATCAATTTTGATTTATGCAAAGAAAGATGCATAAAGAAATTTATTTTTATTTCAAAAGAGTTATTCTCATCAATTTGATTTTATGCATAGAAAGATGCATAAAGAAATTTATTTTTATTTCAAAAGAGTTATTCTCATCAATTTTTAATTTAAGGGAGGAAAGAGGCATAAAGAAATTTATTTCAAAAGAGTTATTCTCATCAATTTTCATTTTATGCATAGAAAGATGCATAAAGAAATTTACTTTTAATTCAAAAGAGTTATTTTTATCAATTTTTATTTTATGCATAGAAAGATGCATAAAGAAATTTATTTTTATTCCAAAAGAGTTATTCTCATCAATTTTGATCTTATGCATAAATAGATGCATAAAGAAATTTATGTTTATTCCAAAAGAGTTATTCTCATCAATTTTGATCTTATGCATAAATAGATGCATAAAGAATTTATTTTTATTCCAAAAGAGTTATTCTCATCAATTTTGATCTTATGCATAAATAGATGCATAAAGAATTTATTTTTATTCCAAGAGTTATTCTCATTAAAATTGAATTTATGCATAGAAAGATGCATAAAAGATTTATTTTTATTTTGAAAGTGTTATTCTCCTTAAAATTAAAATTATACATAAATAGATGTGTAAAGAATCTTTATATCAAAAATAAGGATTCTCTTGCATTCTAAAAATAGAAGTGAGGAGATGTGATGCGAATCAAATAGATGAGAATGAATGGATGGATAGATGTGATGAGAATGAGAGGCAAATAGATGGGATGAGATGGGATGCAAATCAGATAGATGGGAATGAATGGATGGATGCATATGAGGTAAATAGATGTGATGAGATGTGATGAGATGGGATAGATGGGAATGAATGGATGGATGCGATGAGAATAGGAGTGACGAGAATGTGAGGTGAATAGATGTGATGACTCATGAGAAGTAATGTGAATCAGATAGATGGGAATGAATGGATGGATAGATGTGGATGTATGTGAAAGAATGGATGTGGATGTATGTGAAGGATGGAAGTGGATGTATGAGAAAGAATGGATGTGGATGTATGTGAAGGATGGAAGTGGATGCATGAGAAAGAATGGATGTGGATGTATGTATGTGAAAAGATGGATGTGGATGTATGTGAAAGAATGGATGTGGATGTATGTGAAGGATGGAAGTGGATGTATGAGAAAGAATGGATGTGGATGTATGTATGTGAAAAGATGGATGTGGATGTATGTGAAAGAATGGATGTGGATGTATGTGAAGGATGGAAGTGGATATATGAGAAAGAATGGATGTGGATGTATGTATGTGAAAAGATGGATGTGGATGTATGTGAAAGGATAGATGTGGATGTGTATGTGATAAGTATGGATGTGGATGTGAATGTGATAATTATGGATGTGGATATGTATGTGATAAGTATGGATGTGGATGTGATAAGTATGGATGTGGATGCATGTGGAAGAATATATGTGGATGTGAATGTGATGGACATGAACGAGGATAGAGGCGATGAGATGGAAGTAAATTGGATAGATATGAATGATAAAGGATGTGAATGAATGAATGTGTTAGCATGTGAATCACGATGTGAGTGAATGATAAGGGATGTGAATGAATGTGATAACCTGTGAATCAGGATGTGAATGAATGATATAGGATGTGAAATGGATGTGATAAGGATGCGGTGTAAACTGGATAGATGTTAATGTATGTGAAGTGATGAGATGTATGGGTAGATGCAAGTGGATGAGATCTGGAGGATAAATGAGAAAATAAGTGATGAGATAGAAAAAGATGTGATTAGATGAGAATGGGAATGCTTATGAAATGAATGTGGATGGATGTGTGAATGATGTGGATTGATGAGTGGATGATATAAATTGATGTGGATGTTGTGGATTGGTGTGTGTATGATGAGTGAATGATGTGGATGGACGTATGGATGATGTGGATTAATGTAGATAGATGAGGATGGATGTATGAATGATGTGGATTAATGTGGATTGATGTGGATGGATGTATGAATGATGTGGATTGATGTGAATAATGTGGATTGATGAGTGGATGATATAAATTGATGTGGATGATGTGGATTGGTGTGTGTATGATGAGTGAATGATGTGGATTGATGTGGATGGACGTATGGATGATGTGGATTGATGTGTGGATAATGTGGATGTGATGTGAATGGACATATGGATGATGTGTGGATAATGTGGATTGATGTGAATGGATGTATGGATGATGTGAATGGATGTGTGGATAATGTGGATTGATGTGAATGGATGTGTGGATAATGTGGATTGATGTGGATGAATGTATGGATGATGTGGATTGATGTGTGGATGATGCGATTGGATGTGATTTGATGTGGGAATGATGTGATGTGATAGGAATCGATGAAGAAAATAAAATTGTGGTAAGATGAGGAAAGATGGGGACTAATGTGAAAGGATGCGGAGTAATGAGAAAAGATGAAAATATTGTTGGAACTGTATTTATATGTGAAACCTATTTTTAAATGACTGTTTTATGTCATTTAAATTACATAAAATGACTGTTTTGTTGGAACTGTATTTATATGTGAAACCTATTTTTAAATGATTGTTTTGAAATGACTGTTTTATGTCAAGAATGCTGGGGAAGCATTTTGACCGTCTTGTGAATGAGGTCGTGGAGACCTAATTGTATCCCCAATCCTGAATCATTTGAAATTGTCGCATGAATGGTCTACCCAATATCACTTCATAGTTTGGATGCTTTCCAAAATCCACTACTGTGCAAATGTGTGCTCATATTCAATCCCACATGTGGTGACCAATATGTTCTCTAGCAGCCCAATGGGATGTTCTAAGCTTCCATCTACTAGCTGCAAGCGCATCCTTGTACTCCTAATAGCTGGTTCGCCCCACTTTTCCCAAATGGACCTTGTCACAATGCCCACTCCTGCACCACTATCAAGTATTGCAGTTGAAGCTACTTTTCGCACTTCTAATGGGAGGGTAGCATTTCCCTGATCGTCCTCACAAAATTTTCCTACTTTGTTGATAGGAACTGGCATAACATGCTTTGCCTCAGGGTGTATAGTACATTGATGGTGACCCTTTTGTAGCAATACCTGCTCTGACAAACATGTGGCAATATCATTCCACAACTTTGGTCGAAGCTTTATCAAATCAAGCAAAGGTAAGGTACAAGCCACTGGTGCTGACAAAATAGCTTGCATGGTACCCATATCCATCTCCTCTGTCAACCTTCTATGCATGGAGGGTATCCTCAAGGTTTGAGAACAGTTCTCATATTCTCCCAAATAAGATGGTAAGGTTTTCATTGTATGCTTACTTCTAGGAGAAACAATTGTTTGAACTTCCTCCTGGATGCTTGGGCGTCTAAAGTTGTTTTCTGTGCCCCTAGTAAAATCCGCTTCAGAGAATGGAGGTGAAATAATAGAGGACATATTGTCATTAACTTTCTCATGAACTACTGCCCACATCTCATTTGCCATGTCCTCGTTAGCATCGTTCATCATTGCATGGGAAGGCAAGACTAGGTGGTGGCAGAATGCCTTCTTTCAATGGGGTGTCAATTGGTGCAGACTTCTCGCTATGAGCTTGTGAGATCGGCTCACTTTTCATTTCCCAACTTGATGACACTTCTGGTATGGTTTCTAATGTTGGCTTAAGAGAGGTTGGGCCCCGAGGGATAGGTGGAGGTGGGCCCTCAAGTATTGATTGAGCTTCCCTAATGAGTTGATGTACAGCTAGATTGATCTTCTCCTCTTTATCACGAGGGTTTGGGTATTCTTGAAGCTTCTTGGGTAGCTCAGATAAACCTGCAATGCGACTTCTATGAGCATCAATGATGGCATCTAGAGTCTTGTTCACCTTATCCACAAAAACAGAACCCCCAGAACAATCCTCGGTTGTACTAGCCTCATCTTGTTTAGCACTAGGCCCAGGTTGAGGTTGATGCTCCTCATGCCCTTCTTGGGATGTAAAAGCTTGATCCTTCATGTTTTGTTTAGAGACTTCTTGAGAACTAGTAGATGCGCTCTTAGTTTGCTTGTTGCGGTTCTTTTTCCTCCTAGTGGTCCTTTTTCTATTGGAATGTAGGGTCTTGTCCACTAGATTTGCCTTTGCATCCCTAGTTCGAGGTGTCTCATCAGTCTTCTACATTTTGGCATTTTGTGTCTGTGATCTAGTCATGACTCTAAGTGGCACGACATCCTCATTCTCTGATGAAGGTGGCGATAGAACTACCTCTACAAAGTTGAGTGAGACCTTTGGTTGAGAGGTGCCTTCCTCATGTGGTTTCAGCAAACAATCCTTTGGAAAGTGTTCTACACAACACCCTAGACAATATCTTTCAATTGGTGGAAACTGTGGTACTGTTGTATTGGATCGAGCTGCTTGCCTTGGGAGATGTGGACAATCACGAGCCCAATGGGGTTCTCCGCACTCATAAGGGGCCCATTAGTTTGGCTTCTACTTTCCTTTGCTGCCATTGACCTGAGGGGCTTGGAGTCCTAGGTTGGTAGCCGCCTAGCAACATCAAAGAATCTTGTTCCCCTGGTTGAGGCTCCAATGCTTGGCTTGGATATGCGGGACTTTCAAAGAGATTTTCCTTGGATGAATATGATGCATATTCCTCCTCCACATAGCTTGGGTTTACCAAGTCTCTACACATATTTGAATTGTCGTAGTCAACAAATCTCACAGGAGCAGTCTCAGGAGCAGGAGGTTGAGCTCCAAGTACAGGTCGTGCTTGCTCTTGTGCCATCGGTGGCTTACGTTCAAAATTAGTGTACTGTTGATGCATTTGTGGAGCCATTGCACCCCTTTGTTGCTCACGTTCGTGTCTCATTCTTGGAATGCGAGTACATTCCTGTGTGGTGTGGGTATAATTCCAAGCACAGGCCTGGCACCACTTCTTTGTGGGTTGGTTTGTGACTAGAGGAGAAAAGGTATTATATTCTTCGGTTTTATGGTTACCGCCACATGCTTCACAAAGATGAGGACTTGTAGGTAGTACACTCCTCATTCACTCTACTGCTGTTGTTGTGGCTGTATGGGTGGGCAATAGGTTTGTCCCAATCTCCTTAGTACTAGGTTAGCTATGTGTGGTCTGGATTTACTAGTGCGCTAGACCCTGAACTTTGGTCATCACCCCACTGATCTCTAGGTTGCACCTCAGGGCCAGTACCATCTTGGAATTTGAAGTTATCTGTGAAATCCATAGCATCATGACAACACTCATTGAAATTTGGGTGCTTCTTTGCATAGAGATGTGTGTGCAGTGTTGAATTTTTGAGTCCTTTTAAGAAGAGAGAAATTAATTGACTCTGGGTGGGCTTCTCATCTTTTGGGCAACAATTAATGTACTGCTTCATCCTATTTACACAGTCTCTAACACTCTCAGTCTCGCCTTGCTTGAAAGAGAAGATGTTTGCTACTGTGTCATGCTGCCCATCAAGGAAAAAGCAACAATGAATCTCTCTTCCAAAACTCGTAAAGAAGATTTGTCTGAAGCCTCTAGTGCCTGAAACCAAGCAAGGGCCTTTCCCTCAAGAGTGAGCCCAAACCCTTCAATTTGCGTATGCTTGTCAGTCACTTGCTCAGCTCGAACTGCTTGCCTAAATGCTATTACATGGTCATATGGATCTCTCGACCCTTCGTACTTCTTTACCAGTTTCTGAAGAGTTGATGGCCTTACTCGTCTTGAATACTCATCATCAGGCCTACGGCCTCTCGCTCTCAGTGGTTCCTCTCTTTGGTAAGGTGGTCCATATACATCCCGAATTGGTGTGGGTCCCCTATTACCTGCCTCACCAACCCTCTCCAAAGATCCTGTTACCCGCATTTCAAGAGGTGCATTTATGGTAGGCCGAGTTGGCTCCCCTACCCTCCGATTGTCATAGTGAGAGAAACGTTGTTGTGGTGTGATCTGTGGTCGCACTTTTGGTGTAGGATAATATCTTGGTGCTTGTTGGGCTACTTGCAGTGGTCCACTTTGATATTGATGGTCCCTCTCTAGTGAACTCTCGTAGGGGAGGAGCAACAGTTTCTCCAAGAAAGGTTGTCTCTCCTGGTTTAGCTGTATTAGTAGAGAACACTTCCATGAATAATGGTTGTCCTCTCCACGTGAGCTCACAAATCTCCTTCCAATCTAAGGTTCGGTATTCATTGGCCCATTTATCAATGATTCGTCGGTTCTTGTATCCTGCAAGCTTCTCGACTACCACCACAAGTGCTAGAGGAAGATCTAGCTCTGGCAATCTAGTTGTGGCATAATATCCTTCTAAAGAGTCCTTATAGACCTCTTGAAGTGGGTCATCCTGAAAGACCTTTGTCACTGGAATTTGTCGTACAAACTCCCATTGGTTCTCAGCCCCGTGATCCATTTTGCTCTTGCCTTTCCTGTCCCTTTCCAAATTTAGATCTACAAAAAGTAAATCATCTATGGATGGCTTTGAGGACTGGGCATTGGATGGTCCTGGCATGTCCGGCTGAATGAGCCAATCATCTCTAGACTCCCTTGCTCCGAAAGGCTTTGATAAATCTAGGAACTTACTCTTAGCTCTCCTAGTTTGTCTACATTCTCTGGATGATAGGTGACTTCGTAGCGAACACCATCTCCACCCATGTACATGTTACCCTGGTCATTGACTAGAGGTGCTCTATCAAGCTCTGAGAAAAAGTCCGCAATCTTAACGAGATACCGTTGTTGTGGATCCCTAAAGATCTCAGCTCCTTGAGCATTCGTGTAGAAATATCGAAGTCTCACATTGAGTGGTAACCCCATGGTGTCGGCTTCAAATGGATTAAAAGATCTTGTGGGTGTCCTATTTGGGGCTAAGGGATGACTATTGACAGCCCTAGATTGTCCATAGACAATGAGCTAGTTCTCCTGGAAAGGGTATCAGATTGGGATTTGGAAAGGGTTTCAGTAATATCTGTCAAATTTCCTACCGATTGGGTCCCACTTTCCTGCGTAGGTACTCTCTAGAAGGTGCCCTAGACCCTATGGGGCAGTGACGTCCCGACCGCAAGTGCATAAGGTCAAATTTTTAGGTTCTTTTTTTTTAAATCCAAAAATTTTCAAGTTGGCTTAAACTTTGCCAAAACCCATTTTGAACCCCCTCGAACACATTTTGAACCCTCCATTTTGAACCCCCTCGAACACATTAGGCCAAAAAAATAGCGTATTTTTTAGGATCGAAAATCGCCTAAAATTTACCAGTTTCCCATACTGACTCACTATGGGAAAATGGTTCCGGGACCGAAATTTCGACGATGGGTGTTTTCTAACTCCTCTCGAAAAGTTAGATAACCTCCCAATTTTTTGCAGCAAAAAATGAAAAATTTCCTAGACTTTTTTTTTTGCACCCCCTTATCCGGTGCAGTGGCGGTCTTTATGGTGCGGTGTGTGGGTCTCTCCGCGCGGTGCACTGTTCACGCACAGCCGCCTTCTTTTATTATTATTAATTTTTTTCCTTTTTTGAAGTGCGTGTGCAGTGAACTCAATGCGTGTGTAGTTGTGAGATTTGCAGCGAATTCAATGCGTGTGCAGCTGTGAGATTTGCAGCAAATTCGAAATGTTCAGTCTTTATGTGTGTGTACAGATTTCAGTTTCTCTACAGGTGCAGGTTTAACAGAGAACTAAAATGTAGGTTTAACAGAGAACTAAAATGCACAAAATTAAAGATGCAGAAAACTAAGCTAAGAACAGAAAATAAAATGAACATGCAGAATTGGAAAAATTAACCTCACACAGCAAAAATTATCCTCAAACAGAATAACAAAAATGCAAAAACGGGCCTCTCTCTTTCGCACACAAATTGAAATTGGCAGGTTTAGCGCCTACCTCCAATCCTTCCCGTGTGTTGAATCCTTGTCCTGACCTCAAGGGAGAAGCGTAGCTAGCCAATCGCACTCAAATTGCAAGATAAATAAAGAGAATTTAACAACAGATTAGTCTTAAATAAGTACCAAAATTAGTCCCAAAGCCTGCTCTCCTATCCAATAGTTTTGCAACCGATTGGAGCTTAACAAGGAGTGGTAGTGTGTGTATGGTGCTCAACTAATGTAGGCACTCGCTCCCCGGGGCAGAGCGGCGCCATTGTAGAGAGGTTCTCTCTACCGTGCAATATAGTGCTCATAGAGTACTACCGATCAACAAATGTGTTAAGAAACACAATGTCAATCCGAGGACTCGACCCGATTAGTGGATGAAGGCTTATCCCATGAGAGAGAGCTCACATACACGAACCACCACTTGACGATTCAACCATTCAACACCTCAATCAATCTCTCAATCCGTTAAATCCATTACACTAATCAAGAGAACAAGCAATGCATGGCAATCTCTTAATCCCATGAGAGAGAGCTCACATACACGAACCACCACTTGACGATTCAACCATTCAACACCTCAATCAATCTCTCAATCCGTTAAATCCATTACACTAATCAAGAGAACAAGCAATGCATGGCAATCTCTTAATCCCATTCAAACATTGATTAAATCTTAGCTTTCCCTAATGCCAGCAAACCCATAAGTGTGCATCTACTAACCCAAAAGCTTCAGCAAGCATAGAATGTAACATTAACAAACCCACAAGCTCATAGAGAGAGTCTATCCATGAATAACTCATTGCCAATGAAGTGGGCAAGAGCTTGCATCAATGGAGACTACACACACACACACACTACAAGCATGCATACACAAGAGAAAGAAAGAAGCATTCAACTAATCATAGATTAATCTACTTCAATGATGCTAAAACAGATTAAGAGAAAGAAGTGGAGCTATACTCATTGGAGCTTGATGCTCATTAGAGTACAATAGAGAGAGAGTTAGAGAGTTGCCATAGCTTCAGAGCTCAAGAGCTTCACTCAATAGCTTATGAGAATGGCCAAAAACGTACTCTTTCTCTAGCTAACATCTCTTTTATAGAGATGTCACTAACCCTAACCCTAGGCCTCTTTTATAGAGATGTCACTAACCCTAACCCTAGGCCTCTTTCACACATGGGCGGACAACCCCATAAGTGAGCCTTGCTTAATACACTTAGAACTCTTATTTAGAACCCACATTGGCCTAAAACGATTTACATTGCACTTCGGCACAAAAATATGGAAAAACTATGTGCGTCTTTATGTTCCCATGGCTACAATCCCGCTCTCTCGCATTAATTGCTTCCGGCCTCCTTCCATAATCCGTGTTTTCGTGAGTGTTCCCGTGGAACACATGGACTCTCATGAGGACCAACAAGGTCAATCAACCAGATCCATGCTCGAATTCAGAAAACAACTTTTACTCCTTGTTCCAATATCTTCCACGACGTACGTGTGGGTATCTTCGGTGACCCAGAGCCCGAGCACCATATAGTCAGCACCCTCTAGGATCCTTCGCAAGTCACTTAGCGCTTCACTCATAGGCCACTTCCTTGGTCCCTCATCCACCGTACCAGAAGCTCACCATTTAAATCGAACCGAGGCTGGTCAAGACCTCAGCCGACCTTGCTACGCGAGACATCCTCCATTGACTCTCCATCAGCTATTTCAACTTTATTAGTTAGGTCTCCACGACCTCATTCACAAGACGGTCAAAATGCTTCCCCAGCATTTTTGACATAAAACAGTCATTTAAAAATAGGTCATAAATACAGTTTCTATAACAAACTCTCATCTTTCCACATTATTCCACATCAATCCTCATTTATTTCATATGTATTCCCATTCTCATCACATCATTTTCCATCTCATCACATCTTTCCTCATTTATCCGCATCAGATCTCATCCACTCGCATCAGATCTCATCCACTCGCATCTACCCATATCTACATCTCATCACATCATATTCATTCACATCACATATCACATCTATCCCAATTTACATCACATCTCATTCACTCACATCCCGATTCACATGACATCACATCCCATTCCCGATTCACATGACATCACATCTCATTCACTCACATCCCGATTCACATGACATCACATCTCATTCATTCACATCCCGATTTACATCACATGACATCTATTCACGTCCATCACATTCATTTACATCACATTCATTTACATCACATCCATTTACATCACATCACATTCATTTACATCACATCCATTTACATCCATCACGTCACATTCATTCATATCCACCACATTCATTCTCATAACCATCCCATCACATACATTCTATCCACATTATATCACATCACTTCTATCCACATCATATCTCATTCATACACATCTCATCTCATATCCAATCGTTCACATGTACGACTACTCACATCTATCCATACATTCATATCTATTAAATCACATCCACATATATTCATGTCACATCACATCACATTCTTTCGCATACACATCCACATCCATTCTTTCACATACTCATTCACATCCATTCTTCACATACACATTCACATCTATTCCTCACATACACATTCACATCCATTCTTCACATACACATCCATATCTATTCTTCACATACACATTCACATCCATTTTCACATACATATTCACATCCCAATTCACATCACATTACATCTCATCCATTCATTCACATCTATCTGATTCACATCGCATCTCATCACATCTATTCACATCACATTACATCCATCCATTCATTCACATCTATCTAATTCACATCGCATCTCATCACATCTATTCACATCACATCTCATTTCTATGCAAGTTTTCAGTTTGATTTTCTTTTGAATACAAGGAGTATTTCTTGAATCAGTATCCCCAAAACTTCTCGATCAAAATTTTGAATTTCATACCAGAATTCCTTGAATTCTATAACCTTGATCCACAGATCAATTCGAAGGGTCTCAAACTTAGTTTCAGATTTGGTGGGAGTTTTGTGTGTATTTTTCTAAACTGGTCACACCTTCTTTCCTCGAAAAAACTGACGAAAGAGTTTGGTCTTGGTCATAGTCTGATATTCAAGGTTCAAGTCGTCGGGGATAAGATTTTTCATGATCTATCTTTCTCGAAAAGATTTGATAATTCAGTTACTATTTTACTAAATTTCTTTCTTTGAATATTCACTTAACTGATTTCTAAATTGGTTACGAATCATATCGTATCAATGTAGTAGGGAAACCTATAATGAAGTCTATGGATATTTGTTCCCAAAGTATCATTAGGAATTGGTAGAGGGGTAAGAAGTCCTTGGGTTTTACCTATAGCTTTTGATTTTCTTTAAAAACAGAACATTTAACCATAAATTTTGCTATATCTTGTTTGAGATGAGGCCAAAAGAATTCCCTAGATACTAATTGTAAGGTAGCTGAAACTCCTCGATGACCCATGTATGGTGGTTGATGCATTTCCTCCAGTATGAATTGTCTGAAAGGTTATGTAATACACAATCTTTTTTGGAAGAAAAGATAACCATCATGGCATGAATAATCACCAATAGGGTTCCAATTATTGTCTCTAAGCTTAGTCCAAATTTCAAAAAAATTTGGGTCTGTATTATAGGATTCTCTCATAGAAATAAATGGTTGACTTTGAATAACAGAAATGTTGTGAATACTAGGACGTCTACTTAAAGCATCTGCCACAACATTTTCTTTGCCTGGTTGATATTGAATCATGGGTTGGAAACTTTGTATAAATGAAGCCCATTTGATATGTCGATTAGAAATCAATGGTTGAGTCAACAAATGACGAATGCTTTGTTGGTCCATCTTAATTAAGAATTCATATCCCATTAAATAATGTTTCCAAAGTCTGAAAGCATGGACAACTACAACTAATTCTTTATCATATGTACTGTGATTTCTTTCTCCTGGTTTAAGCTTATGACTTTCATAAGCAATTGGATTTCCATCTTGCACAAGAACAGCACCAAATCCTTGAACACTAGCATCAGTAACTACAACAAAGAATGGTCGTTGAAAATTTGGTAATGTAAGGACTAGTGCATGGGTCAATGCTTTCTTAAGTTCAGCAAAAGAATCATCCTGTTGACTAGTCCAATCAAAATGTCTAGCTTTCTTAAGAAGTTCAGTCAAAGGATGTGCAATATATGCAAAATTTTTAACGAACTTCCTGTAGGGTAACGAACTTCCTGTAGGGTAACGAACTTCTTGTAGGGTAACTACATAATCCAAGAAAAGATCGGAGTTCGTGAATATCACGTGGTCTAGGCCAATTAGTAATGCTTTCGATCTTTTTGGGATCTACTCGAATACCATCAGCAGAGACAATGTGTCCTAGATATTCAATTTCTTCTTGGAAGAATTTGCTCTTTTTAGGATTAGCATAGAGTTGATTCTCTTGAAGAAGTGATACTTTTTCTAGATGTTGTTCGTGTTCTTGACGATTCTTACTGAAAACTAAGATATCATCGAAAAACACTACAATAAAGTTTTGATATTTCAAGAATATCCTATTCATCGATCTGTTGATAGTAGCTAGAGCATTAGTTAAAGCGAATGGCATAACTAAAAACTCATAATGGCCAGTTTGGGTTCTAAAAGCAGTTTTGTAGATATCTCCTTCGTCCATTCAAATCTGATGATAACCGGACTTTAGGTCAATCTTGCTAAAAACTCGGGCTCCTTTAAGTCTGTTTAGCAAGTCATCTACTCGAGGTATTGGATATCGATTCTTAACAGTAATTTTGTTTAGTGCACGATAAATCAATGCACAATCAATATGTACTATTCTTCTTTTTAACAAGAAGAACTGGAGCACCAAATGTTAGAAATGAAATCATGTGTGAACTACCATCATCATGCAATATAGAAATTGATTTTCCTTTTATTTTTCCTTAAATTTTCAATAAAGCATAAATTGAAAACTTACCTGAATCTGAATAGTCAGGATCAGAGTTACCCTCTTGCTTGAAAGAGTCTTTATTGTCTTCTTCAATGACGTTGAGTCAAGCTGTTGAAGTGGAATTCTACTTTTTGTCAGGACAATCTTGCGCGAGGTGTCCTTCCTTATGACAGTTGTAGCATCTGATGATTTGATTCTTTGGTTGTCCATTTGAAGGTTTGTTGTTGTTGTCCTTCCGAAAACCTCCTTTAGCCATATCTTTACCCTTTTGCATCTTGGATTTATCAAAAGTACTAGCAGGAAAAGAAGATTTAGTAGATTCTGTAAAAGATTTATCCTAAATCTTGAAATCTCTAGATGTAGCTGTTTTACGTTATGAATTTAGGGCAAGGTCCATAGCAGTGCTAAGGTCATGAGGATGAAACATGTTAAGCTCTAATGGTAGACCTAAGTCCTATAATGAAT
Source organism: Cibotium barometz (assembly GCF_041138505.1). NCBI lineage: Eukaryota > Viridiplantae > Streptophyta > Polypodiopsida > Cyatheales > Cibotiaceae > Cibotium > Cibotium barometz. Next base: position 42,001,879 of record NC_141097.1, on the reverse strand, counting down.
TTTCTGCGTTGCTCTTTTTCCTTGACTTTTTCAATGACTTGAACCTACAGAAGAATATCCCAAAACTTATCGATATAAGCTTAGACATTCTCTTTATCAATCTGGTGTGCAGAGTGTCCCATCATTGACGTGCTTTAGCTTTGTATTGCGATGGTAGAAAATGTTTCTTTAAGAGTTTCTGAAACTCTTTCCAAGTTGAAGGTTGATGTTTACTTTGTTTAATCATGTTCCACCATAAAGTCGCACTTTCAATTAAATGATTACAAGCACATTTAATATTATCTTTTTCGGAGAACTTCTCGCCAGAGAAATAGTCATCCAGTTGGCTAATCTAAGCAATGAGAACTCATCATGCACACACAAACCACATAGTGAATCTAAGAACTTGTTCTTGAATATGGTGAAGCTTAACTCATTCACCATTGGCATGCAACTCAGTGCATCTACCACTACGTTAAATTTACCTCTTTGGTAATGAAATTGATGGTCAAACTCTTGTAGGATCTCCACCCACCTTGCTTTACTACCTTTCAACTCATTTTGACTAGAAAGCCATTTCAAACTTTCATGGTCTGTACGAACCTCAAAAGTAGCACCATATAAATAATGTCACCACTTTTTAAGAGCATGAACTATTGCAAGTAACTTTTCTCATAGGCCAAGCTAGGCACGGTTAAGCTTTTTGTTATTTAAATGCAACTGGGTGTCCCCCTTGCATTAAACCGCCCCAATGGCTACACCACTAGCATCTGTTTCTATGACAAACAGCTCATTAGGGTCAACTATTTTTAACACAAGTGCAACTGCAATCATAACCTTAAGCTTTTAAGAACCTTGTTGTGGATAAAAAATAGGTAATATTTCTTAAAAACAGGAAACATTTGGCATCTTTCAAAGATTCCATCAAAAAGGTTCACTTTTTACCTCTTTTTGAAAAGTGGTCTACGCATGCGTACAATACTGCCAAAAAATGATAATATTTTGGGCACTTTACACGTTTCTTACAAAAATTGACATGAAAAAAAAAGACTTTATTTTCCTTATTTTTTGAGATTATAATTGAAAATCTAACAAAAAGTTTTCAAAAAACATGCCAAAATAGAGAAAATGTTTATTATTGCCATCTTCAATCCTCCAGAAAAAATTTGATACAACTGTAAAAAGAAGCTATTTTCCAAACATATAGCTTATGGCATAGTTATGGTTCCTCATAATCATTGCTATGTATACCAACATCATCATGATGTGCCTTTTCCTAAGGAGGTAGATGAGGCATCCTCTTCTTCACTATCCACAAATACATTTTTTTCTTATATGTGTTCACTTGAAGCTTAGACTCCTTGGGACATCTGCCATGTTAGCATGATTGAGGATGTGCTATAGAGTGAAACTATAAAAGACTATCTATTTATATAAATATATTACAAAAGTGTTATCTTGATACGGCTATTATCTTAATTATAAAACCCTATTTTGGCTCTTGATGAGAGTAGTATTAAAATCCATTTTGAAGCACAATTTCTTAATTGATAATATATAATTTTTTTTAAAGAGTTCTTTATATATAGATGAATTTTAAAATATCATGAATAAGCTATTTAACAATTATCTAATTTTGGAAAACAATTACACGCTCGTTTTTAAAGAAGATGTGTCCTTGATGTGACAAAAAGGGGTTAAAATGGTAATTTTAGTTATTAAATGAGTTTAAAAAGCATGAAAAAGCTCGCTTTAAGAAACAAAAGTTTATACTTTTCAAAATACTTTTTTGTAAAATATCAGGCACAGGGACTCGGGTTCAAATCCTATTGGTTACTACATATAGTAAGGATCTTTTAGCTACAACATTTGCGGCGGCAGCCAACTTAATGCAGAGTAACAACTTCTCAACTAAGAGTTGATGTTTTGCATCAAATTGATATAAAACATCAAGTTTTATAAAAAATTTGATATTTTGCATCAAGTTGATGCAAAACATCAACTTTATTTGCAAAATATCAACTTTTTGCGATCAACTTTTTTATAAAACTTGATGTTTTGCATCACCTTTGATGTAGAGCATATTTTGCATCAACTTTGGTGCAAAACATCAACTTTGATGCGAAACATCAACTTTTAGGCTAAAAGTCATTAACTTTTAGCCTAAAAGTCATTAACTTTTAGCCTAAAAGTTGATGTTTTGAGTTGATGCAAAACATCAACTTTTCCACACAACTTGATGTTTTGCATAAAAGTTGATGCAAAACATCAACTCTACTACAAAACATGATGTTTTGCATCAAGTTTCAGATGCTCCAGAGAAGAAAGTTAGAGGATCAGAGGTTAAATTTTTACAACAAGGTAGTTTTAGTGATTTCGTCCACATTGGCCTGCTCAAACAACCTATTCCACAAATTTTGAGTACCAACACAACTATGTTTTGATAGTATGCAGGCATCACACAGCGATTCGCTCTGTGACGCCTGCATACCACATTGAAACATAGTCGTTTGGTACTCAAAATTTGTGGAATATGTTGTCTGAGCATGCCAATGCGTATACAGAATCTCTAAAACATGCGGTTTGTGAAAATGGACCTCCGATCCTCTAACTTTCTTCTCCGACGCATCTAAAACTTGATGCAAATGTTCATCAAGTTTTGTGGTAGAGTTGATGTTTTGCATCAACTTTGATGTAAAACATCAACTCTTAGCCTATAAGTTGAAATACCCTTAGAGCTCATTCTACACTACCCTTAGGCATACCATGTCTCAACCTTCACATGTTCTCCAAATAATTATAATTAGAGCTCATTCTACACTACCCTTAGACACACCATCTCTCAACATCCTTCACATGTACTCTAAATAATTGTAACTAGAGCTCATTCCTACACTACTCTTAGACATACTATCATCTATGTTCATGATAATGGCTATCTAGGATCAAACATCAACATATGCATACTATGAATTTTTGCCACCACATATCTACATGATATAGGCTACAATTTCTTCCCGTCACCATTATCCATATTGTATAACAAGAATTTCCTTCATGACACATTAGGAATTTTTTGGACCCAAAGAGGGCCTCTTGGATTAACTTTTGATTAAGAATGGACCAATAGGAAGAGGGCTGGGTGCACATTTTTGACTTCTTTGACCCTAGTTAGGGGGCCTAGGCTTTGGTTTGCTAATGGGGCCTAATTACTACTCTTGTCCCCCTACCTCTTGGGCCCAAACTTAGAGGTCCCCCCCCCTACCTCTTGGGCCCAAACTTAGAGGTCCCCCCCACCTAGAATCGCGCAGATGAAAAACCCTAAAAATTAAAAATTTTCAATTTTTTTCCAAAAGTGTGTTTTCCTTCTCAAACTTCCCCCCAACATACTCTAGGTTTGGAAAGCTCATTTTGAACCTCTTTCTTCCTCTTCTAAGCTCTCCATTATTGCTGCAGAAACTCTATACCTCTTAAGCTCTCCCTCCTTGTCAAGCTCCCTCAGTCTCAAGCTCCCTCTCCCTCTTTCTTCCTTTTCTAAGCTCTCCATTGCTGCAGAAACTCCATCCCTCTCAAGCTTTCCCTCCTTCTCAAGCTCCCTCCCTCTCAATCTCTCTCTCTCTCTCTCTCTCTCTCTCTCTCTCTCTCTCTCAAGCTCCCTCCCTCTCCATTGTTGCAGAAACTCTATCCCTCTTTAGTCTACTCTAGGTTGAGGAAGCCTATTCTCAAACTCTAACCCTCTTTTAAGCTTTCCATTGCTGCACCGAAATCCCTGAACTTTCTCTCCTCTCCACTCTTCTGTTGTAAAACAAGCTTTTCTTTTCCTTTCTTCTCTTTTCTTACCACCATGGCCTCTTCCAGTAATGTGAGAAGACCTAGGGAGAAGGTGGAAGAGCTTGTGCTGCATAACACAAGAGATGAGAATGGAGTTTGGGCTCCAACAAGATTTAGGGGGTTGGGGCTTGGGTCTACATGCAGCCAAGCTCTAAGGGACCACATCGAGTGTGTCAACTGGGGAATATGCTACATCATTGGAAGGGGCGGCCAAGGCTTCAAGCATACTAAGAAGGAAGGACTGGTTGCCATAGTGCAACATGTGTATACCCTCAAGGCCAACGAAACCAAGGTTTCCTTCAAATTGTCAGTGTAACATAAACAAAGCTTTAACAACATGCTAATATTGGATTTTTTATTTTAAATTTTCTTATGATTCTCCATTTTCTTATGTCTCTCTGCAGATATTTCTCCCTCTAATTATGTTGAGGAACAACCACTCCAAAGCCTCACTGAAGTTTTCTATGCTATGCATACATCCATTGGAGAGGCAATGTTTGTATCTCAAAGCCCAAGTGATCTTGTATACAGAACAATATCTTTTTCTTTTCTCACTCATATTTTGTAGATAAAAAACCAGGTTTATTTGGTAAGCTAGAAGAGATCCCCAACCCCCCTCTTAACAATCTCGAATGGCCCAAACCTGATGCTTGGACCATCTTATGCTTAAAGTTTAAGATGGTAAGTGATATCAAGACATCACTCAAGTTTTCAAAGGCATCTAGGTCAGTAGGGCTAAATTGGTTTTGTCCTTTAGATGTTTTTGTGCACATGTTCAATTCCATGTCAATGCACCAAACAAAAATAATGTATATTTGTAAGGAGGTACGGTCTGACCTCATTCAAGGATTACTAGGAGAGGGTTGGGAGGTTAATGAGGGGTCATACAAGTGCAATGTAGTAGATTCTACAGTGTCTTTCAGGTTCTTGAAGGCACGCTCTATTTTGTACATGCGTCTACACTACCAAAGATGGATGCAAAAGCACGGGACACATGGATCCCACTTCAAGCCTGAGAAGAAGAAATTATGCCTATTGAGGTAGCTGTGATGATGTGAAATGGATGGATTGAGCAAGTGGTAGCAAGCAAGCATTGGAGCCTAATAGACCTGCGTCAACACTTTAGCATCATGGGCTTTGACAATGTGGAAGAGTCAAGTTTCAAGTTGATGAGAAGAAAGGTATATCTGATTCCACTGCATGTCTAGAGTTAACCCTTACACTTTCTGGTTATTGTGCCACTTTCTATATTTTTACAGATTGGGAAGCGTAAGGAGGGGACAACCATGGTCTCAGAATCATGGCAAATGGGGGACCTTGAATTTTCAGCAGCAAGGTGCATAGCCCTACCAACACATAGTAGGCATGTGGAAGAGCTTGAAGATGAACTGAGTATATGGGAAAATAGCCTCTATTTTGATGCACGTGAGGGGTAGGAGTTTCAGGATCGAGGTGAAGGCAATGACAAGCTTTCAAGTCAACAAGGAGATGGAGATAAACATGAAGTAAATGTCACAAGAGGGGCAAAAAATGAAGACATTATAACAATTTTAGATTAGATGACATGCTTGTAATTTTGTAGTAGGCTCTTTTTTAACCAATCTTTATTTAATTGAGATCTTAATATTTTTGCAAACTGTAATTTTTTTGTCTAGCGGTCTAGTGTGAAGAAAAGGAAAAACTTTAAATTTTAACTATAAATAGCCAAAGGTACCTTCTTTCTCATTTTCACACAATAGAAACCAAGCACGAGCTCATACTATCTCTTTGCATTCACATGCCTACCCACTTTGACAACTTCTGTGAGTTCCTCTCCACCACCCCATGGGCGGGCAAGAGCGAGCTCTTTGTCATGTTCTCTCATGAAGTCGACTTTGAAAAGTCGCTCGCCCTTGCGTCCCAACATTATGAGACGCAGATTGCATACATGGAGCAATACTTGGCTCCCCACTCCATCTCCTTTCCCCATTGCCCCAATGATGGATGGGTGCCTGTTGAGCTGCTTAAGTACATTCAACAATATGCCCGCCCCTACATCTAGAACCTTGAATGCTTCATCGACATCTGCATCCCCGCAAGAGCTTATTGTACCTTCAATAAGCAGGAGGTGAAGAGGTTGGGAAAGGGCAAGTTAGGAACTAGGTTCCTCTCGTGGCTCGCCACTTTTGCGTTCCTCATCATCAGACAGCGAGATGAGGATTCAGATGAGGAGGTAGAGATGCCTGCATTGCAGTTGGCAGGGTATTTGAGGGATGACAAGGAAGTGAAGGCAGTAGGAACGAGTGCTGGTGTAGAAGAGCAGCTTGCATCAGAGCACTTTCTAGAGGGTGCACAATCTACAGCTGAATAGCCCACTGTAGTAGAAGATGCGGGGCCATCTTCCCCACACGAGGAGAACAAGGTGCTACCAGAGCTTGAGATCAATCTCCTTGAGCACCATTGTGGTGGAAGGTGAAGAATACTTATTTCTTCATGACCTTGAAAAGACAGCTGGCTTGAGAATGGATGAATGCTTGGGCATTATATGCACGTCCCACCGGGCGCAAAGCGTTTGCCTCGCCGGCGGCGTTTGAGGCGAATAGCCGCCTTGCCGGCGATTGAGGCAAATGATCTATTGTGTGTGAATTGGCTTACCCAAAGAAGTACTGCAGCCTGTTTAGTGCAATGGTAATCAAACTTGCCAGGAAAGATCTACGGGGCTATCACCTTCTTTGGACCTTGATACGTCCAACCTCAGTCCTCACCTAGATAGTGCTATATTACCCCTTAGAGAATCTATCGCAGAGACAGTTGCTTTGGTCAAGGAAACTGTGGTTGAGACCGCGAAGCAAGCCCTAGTTCGAGAGGAGGAATTCACAACCTTACAAGACAAGCTAGAGGCTGAAAAGGATACCCTTGTTGCTGGAGTAATGGAGGAGACCAAAGCACGAAAAAAAGGATGAGGCTAAGTCCTCGATTGACCTCTCCGCCCCCACCAGCACTTTGGCAAAAGAAGACATTGAGCAAGAGGTAATAATCAACCTTTTACAACCTAGAAACATTTGTAATTATGTATAGAAAAATATTTTGATTTTTCTTTTGATTACAGAGGGTGGTTGAAATTGATGCATTTGCTGGGAGAGGCGGCGATAGCAGAGACCAGGCCAAGGTCCACGGACATGATGCTGCATTGGTGCACTATCTTGGTCGACTTCCTATGGATGGCATCGCCATTATCCATAGGGACTACACCCCTCAATCTGCCTTCACTCTCTTCTTTTTGAAAGCCCTCTCTAAGGTGCTCTGTGTAGCCTCTATGGCACAGAGCACCAAATGCATAGTTCTGATTAAAAAATCCCTTGCCTTCAATGTTTTTGGTTTTGGATTTAGGGGTAAGCTTCTTGCTCGTATAGGTATAGCCAAAAGCATAGGCATAGAGGATCCTCAAGAAATAGCCCAATCACTCCTTGAGCACACTCTGCCCAATTACAAGAGAAGGAAGCTCAATATTGTAAGAAAGCTTTTGTAAAGATGATGTATCATTTCTTATTATGAATACAATACAATTTTTGCAAACTTATTTTCATCAAGTATATCATTGTTTTTTCTAGTTTGTACCATCAATGTTTTTGTGAATGCATCAGAAATGACCCTGGGAGCCTAAGGGAGTAGTGCCAGAATAGTGCAAATTTTGAGCCTGCACCGCTGCTATACAGAGCCCAAATTCGCACTATTTTGGCACAGCTTCCCCGGCCCTTCAGGAGCAATTCTGATGCATTGGATGATAAATAATGTATTTTTACACATGATTAAAGGTATTTTTATCTTGTAAATTACTGTTTCTCATAATCAATGTACTCAACTTGATTATAAATGCATCAAAAATGATTCTCAATGGCTGGGGGAGCAGTGCCAGAACAATGCGAATTTTGAGCCTGCACCGTTGCTGTAGAGTCCAAATTTGCACTGTTCTAGCATAGCTTCCCCAGCCCTCCAGGAGAAATTCTGATGCATTGGATGACAAATAATGTATTTTTATACATGATTAAAGGTATTTTTATTTTATAAATTACTGTTTTTATAATTAATGTACTCAACTTCATTATAAATGCATCAGAAATGATCCTGAGTGGCTGGGGGAGCACTGTTCTGGCATAGCTTCCCCAATCCTCCAGGAGCAATTTTGATGCATTGGATGATAAACACTATATTTTTACACATGATTAAAGATGTTTTTATCTTATAAACTAATATTTCTCACAATTAGTGTACTTAACTTCATTATAAATGCATCAGAAATGATCTTGAGTGGCTGGGGGAGTAGTGCCAGAACAGTGCGAATTTTGAGCCTTCACCGCCGCTGCTGCAGAGCCAAAATTCGCACTGTTCTGGCATAGCTTCCCCAATCCTCCAGGATCAATTCTGATGCAGTGGTGAATGACAAACAATGTAATTTTACACATGATTAAAGCTATTTTTATCTTACAAACTATTGTTTCTCATAATTAGTGTACTCAACTTCATTATAAATGCATCAAAAATGATCCTGAGTGGCTGGGGGAGCAGTGCCAGAACAGTGCAAATTTTGAGCATGCACCACCTGCAGAGCCTAAATTCGCACTGTTCTGGCATAGCTTCCCCAGTCCTCCAGGAGCAATTCTGATGCATTAGATGATAAACACTATATTTTTACACATGATTAAAGGTATTTTTATCTTATAAACTACTATTTCTCATCATTAGTGTGCTCAACTTCATTATAAATGCATCAGAAATGATTAAAGGTGTTTTTATCTTATAAACTACTATTTCTCATCATTAGTGTGCTCAACTTCATTATAAATGCATCAGAAATGATCCTGAGTGGCTGGGGGAGCAATGCGAGAACAGTGCGAATTTTGAGCCTACACCACCAATGCAGAGCCTAAATTCGCACTGTTCTGGCATAGCTTCCCCAGTCCTCCCCAGGAGCAATTCTAATGCATTGGATGATAAACACTATATTTTTACACATGATTAAAGGTGTTTTTATCTTATAAACTATTGTTTCTCACAATTATTGTACTCAACTTCATTATAAATGCATCAGAAATGATCCTGAGTGGCTAGGGAAGAAGTGCCAGAACAGTGCGAATTTTGAGCCTACATCGCCGTTTGCAGAGGCCAAATTCGCACTGTTCTGGCATAGCTTCCTCAGTCCTCCAGGAGTATTTCTGATGCCTTGGGTGACAAACTGGCACATGATAGACACTCTATGTTAAACAAACATGATGACACCGAGACATTGTAAGAAAAACTTAAAATTTTATTATCAAAAGGTTACAAATGAAAGCCATATTTACAAAGGGGGGTTTGAAACAAAAGAGTTGCTTCAAAAAAAAGGTTAACATCTAAGATCTCTAGATCGTGTCTCACTCGCCTCGAATGCGCCGAGCTAGTTGCATGTCCTTGGCAGATATGGTAATCCTCTTTGCATGTATTGCAAGGAGGTTGGTGTCTTCAAAAAGCCCAACAATGTAAGCCTCGGAGGCTTCTTGCAATGCTTCAAGGGTAATCCCCTGCACACGGAACTCTGTTCTATATCGTTGGAGAATCTCCTTCATTGTGCGAGCAAAAGGGGCTCTTCTTATCACAGCAACTCAGTGTTCCTCTGATAAAACTTGATTTCTTGTAGAGCCCTATGCCCTTGGCGCATCCTTCTCCTTGGAGCTCTCTGTGTTGTGTTAGTGCATTGGGCGAGGTTGGGACTTCCTTGACTTGAAGAGCTTGACCTTTCTACACTTGCGCGCACTTGTAGGAACCTCCTCTTGGTCTCTCTCATAGTCTGAATCCTCCTCCTATTGCTGTGGTACCTGTGTATCAAGTTCCTCCCAGGTAGGTAGGGCACCCTGTCATGGTAGTAGGGTCTTACCACCTATGGTGCTGCGCAATGTAGGAATGTTTTCACCAACCAAGTCAAACTGCTCATCATTGGCCTCTCTATCTTGATCTCTGGGGTGGCTGCATTGTGGGGTCTTCTTCACACGCTTGCTCCCACTAGAAGGGCCTGCATGTGTGTGCACTGGTGTTGCTGTGGGAGGAGGGTTGGACTCTGGTGATCCCATTGGGCGTGTCCTAGAATCCAAGGGGTCACTCTCTTCCGTGGTGTCGCCCAGTATGTGGTCGTTGGGTGCCTTACACTGTGTTTTGTACGGTGTTCTTGGTGTGTGCCATATCCATGTATGACTATGCTAACGTGGTGATGTGCTGGTGTCCTTACGTGGGTGTCTACGTAGATCTTAAGCTCAAGCTCTCTAAAAACACCCCCTTAACTTGATCCGCTGGGTTAAGTGTGTTAACGGCAGCAATATGCCAGCACAATCCACTAATCTCATAGTGATTTACTGAAGTCATTAACGTCATTCCAGCTACGAACATTATCACAGGGACTCGTCCCATTCATCCTCATTGTGGTTTTGCTTAGTTATTACAATTCAGCCAAAATTCAAAATTTTTTATTTTTCAATCAGAATCCAAATCAACTCATCATTTCTCAATCAGAATTTAAAATCATATCAACCACATTCAAATTCATTGTCTGGATAGTATTAATGCTTATAATTTCAATTCTTAGATTTACTCGTATATACTGCCAGTAAAGAGTTGCAGTTATACCCTCGGTATTTACGAGTAGTCACGGTCCTTGGAACTATAAATACCATCATGTCTAGGCCTTAAGCAAGTCAGGGATTCCATACAATTGTGGTACTTCCATCTGAAGACCCAATTACCAATTTACGAATTTCAAGTTGAATATCAATTTGTATGAATTTTATCACACAATTACAACCCTTTACTGCTTCTTCATAAATTCTTGACATTCTTGGTTGATCCTCATTAGCCAATTTGTTCTGATACCAGCTGTATGATCCCTGACCCCACCGCGCAACGAATTCAGGGGTGCTAGCAGCGGAAGTAACACTTCTTGTGCGGGGCAAGGTCCCACACTCAGGGCCTTGCCCACGGATATCTGGACAAGAGACTAATCTATCGGTTCTTCCAAAACCGAACCTGGAAAAACATCCCTTGCCCGGAAAGCACGGGCGATTCCTCCAGGATAACTTTTCTCTAACGTAGTCAAAAGCCTTAACTAACAGAACTGATCTGACTGAACCCGTAAGTCCCATAGTCAGATCAGGGAAAAGATTGTACTTGGATCATAGAGACCAACGCCTTTTTCCTCATCGAGAGGCACAGCCATTGATTCTTTTCCATAGAACAATTTTTATCCGAGATTTACTTCATCTATCGTACTATACAGATATTGAGTCTCGATTTAGGGATCCATCAGTCGAGCCTAACCCCATCTAGTCCCATGGGTTAGTCAACCGCTCAACCATTGTAGTGATGGGATCCAATTAGGAATTTTGGTTAGGTTTTGTCTCGGGTATCAAGGAAAAGAGTTCCCAGGCCCCCTAGCCAGATATTCATGCAAACATAAAACTAGTCACACCACTTACACACCCAATATGAACTTGCCTTTTTCACACAGATTCAACAATCTTTAAAACAATCATTTAATGAAACCATAGTGTTACTGATCATAATCCTCTAATTATCCAGTTGTATCCTAATTTCCAATTCCTTCCTTCATCGGTGTACCTATGGTATCATTGGCAACCAGAACGCTCACCACCTATTTACTCAGGGGCCTTTTCAATAGTTCCTAGCTCATAGTACCGGCAATATAATCACATAAAAATATCCAGATGGAATCTCCGTTGAAAATCAGCAAGATCAACCAACAGATCCATATAAAGAGCCATGGACTCATCTGTTTGTGGACCAGTAAGGTCAATCAACCAGATCCATGCCCGAATTCAGAAAACAACTCTTACTCCTTGTTCCAATATCTTTCTCGACGTACTTGTGGTTATCTTCGGTGACCCAGAGCCCGAGCACTGTATGGTTTGCACCCTCTAGGATCCTCTAAAGGTCACCTAGCGCTTCACTCATAGGCCGCTTCCTTGGTCCCTCATCCACTGTACTGGAAGCTCACCATTTAAATCAAACCAAGGCTGGTCAAGACCTCGGCCGACCTTGCTACGCGAGACGTCCTCCGTTGACTCTCCGTTCACAGCAGTTGCAACCCGACATGATTCTGTCATCACAAGGGTCAACCTAAAGAATCACTCATATCGTGATGTAACGCGGTCTCCAATAGATGAGTTTGATTCTGCTTCATCTGAGGGCTCAAGAGTTACATTGTCAGATGGGCGAGAAGATCTGTGGATGTGTGGAGCCTCATGTAAGGATTTCAACACGGAAAGACTTAAGGGTAATCGAAGTGTATCAGATGAGGCATACATTCCACAACCCTTCCCTGAGCACTTAATTGATCCCCTAGAATGGAGTCATGTCCTTGCAACATTATCGACATGTGCTTTACCTAAGCCAATTCAATTTTGTGACTCAGATGGATATGACATTATTCCTATATGAATGGTACAACCACGTGACCTTCTAGATGATTTGTACTATGGGGTTGCATCCACAGTACTGCATGTATAGGAAGTCTCAGTGGAGGATTTAACACTCGAATCGGCTAATGATGCTGATAAAGGAAGACACATGGGACTCTGATTTTGATGATGATGTGATAATCCCCGAGAAAGAGTTAGGAAAGGCACGCCTACTCTTGAGAGGAAGGGAGGTTCAAATAGAGATCCCTCAAAGAAGCTGACCCAAACGTAAATGCTGTACGAGCCATAAGAGAATCCGTAAACAAGATGAGAGGGAACGACGTGAGAGAATACAAAAAGAAAACAAGGAGTTTAAGAATGAACAATCTTGACCACCACCTCACTTCTCAGGAAAGAATGGATATCTATACTATATCCAAGCACAAGGTAGTATCAAAGACCAAGTAAAACGATCAGATGGATTCCAACCAGGAGAAAAGCTAAAAACTGTTTAGCAAAAATCGTAAAAAAACAAAGAGACCAAAACAAAAACTCAAGTCTCAAACCGATTCAAAAGAGAGTGTCGGAAGTGCAAAGATAACGGTTGAACAAAAAACTCTGATGCAAGATTGCAAAAGAGAGCTCAAAACCGCATGGTCTTCAATTAGTGATGACTCAAGTGGACATGAACAAGGTCTCAATGTTCCCCCCAACTTCACACAATACACTCTTCAAGATCGGAAGATTGTTCTTCAACAGCCATGCAACAAAAGCCAAGCATGCCAGGGGTTTCATATGATGGTCCAGAAGATGCAAAAAAAAATTGATATCGCTAAGCTAGGAGAAGAGCCTCGCTATGTGTGAATTGCCACAGACTTGTCCTTAGATGAGGAGAAGTTATTAATTCAAACAATAAAGGAGTATCGCGATGTTTTTGCTTGGAGTTATAAAGACCTCAAAGGAGTTGATCCAAGCATATGTTAGCATACAATTCCATTGCGAGAGGATGCAAAGCCCTCCAAGCAACGTCCTTATACTTACAATGAGAATTTTGCACAAAAGATAAAAGAAGAAATAGACAAGCTCTTAGAGGTAAAATTTATCTATGAGATTGAACACGCTGAATGGGTCTCCCCTATTATAGTGGTGCCCAAGAAAAATGGAAAACTACGAGTATGTGTGAACCTCAAGAAGGTAAATGCAGCTACTGTACGTGATCATTACCCACTTCCAATCACGGATCATGTTTTGGAACGTGCTGCAGGGAAAAAGGCATATAGTTTCTTGGATGGATTCTCCGGTTACAATCAAGTGTCAATTGATCCAAAGGATCAACACAAGATAGCCTTTGCAATTGAAGATGGCATCTTTGCCTATCGTGTTATGCCATTTGGTCTAACAAATGCACCAGCAACCTTTCAGTGGTTAATGAGTCATGTATTCAAGGAGTACCTTAGGCTATTTCTTGAGATCTTCATGGATGATTTATGTGTTCACTCATAAGAGCGTGATGATCATATAGAACACCTCAGACTTGTGTTTCAAAAGTGTCAAGTTTATCGTATATACTTAAATCCTGACAAGTGCAAATTCATGGTAAGACATGGGAAGATTTTGGGCCATATTGTTTCTCGCAATGGTAATTCAACAAATATGGATAAAATTGATGTCATTGTCTCATTACCTCGGCCTATCAACCCTAAAGGGGTACAAATATTCATGGGACATTGTGGCTATTATCGTCGATTCATCTACATGTACGCTGTTCTAGCCAGACCATTATATTCTCTTCTTGTAAAGTTTAATTGGACTGACGAGTGTGAGGAATCCTTTGAAAAGTTGAAGCAAGCATTAGTGTCTGCACCCATCTCACGGGCACCAGATTGGAACCAAATCTTTCATGTCCATATTGATGCTTCAAACTTTGCAATTGGATGTATTTTGGCTCAATCGGGAGAACATAATAAGGATTTCCCAATCTCATATGCTCCGACAGTTGAACAATGCTGAGAAGAATTATACCACAACAACAGAAAGAGAAGGTTTGTCCATGATATATGCAGTGAAAAAGTTTCGCTTTACCTTTTGGCAAACAAATTTATATTTTTTGTGGACCATCAAGCACTGCTATATTTGGTGAATAAGTCTAGTGCAACTGGAAGGATTGTGAGGTGGTTTGTCATCCTTCTTGAGTTTGATTTTGAAGTGGCAGTCCGAAAAGGAACAACTCATCTTAGGGCAGATCATTTGTCTCGAATCACCTCTGGAAAAGCTCCTGTGGGTGTGGATGATGATATGTTAGATTCAACACTTTTCCTTGTAGAGACAGCTCCTAAATGGTCTGAACCCATCTTAGAAATTTTGACAAGTGGGCAGATATACAACTAGAGCGGGTCCTAATGTGGACCTATGGCAACCATTCAAGTTAATCTCAGGGAGATTATATCGTCAGTGTAATGATGGAGTGTTGCAGCTTATACCTAACCTTGATCAATATAAGGAGATCTTGGAATGGGCACATGAGGGTATTGGTGGAATCCATGCATCAGCTCTACTACTACTTGTGTGCAACGTATAACTCAGGATGGGCGGGAAAATGTGTCATTATGATATCCATTCAGGATCACCAGATGTTAGTTCCCTTTTATGTGGCTAGTAAGTCCAAGGCAGTGGTAGAGGTTGTTCTTGGTCGATCATGGTTAAGTGCTACCAATTGTTCATTAGATTGGAAGAATAGACAATACAAATTGCAAATTGATTCTGATTGCATCTTGGGATCTGCTGCTCCACGAGTTTTATCATGTCAAAAGGGTGGTAGTTCTACCTTACACAACCCACTTTCAACATCTGCTCTTCAAGCTCCAAGACAAGTGATGTGGATAATCGATGAGTCCTCAAGTGAGGGCCATGGCTGGCAAGTTCCAACTACTCTAGTCACTGCTCAAAGAAGGCCAGGCAAGAAGGAATCGTCAATTTGGCTACCCAAAGATGCGTACAAACTTATACCATCTAGCCTAGTTGCTAAACCTCCTAAAAAGAATATCTTTTCCAAGCCTAAGCCTCAAATCGTTACTCATTGGGTCCCAAAGCATGTTCTTAAAGCACAAGGCTATTATGAGGGTGCAACAGCACTTTGGCTTCCCAAATGCCATGGGTTGCTAGAGCCAGAAGAGTGTATCAAAATAAGATTCCAAAAGCCACTCTATGTTTTTCATATCAGTGGGTGCAAAGGAAATCAACACAACCTCTTCAAGATAGGATAGGTGGTTGTAATAGCACCTACAAATCTCCTTGTGTTGACCTTCCCAAAACATATATTGAATCACCAGTTGTCCCACCTTCTCCTTGTTATACACTTCCACCATCAACTTGTGTACCTAAGACAAATCCAACTTTACATGAGTCTCCTTTGAGCATAGATTCTAGCACTTCACTGCCTAAATCCTCTTATCTTGCTCAAATTCCTCGATAATTGCTATCCTTCCACCTCTTAAGAAGGACATACCCAAAACCAAAGGTAAGGCATTAACACTACAATTGAAGCTCTTTGGTAGATCAGTGTTTGAATAGTCTCACTTTTACTAATGTGGTTCCTTCTGCCATTACAGGATTGTGTTCTTTTTGAGATGATCTTATCTACTTGTTTTTGATAGGGATTGTAATGCTGGATATGAGTGTATAAAGTTTGAAGTTTCTAAATTTCATTGTTCTACGCCCAGATACCTCCTGATGGATACTTGGCGAGATACATGTCCACCATGCATTGACCCTAATAGTACTCAACGTGAACATCGCGGGGGTTATAGTGCTCCTCCTTTTCAAACTCATTCTAGGTACTTTTATGCTCCCTTAGGTGAAATTTGCTGTGGGCATCACTTTGTCACTTTATTCTATCAACAGCATCATCCATTTCCACATTGTCAAGAGTGTGCACACGACTCGTATTAGGGCAAGCTTCACACATTTGTTGGCTATGCTGCTCTTACTTTTGACGATATGGCACGGGCTTAATGAAACAAATTGTGCGAATTACACCCCAATGCCATAACCTTCTTGATATGAGAGTACCAGACCGAGGACCAAATCAACGTAGATTACCTGAGGAGGTTCAAGCACAACAATGGAGGGATACATGCATAAATGACTTGCAACCACCTATCTTGCAAGCCCTTCTTCCCCTAGCCTCAACATGTCAATTTTGGATCACTATATGAGCACCTATAGTGAGCAATTCCAAAATCGGCATTGTCTGCTTAACCTTCCGAACCAATGCCATATTTTAGCGAGGAAGCACTCCTTCCTCTACCACCTTCTCCTCCAGAGGCCGGATTTTGTACAGGGTTGTCCTTACATCCTGAAGTGATTAATACAATCTTTCCAGCAGAAGTGGATACGGATCCACTGCCAGTGCAAGGATAAGCACATCAACTCCACAATAAGATCAACAAGCCAGGGCACTTTTCTCCCATTGGGTTTTTTCCCTCGGTTATATTCGGTGATTGGCACCAATAACAAATTTTTATTCTTTTCTTTTCTTATTTGTTAATAAGACATTTTGCAGAGATCTCAGCAAAACAAGAGCATACAAACACGCTCCAACAGTCCACCTACCGTGCACACAAATTAGGAAGGGGGGAGACATGCAATGCCTACAAAGAGCAAAGAGAAGCAATCTGCACATCAGCAATGCATCAAGACAAACGCGCCACATCAACGAGCACTACAACAGGTGTATTCAAATCATAATATTTTGTTCTTTATGTGCTTTTTACTTTTGCATATATTGTTTGCATGTTCACACACAATTGGCTGGTTTAAGTTTTAAATTAGTTGTTACTATTGGCGAGTGATTTCTAGATTCTTAGAGGACTTAGTAGAGGACTTAGTAGAAGGTATTTCTATTTGAAGACGATGTAAGACATATACCAACGGAGTATGCCAAGTTCTTAAGCTCTAGAAGTATATTAGTTATCCCTAGTGGTAGCTACCTCTTAGGTATGGGCTAGGTGCTACGATAAACAAAAATTTACGAAACACATGCCCTAAAAAATATATAGAAGTGACTTGAGACATGACATGTCTACGGCCATGTGGAATGCTTGGTAGGACCTTGGGTTGTTTTAGCACCTTGGGGCCGATGCCTTGGTTTCCATGGGGTGTACACTGACATCTAAAAGATTAAGAAGAAGACCTACAAGGACTCTATCGCCTTGATAGATGCTGGTAGGACTCTTGGGTACATTATGGGCCCTCGAGACGGATGCCCTCATCTTCATGGGGTACTCCTTATGTCAAAAAGAAAGAAAAGGGTCTGTCGCCATTGAGATACTTAGCGGCCTTTAGATTCTCTTGGCGGAGGTCTCTTGGCCATTGCTTGGGTCTTATTGAGATGGAACCTTCCTCTTTATCAAGCTAAAAATAATAATTCTCTTTAATCTTCTGCTCTTTACATACAAAAAAAAATTAAAAAAAATAAAAAAGAGAAAAGAAAGAAAGAAAGAAAGGTCCAATCACCATGGCTTTTATTTAGGAGTAGGGTTGCCACTTGGAAATAACTTAAACACTTGTAGGACATTGAGACTGCGGTCATAACCTGTGGTGTACAAACACACTTGCCTTTGCATAGCACTATCTACCACTTAGTCTCACTTTGACTAGTCTTTACTCGCTTCTTTTAGCACTCTTTAAAACTCTAATTGGCCTTTCACTTGCATGCTCACGTGTGAGATTGTCATTTCTGGTTTTTTTTCAATAAAAGGCTTTACTTGTCTTCCATTGTTTTTTTGCAGCTTTTGTTTCTACCGCGCCGAGGACGTGCGCGATTTAGGAAGGGGGAATGTTCCATGGGAACACTCACGGGAACACGGATTATGGAAGGAGGCTGGAAGCAATTAATGCGAGAGAGCGAGATTGTAGCCATGGGAACATAAAGACACACATAAATTTTCCATATTTTTGTGCCGAAGTGCAATGTAAATTGTTTTAGGCCAATGTGGGTTCTAAATGAGAGTTCTAAGTGTATTAAGCAAGGCTCACTTATGGGGTTGTCCGCCCATGTATGAAAGAGGTCTAGGGTTAGGATTAGTGACATCTCTATAAAAGAGATGTTAGCTAAAGAAAGAGTACGTTTTTAGCCATTCTCATAAGCAATTGAGTGAAGCTCTTGAGCTCTCAAGCTATGGCAACTCTCTAACTCTCTCTCTATTGTACTCTAATGAGCATCAAGCTCCAATGAGTATAGCTCCACTTCTTTCTCTTAATCTGTTTTAGCATCATTGAAGTAGATTAATCTATGATTAGTTGAATGCTTCTTCTTTCTTTCTCTTGTGTATGCATGCTTGTAGTGTGTGTGTGTGTGTGTAGTCTCCATTGATGCAAGCTCTTGTCCACTTCATTGGCAATGAGTTATTCTTGGATAGACTCTCTCTATGAGCTTGTGGGTTTGTGAATGTTACATTCTATGCTTGCTTAAGCTTGTGGGTTAGTAGATGCACACTTATGGGTTTGATGGCATTAGGGAAAGCTAAGATTTAATTAATGTTTGAATGGGATTAAGAGATTGCCATGCATTGCTTGTTCTCTTGATTAGTGTAGTGGATTTAAGGGATTGAGAGATTGATTGAGGTGATGAATGGTTGAATCGTCAAGTGGTGGTTCATGTATATGAGCTCTCCCTCATGGGATAAGCCTTCATGCACTAATCGGGTCGAGTCCTCGGATTGACATTGTGTTTCTTAACACATTTGTTGATCGGTAGTACTCTATGAGCACTATATTGCACGGTAGAGAGAACCGCTCTACACCATGGCTCTTTTATATGGATCTATTGGTTGATCTTGCTGAATCTTCAACGGAGATTCCATTTTGATTTTTATAAGTGAATATATTTTCGAGTACTATGAGCTAGGAACTATCGAAAAGGCCCCTGAGTGGACAGGTGGTGAGCGTTCTGGTTGCCAATGATGCCATAGGTACGCCAATGAAGAAAAAATTAGAAATTAGGAGTCAACAGGATATTTTAGAGGATTATGATCAGTGATACTATAGTTTCATTAAAAGATTGTTTTAAAGACAGCTAAATTTGTGAGAAAGGCAATTTCATATTGGGTGTATAAGTGGTGTGACTAGTTTTAAGTTTGCATGAATATCCGGCTAGGGGGCTTAGGAACTCTTTTCCCTGGTACCCGGGACAAAACCTAACCAAATTCTTAAATGGATCCCATCACTACAGTGGTTGGGGTTGGCTAACCCACGGGACTGTAGGCTGGACTGATGGATCCCTAATATGAGACTCAATTCTGTTATGGTACAATAGATGAAGTAAATCCTGGATAAAAATATTCTATGGAAAACAATCAACGGCTGTGCCTCTTAATGAGGAAAAAAACATTGGTCTCTATGATCCAAGTGCAAGTCTTTTCCTTGATCTTACTATGAGAACTTATGGGTTCGGTCAGATCAGTTCAGTTAGTTAAGACTCTTGACTACGTTCGAGTAAAAATATCCTGGAGGAATCGCTCGTGCTTTTCGGGCGAGGGAAGTTTTTCCCGGTGTTTTGGAAGAACAGAGGGATTAGTCTCTTGTCCAGATATACGTGGGCAAGGCCCTGAGTGAAGGACCCTGCCCCAGGCAAGAAATGCTACTTCCGCTACTAGCACCCCAGGATTTGTTGCGCGGAGGGGACAGGTGAAAAGGTGCAAGGGGACAGGTGAAAAGGTGCAAGGGGGAAGAGAGCTTGAGCTCTTGCAAGCACACACACACACTCACAAAACCCTAATCGAGAACACACAAGGTGAGAGGCTGAAATCTTCTTCTTCTTCACTCAACACTCAACACACCATATACAAGATAAGAGTACATACAATATGAAAGGTACTCAACCAAATACATACACAGGTTCTCTATAGTGTGAACCCGAGTAAATGAGCTGGCGCTATAACTATGCCAATCTCTAGAATGGCTGTCACACAGCCTGTCATCCCACTGGCCGCATATCACCCAATATCTCACCAACCATGCCAGTGGTGTAAGTGTGGGGCCTATCCACCGCCTCACTAGATGAGCTCGATATCTCAACACTCCCCCTCGAGCTCAACTCCATCTCATGTACACCAAGCGAAGCCCTGAATCTGCGGAGCTTCTCTGTACCCAATGCTTTGGTGAAGATGTCAGCTACCTGATCTCGGTGCTGACATAAACAAGGTCAAGGTCTCCTGCCAAGACCTTTTCTCTGACAAAGTGGTAGTGGACCTCTATATGCTTCGTACGAGCATGAAATACTGGGTTCCTGGACAACTGTATACTGCTAATGTTGTCACAAAAAATGACAACTTGTCTATCCACTGATGATAGACCCAAATCTGCAAGTAGCTTTCTCAACCAAGCTACCTCACATGGTGCCATAGCAGCTCCTCTGTACTCGGCCTCTGTACTGGATAGAGCAACCGTAGGCTGCTTCTTGCTGCTCCAAGTCACAGCAGCACTCCCCAAAGAAAACATGAATCCACTGGTAGATCTTCTATCTGAGATACTACCAGCCCAATCAGCATCTGTGTACCCATGTACACATATCTCTGTCCAGTCTCATAGAATAGTCCACAATGCAAAGTAGACTTCACATACCTCAGTATGCGTCTCACTGCATCCAAATACGGTTTCCGTGGAACCTACATAAACTGACTCACCAACCCAACAACATAGCTCAAATCTGGTCTGGTGATCGTCATGTAGATCAAACTTCCTACTATGCGCCTATACATAGTAGGATCCTCCAAGATCTCTCGTGAATCTGCACTCAACTTGCCATTCTGATCCAATGGCACGGAAATAGGCTTACAGCCTGTCATACCATACTTGGACAACATGTCCAAGCCATACTGTCTCTACAGTAATCCAATACCATGTGGTGACCTAATCACCTCAATGCCCAAGAAATATATGAGCTCCCCCAGATCCTTCATCTCAAACTTCTGTCTTAGCAAGATCTTTACATCAAAGATCTCTGAATCATGGTCCCCCGTAATGATCAAGTCATCTACATAGATGACAACAAGCACAACTCCTCTATCACCATGTCTCACATACAGCGAGAAATCTGCATTGGCTACATGAAAGCCAATAGTGACATGATATTCAGAAATCTTGTCAGACCATGCTCTTGGTGCTTGCTTTAAGCCATACAAGGCTTTCTTCAACCTGCAAACATGCTCGGGGTGACTCACATCCTCATATCCAGGTGACTGCAACATATACACCTCTTCTTTTTGCAAATCCCCATGCAAGAATGCATTCTTTACATCCATCTGATGTAAAGACCATTGCTTTGACGCAGCCACTACTATCACAACTCTCACCATTGCCATCTTGGCAACTGGGCTGAAAGTTTCCTCATAATCAATTCCATATGTCTGCGCATATCCTTGGGCTACCAATCTAGCCTTGTACCTGTTTATGCTTCCATCACTATTATGTTTTACTTTGTACACCCACTTGCATCCAATGGCTTTCTTGCCTTCAGGCAATTGCACTAAATCCCAAGTTTCATTTCCATATAGTGCATCCATCTCCTCATCCATAGCTTTCTCCCAACACACATTTCCAATAGCCTCATCAATGCATGTGGGCTCTACAACCTGCACAACCTTTGCCATATATGCATAGTGATGTGCCACATAACCATCATATGTAAATCTCTGCACAGGGTTCTTCACTCTCCCTGATCTTCGCAGCTTTTCATTCATGGCTTCCATAGCCTTCTTTACACCAGGTGTTCTCATAGCTGGGATCCCAAGCTCCTCATCAAGGCTCATATCTGAGCCACTAGACTCTCCATCAACATGAGAATGCCCTGCAGAAATGTCAGCCATACCAAGGGGCTCAACCACTTTCTCTTTTCCTTTACGTGATGTACTAATCACATTTGCAGGACTGGTATTATGACGCAACCTGCCACTCCATGGTCTATCAATAGACCCACTAGATGAGGACTCTCTTGGTCCACTCAAAGACTGTGATTGCTGACCTGCATTCTGTGCAACCACACTTCCACTCACATCAGCCCCAACAGCTTCTTTTTCAGCAGCATACCAGCTGCTCATCTCATCAAAGACAACATCCCTGCTTACCCTCAATTCGCGTGTAGCAGGGTTATAACACCTGTATCCCTTTTGCTCAAGGGAGTATCCAATAAACACACATTTTTCCAGCTTAGTTCTCAGCTCATCTGGCACATGCACATATGCAATGCATCCAAAGACTTTCAGATGAGACAAATCTGCTTTTATGCCAATAAACCTCTCCTCTGGAGTTACATCATGTATGGCTGCAGTTGGAGTCCTGTTCATGATGTATACTGCTGTAGAAACAGCCTCAGCCCAATAGCTATGCGACATATTCTTCTCTTCTATCAATGCTCGCGCAATCTCAGCAATGTGCCTGTTTTTCCGCTCAACAACTCCATTTTGCTGCGGAGTGTATCTGCATGGATGTAAACTGTCTCCGAATACCATTCTTCTTCAAAAATTCAGAGAACTCATTGGAGAAGTACTCTCCCCCTCCATCTGACCTTAGGCACTTTACATATTTTCCTGTATGCTTTTCAACCAAAACTCTGAAATTCTGAAAGTGAGTGAACACCTCACTCTTCTCCTTCATGAAATATACCCACACTTTTCTTGTGTGGTCATCAATGAAAGTCACATAATACCTGCAGCCTCCCATAGATATAGTCTTCGTAGTAGGACCCCATACATCTGAATGCACAACATCTAGTGCATTTCTGCTCACATATTTGTTGCGTGGAAACACATGCTTTGTTTACTTCCCAAATTGGCATGCTTCACATATTTTCTGCATACCTTCCACTTTAAATTTTGGCAGCCCTGTCACAATTCCTTTTGTCTGCATAGACTTCAGTCTCTGCACATTTACATGTCCAATCCTTTTATGCCAAATGTCTGTGTTTGCAACAATTCCTGAACCGTTTGCAAACATCGCAGCACTCATTTCAGGCATGTCTACATTCAATGTAAACATTCTGCCCACTCTGTTGCCTTTTGCAACCAACCTACACTTGTCTTTAAAGTCTTCAACATAACAACCATCAGGGTTAAACCGAACCTGCAAACCCTGCTCAATCATCTGGCCAACTGAAACCAGATTCTTTGTTATGTTCGGTACATGAAGTACATCTGTAAGGTACTTCACTTTGCCATCCTGCATAGACAATGGCACATCTCCAACATGGGCAATTGGATGAGCAGTGTCATCCCCTGTTTCCACAAAACCTAGTCTTTCTGGGTTTTTCATCTCCTTGAACCACTCCCCATGACTTGTCATGTGGTTCGAAGCGCCTGAATCCACATACCATACATTATCTTTTTGTGCTGCATCAACATTTTCAGACATGGCATTCACGACATGCTGCATAACAAACAACCTTTCATTATCCTCATTATTTCTGCTTGAGGATGCATAGTTGTTTTGATGCACTTTCCCATTTTGCATGTCAGCCTGCTTCTTATAGCATTTTGCCTGCACATGTCCAGGCTTACCACAATAATAGCATTCACGTGCATCATTATATTGCCTTTGCCAATTTCCACGGCCCCTTTGACTCCTCGTCCTCTTCCTAAACTCGTGTAGAAGGCCTGTTGCTCTGAACTGTTTTTACTTTGTGAAGACTGTTGGTCTTCACCCAAGCTCTTCTCTTCGATAATCAGCATAGACACCAAATCTGTAAAGTTGGGAATGTTTTCCCGAGTCTGAATAGACGTCTTGAATGCCTTATATTGTGGCCCAAGACCACGTAGACAGACCTCCACCTTATCATCATCGTCTACTGACACACCAATAGATGCAAGGGATTCCACAATACCCTTTATCTTCAACGCATAGTCATTCACAGACATGCTCTTTTTCTCCACAGTATGAAGTTCATTCTTCAACTGTATCTTGCATGCCTTGGTATTTATTTAATAAAGCTTTACCAAGGTGTCCCACGCCTCCTTGGGGGACTTGGCATCCTGAATGTGCCCAATCATGGTGTCCTATATACTAATGGATAGCCAATACATAACCTTCCTGGCTCCTTGGTTCCAGTCTTTAAACTCTTTCACATCTACAGCAGTCGGATTTATATCCGGTATCTCCGGTGCCTCTTCATGCTCACCTTCTATGTAGTCCCAATAGCCTTTTCCCATCAGGAAATTCGTCAACCTAAACCTCCAAGCATGGAAGTTATTCTTATCAAGCTTCTCAGCCAACAATTTGAGTTATCCCATCATTTGACATCTTGCCAAACACACAATTTTACCAGAAACTACACTCTGGTTTTTCTGCACAAACTGCTGTATTTTCTGCACAGCGGTACTGTAGTACTCTTAAATGTCACAACCAGTGACTTCAATGTGCATACATACACCCAATGGCAATTGTAGACCTCTTTGCAGCACCCACAGTGTCTGCACAGTCAATCTGTCTTCCTGCAGTTCTTAAAACAGAGTTCTACAGAGAATCGATGACTTACCCGCAGTGCTCGAAATCGCCTGCTTTCTAAAAAACGGAGGTCCAGACGCGCCCGAAACGCGTTTTCGGCCCAGAAATTTTGTCCAATAGCTTTACTCCCGCGAAGAGAAAGCTCCTCAATCAGAGATCGTTGCCGGTGCCTCTCGTAGAGCTCCCGACAAGGGTGTAGTCACCAACACAAATAGAGAAGAGTAGTCGAAGCTCTTACCCTCATACCGCTTCCTGTGGTTCTCTTGCTTGTAGCTCAGCCCTTAGCACGAACCAGGCTCTGATACCATGAAAAGGTGTAGGGGGGAAGAGAGCTTGAGCTCTTGCAAGCACACACACACACTCACAAAACCCTAATCGAGAACACACAAGGTGAGAGGCTGAAATCTTCTTCTTCTTCACTCAACACTCAACACACCATATACAAGATAAGAGTACACACAATATGAAAGGTACTCAACCAAATACATACACAGGTTCTCTATAGTGTGAACCCGACTAAATGAGCTGGCGCTATAACTATGCCAGTCTCTAGAATGGCTGTCACACAGCCTGTCATCCCACTGGCCGCATATCACCCAAGATCCCACCAACCATGCTAGTGGTGTAAGTGTGGGGCCTATCCCCCAAGCGGGTCATCAGTGTCCACCGCCTCACTAGACGAGCTCGATATCTCAACAACAGGGATCTTTCACCATCCAGAGATGTACCTGAAAGTTGTCGATGGTGAGGCTTTGGTGCAAATGTTCTCCTATGCATGAGTATGGATATGTACTCATGGAGCAGCTGCTATGGTAATATAGCCAAAAGAAAAATTAGTGATAAGCTTAACAAAAATGGAATGGGTATTTAAGATCTTTTGTTTGATAGGCCATATGTATGACTCTCTTGTGTTTGTGTTTGTGTGTGTTTTTTTTGTTACCACCTTGCGAGTAACAGGTTCTTGTGGCTATTCTCCTTTTTCAGAGAATAGGTTCTTAGGTGTGCCGCGTAGCTTCTACACTTATGCTTCACATCCAGAGGGGTGAAAAGAGCATTGTGAGTTGTCTTTGATGCACTCATAAGTCTTCATTTTTCAAACGTGGAAATTAATTCTTGCATTTGTGGCTCAAATGTTGTCAATGCGGTAAGTAAGACTGTTGGTTGGTTACCATTGGGGTTTTTTGAACACACAAGCTCTTGTGTAGGTACTGAATGCATGAGAGTGGTTGAGTGACTTGCTTGGTGTTGCTTGGGTCTCTATTCTTGTTGAACTTTATGTGAAGCTATTGGGGTTGAAGTCAGTTGTGAGGTTTTCTTCACGTTGTTCGATTTGGCAACCATATGATAGGATTACCATCATAGTATCCTTGTTGTTGAAGCACATGCATAGGCACCCATCTTTGATGAACATTACAAATTTTTGGCTGATGCGTTTGGTGCTGAGGTTTCCTTCTGTGTGCAAGCTTAGGGGGCTTTGTGAAGTGCTTGGGAATCTAAGCTTTGGTATTAACTTGGTAGTACCCTTGTGCTTGCACAGTAATCTTTTTGGTACCCACACTTGTTGACTTGGTGGAGTTCTTTGAGGAACTCGCATAGGCTTTTGTGGATGGGGTTGTGGAGTACTTTTCTTTTTCCTTGGCCTCTGAGTGTGTTGCATTGAGGAAGAGGCATTGACTATCGAGGCATCCAAATTTGATTGGCACTTTCGTAGTAGCCTTGAGCAACAAGTAGTTGCTTCTCCACCCGCATTTTGATACCATTAGGATACCTTGATTTGTGTTATCTTGGTGGATTTTTCTTTTTGTTGGAAGTGGAAGGTTTTGGGCCATCCTTCACATTGGTTGTTGGCACTGAGGCTACAGGTTTGGGACTCATGTGCATTGTTGACGATGATGAGGCAAGAGTCTCTTGTGGAGTGGTTGTCGATGATGAGGCCTTCAAGCATGCGGTTGTCTCTTTTGGTGAGGTTCGATGAAGAGGCATAGGCTCCAGGGCTTTTCCTTTGAATTCCTTGTTAGAGATAGATGGTTGCATGGGGGGAACTTCTTCAGGAATACTTATTGATTGTGAGGTATTGGTATCTAACTTCGTTGGTGAGGATGGGGTTGAAGGAGTAGATGCTGTCACGGAGTCGGTCAATGATGCAGATGATGGTAGGTCATTGTGTAGAGGGGCTTCTGTGGAAGAGGCTTGTAGCCTTTTGCGTTCAGCATCATAGAAATCCATTAAAGTTGGATCCTCTTCCTTGTAGTATGGTATTGTCAACTTTGTATCATGACCATCATGATGACTTTATCGCTTAGCAAAGCACAGTGGTGCTTGGGTAGCAATAGTCCATTTATGCCCCAAGATTAAATCTGCTTCCAACACATACTCAACCACAAAAAACTTACAAGGGGGTTAGTTTCAATATACATTGTATGCTCAAAGTATCCCAAACATGGCATGTTCAAATCTTTTGTAAAGGGAATTCTTTTCGGATGATCCGTGAGTGTTGGTTGACCTAACAAATCCCATAACTCGAGGGTCATGAGATTGTATTCACGTATTGGATAAAGATGTGCTTGAGCTATGGTGATTCTATTTGAAATTTACAATCCAACTAGAATCCAACCAGAATCTTTTCAGTAAGATATGTTGGAAGTTCGAGCTCCTCCAAGGTCTCTTCCTCTCGTATAGCAATTGTACAATGCCTGCGCAGGAGTGTTCAAGGAGGTGACTGTTTGCATGGATGCATCTATCGAATACAACGATTCACCTATCCAAGTTCCACCAAGGATGACATCATACTCAAGGGAATTTAGGGTAACATGGAATGCAAATTCCACATCTCCACCGATTGTTTAAGTATCATAGCTAAAGTAACCTAGAACTGTAATGCTTTGTCCATTGGCTCCTCTTGCCAGACCATTGTCTATAGGAATAAGTTTAGGTTTTCCCAATGACACCCAAGTATCTATTGCCATGATGTTATGACTAGCTCGAGGGCTAATCAATGCACGTTTGCGCTTAACATCATTGTCTATAGGGAAATCCAACCATATCACATGATAGAATCTTCTAGAGGAACCATGGATGTTTCAATTTTTGTTACAGCTTCAGATCCCATCTTGGTTTCATATTCCCATTCAGTTTCATCCTCTTTTTGGCTCTCAGCTTTTTTAAGAGTAACCAATGTGTACACTGGTACACTTGGTCCCCTGATAATTCTAACTGAGTTCTATTTGGAAACTTGTGAATCCTTACAATCCTCTTCTATAGAGTTTTTTTTTGTCTCGATATAACTCATGTTGAGTTCTTAAAGGTGCAAGTGTTGATGTTATGTTGGCTTCACCATGAGAGAAGAGCATTCCTCCAAATGAGGTTTTGGGAGACTGTTTTAATTTTGTAAGGGAATTATCGAATTCCTCACGTGCTTTCTCAATTGCATAATTCATGCAATCTGTCTCTAATGACTCTTCTATAGAGAGTATGTCTTCCTCTTGAAAGGGGAAGCGGTAATCCTCTTGGTTATGTATTTTGGGAGACTGGCATTATGAGGCTCAATCACAACTGGTGATCCTATAAGACATTCAACCAAGCTAAGCATGCTCTCTTGAGCTTGCTTTTTGCATTCCGCATATGTCATATGATCATGATTTTCAATTTGGGTTGATTGGGTAGGTTCTAGTTTCTTGATTGGCCCATGAGATGCACTGAGTGAAGAGTCATCAGAACTTGTTTCATCCTCACTACATGGCATACTAGAATGTTTCATCTTTTGACTTTCTTTGGATCGTCAATTTTTTTTTATGTTTGCCCATGCGACGAGATCGAATTTTATGTTTTCCCATGTGCGACGAGATCGAATTTTTGTGGTGGCCTTTGAGGTTGATGCGTCTGCATCATGTGTAGCTTTTGGCTCTTTTGGGTTTATGTCCTCCATAAGCTCCTTTTCCCTGTTCTTTAATTCAACCTTTGTTTCGATAGTTTGTTATTCCTTGTTTTTCTTGGGTTTAGAAGGTTTTGTTTTCTCTTTTGGGTTCTGCTTTAAAGCATGTTCTTCTACCCATGTTAAGGTATTGTCTTTTTCATTCTTTGTGACCATTTCTCATGCCTTGGCTTATAAGCATGTAAGCACATTCAAGGGTACCGTGGACAATATCCCGTTTTGTACACTCAAGATGTTAAAAGTTATATTTTGTAAGACCAATGGCATTGAAGCAACTCGTCTTGGGCAATCTTGGAACATGTGATCAATGCCACATCATTCACACATGGGTTGCAATGTGTCAGCGACTATGGGCATGGAAGTATTCCAAACGCTGCAGTCTGCCACTTTGTGTGGTCCACAATAATCGAACACTGAAGTGTTCGATTAACTACTTCCTGAGCAGTTTCTACCCTTTGGACTGTTTATGTTTGGTGCATGAGAGATGGAGGTTTTGCGTCAATTGTTGATGAATTGGGATGCTTTTTAGTATCATGATCAAAGGATTTACAATATATGTAGTGTAGAAAAATAGGTGCCTTGTATGCATAATGGGGATTGGGATGGTCATAGTGATTGCACTCAACACAAGGCATTTCGCTTCTCACTTGTAGAGGCATTAAGAATGGTTGGTTTTGAAGCAGCTGTTACCATATTATAGTAGTGATGTGTGTGAACACACTTAGGACCGCCGGGGCACTTTTTTCCTCACTAGGAGGTTTTTTCCCCCGTGCATTGTATATACGCCCATTATCTTCTAGGGCTTGTTATCTTTCATTTTTGGCACTCATAATACACTACTGTGTTGTGCTCAAGCTTCCTCATCTTCTTGAAGTTGTGTGTGCATTCCTGCAACCCTAATTCCAACAATTGGTATCAGAGCAGGCTTCCTCCTCCCGGGCAGCATCACCGGCACCTGCCGCTTCATCTCCTCCGATTGCGACGAGGTTTCACGAGCGTCTGCAGGTTAGTATATGCCGTGGGTAAGCCCGTAGGGCTTGGTCGTTTCAGAATTTTGATCTGAGGTCATTTCGCCCTCCGTTTTTGCATACCAAGTACTGCGCAGGCAAAATCGTCCTACTGTGCAGATTTTCTGTCAAGATTAAAATCTGCAGGACAGGTGCCCATTCGTCTGTTTTGGGCTGTGCTACATAGCACAGGTCGATTTTATACAGGTTTACCTCTTACAGACAGCATTTACATCTAGTAGTACAGTCATTGGCCATGGCTGACAACAATGATGTATTCCGCATGTTGGCTGCTGAGGATAAGTTGGATGGCACCAACTATCCATTGTGGGCATATATGATGCGACATGTATTGGTAGCAAAGGGGTTATGGAACATTGTGCAGGGTATTGATGCACGTCCTATTGTGGCTGGGAATGCTGCAAACACATCAGAAACAGGTACTGTTGATGATGGTGCAGGCACAAGTGCTGTAGCAGCTGTTCGAGAACCACCACTTTCAGCAGAGCAGATTCGTTGGGATGGTAGAGATGCGCAGGCTCATGCCTTGATTGCGTTGTCTGTCAAACGTACCATTATCCCACATATTCGCTCCTGCAGGACTTCTAAGGATGCTTGGGATGTACTTGCCACATTGTATCAGGCAAGAAATGAGGCTCGTGTTGCTTATCTCCGAAAACAGTTGGAGAGTGAGCATATGAACGAAGGTGATTCTATGGATAGCTTTTTGACAAAGATCAAGGATTTCAAAGAGCAGCTCATTTCTGCAGATGAAATCCTGTCAGACAGTTCACTTGTGCAGACTGTTTTGAATGGTCTACCAGATTCTTATCAGGGTTTTGCTTCCACTCTTCGCTTGATGATGAAAGGCAATCCCAATGCCTTATCATTTGAGGAGTTAGTTTCTGTTTTGCTGCAAGAAGACCAGTCAAGGCAAAACAGGAATATTATGCGTGTCGCAGATCAAGCTTTCGTTGCTAGTCAGAGAAGCGGGAAAGGTAAAGCTGGCTTTTCTTCTAGTAAGCAGAAATCTGCAAATGCTGCGCAACCAAAGAAGGAAGACAAAGATGAGAAGAAGGGTGACAAACAGAAGACATTTTGCAAGTACTGTAAGGGAAATGATCATGTCATCAAAGCGTGTCCTAAGCTGGCTGCGAAAGAGGCTAAGAAGAAAGAGGCTGGTATGGCTGTTGCAGATGCCTCTCCTTCTAACAATGAATCTGCTAATGTTGTGCTAGATACAGAATGGGCATTCAATGCGCAGTGCAGTTATGACCCATCTTTGCATGACACATGTATGTCTGCAGTAGATTCAGATGTATGGTACTTTGACAGTGGTGCCACTAAGCATATCACCTCGCAGCGCAGTTTATTCACTTTCCTTGAGTCTGCTCCCACAGGGAATACTGTCACTTGTGCCAATAACTCCTCTTATCCCGTTGAAGGAGTTGGACAGATTGTGCTGAATGTTGCAAATGGCAACACCTTTACACTTTTTGATGCATTGTATGTGCCAGGGATCAAAAAGAATCTGCTGTCAGTCTCTGCATTTGCCAAAACAGGTTTGGTTGTAAAATTTGTGGATGACAGATGTACTGTTCATGATCTCTCTTGTGGTGACATCATTGTAGCATCTGGTTCACTATGTCGAGGGCTGTATAAGCTCAATATGGATGGCAAATGTGTAGAGGATTCAGCATGTGCTATTATGGATACGCAGGCTATTTCAAATGCAAAACTGTGGCATGCACGTTTTGGTCATCTGAATTTTGCAAGTTTGCTGCGCATGCAGAAATATGAAATGGTGTCTTCTTTGCCTAAGCTTGAGGCACCTGTCAAGCATGTTTGTGAGGGCTGTATATTGGGTAAAATGCAGCGTGCTTCCTTTCCCAAAGATGGATCAGTGAGAGCTGAACGCAGATTGCAGCTTGTTCATAGTGATGTTTGTGGTCCCATGCAAACTCCATCATTTGGAAACTACCTTTACTTCGTGACTTTCATTGATGATTTTACCAGGCATGCATGGGTATATCCTTTGAAGGCAAAGTCCGAAGTGTTTTTGTGCTTCAAACGGTTTTTGGTTATGGCTGAAAATGTGTCAGAAAGTAAGATGGGCACCCTCCGTTCAGATCGAGGGGGGGAGTATATGTCTTCAGAATTTAATGCATTTCTGGCTGAGCGTGGGATAAAACACCAATGTACAGTACCGTATACACCACAGCAAAATGGTGTGGCTGAGAGAAAAAACAGGTCTCTCATGGAAATGGCAAGATGTATGGTTAAGAGTCAAAGTCTACCACATTGTTTTTGGCTTGAGGCTGTCATGTGTGCCACTTATGTACTAAACAGGTGTCCCACCAAAGCATTACAGGTTGTCACTCCATATGAGGCTTGGCATAGCCGCAAGCCATCTGTTGGCCATTTACGTGTTTTTGGTTGCCTGGCATATGCATTAGTGCCTGTGCAACATCGCAGAAAATTGGATGACAAAGCTGTCAAATGTATTTTTGTTGGATATAGTGCTGAGAGCAAAGGCTATCGTTTGTATCATCCACAGACAAAGCGCATTTTGGTTAGCCGTGATGTTGTATTTGTGGAAGATGCAGTTCAGCCCTTGGTTTCATGTACTAAGGAGACAAGTATAAGCTCACGTGATGTCTATGATACATTGTTGCCTCTTTTCAGTGGTGCACAGTCAAGTGCAATACCTCATGAGGCAGTTTTTCAGCCTATGCAGGTTTTAAATGATGGCACAGATCAGCCTATATCTGATGCAGATGTGCATGATGCACTTGAGGATGAGAGACAAGAGATTGAGGGCTCTAGGAATATGCCTAGATGGCTGGTGCAGACTTTGCGTGACAGCAAGTTGGATGCCCCTTTGTCTAGTCGCACTCGTTCTGGCTCTCATGGTGCCTCTTATGCGTCAGATTGTTATGCATTGGCTGTTTCTAGTATGTGCGATGAAAGTGAGCCTGTTTCATTTGATGAGGCACAAAGTTCAGAAAATTGGATGGCTGCTATGCAAGCAGAATACGATGCTATTATGAAGAATGGTACATGGTCTTTATGTGACTTGCCCCCTGGCAAGAAGGCCATTGGCACTAAGTGGGTTTACAAATTGAAGCGTAAGCCTGATGGCACAGTGGATCGCCATAAGGCTAGGCTTGTTGCAAAAGGTTATGCTCAAGAGAAGGGCATTGATTTTGATGAGACTTTTGCTCCCACATGTCGTATGACCACTGTTCGTAGCATCTGTGCATTAGCAGCTCATAATGGTTGGAATGTACATCAGCTGGACATAAAGACTGCGTTCTTAAATGGAGATTTGCATGAGGAGGTGTATGTATCGCAGCCTCGTGGTTTTGTTCAAAGAGGGCAGGAAAACAAAGTGTGCAGGTTAAAAAAGGCTTTATATGGTTTAAAGCAAGCTCCACGAGCTTGGTATGAAAAAATACATGCATATTTGACTGCACATGGGTTTCAGAATAGTCCAACAGAAAGCACTTTGTATGTTAAACGTGTGGATGGTGTACATCTAATCATTGCTCTCTATGTCGATGACATGCTGCTCACAGGACCAAATGAGAGTCATATTGCTGATTTTAAGGCTGATTTGAATGCCTCTTTTGAGATGTCAGATTTGGGGCATTTGCATCATTATTTGGGGATACAATTTAAGCAGTGTGATGGAGGTATTGCTTTGTGTCAGACAAAGTATATTGAAACATTGTTGCGGAGATTTGGCCTTGAAGACTGCAAGCCTATTGCTACTCCAATGGAGACAGGTTTGAAGTTGAGTCTTCATGATGCTGGAGATCACTTTGATGTCACACTCTATCAGACAGCTGTTGGTTGCCTCATTTATGTATGCATTACGAGGCCAGACATTCAGTTTGCAGTCTCACAGGTGAGCAGATTTATGCATAGCCCAGGCATTAAGCATTGGCAGGCAGTGAAGCGTATCTTTCGCTATTTGAGTGGTACTCGGCATCTTGGGTTGTTTTATCCCAAGGGGGGATCATTGCCGCCAGATTTACATGCTTTTTCAGATTCTGACTGGGCTGGTTGTTATGACACACGCGTGTCCACGAGTGGTTTTTGCTTCATGCTTGGAAGCTCATGCATATCATGGTTGAGCAAGAAGCAGCCTACTGTGGCCACTTCTAGTTGTGAAGCTGAGTACAGGGCAGCTTTCACAGCTACGGTTGAGTGTGTGTGGCTCAGACGCCTTATGGCTGATTTGGGTGTTGGGCAGCCATCTGCCACCACCATCTTCACTGACAGTCAGAGCGCATTGGCAGTTGCGCGGAACCCAGTGTTCCATGCTCGTACGAAGCACATTGAGGTGCACTACCATTATGTCAGGGAGAGACTCTCTGCAGGAGAGATCAGTTTGGCTTATGTGCCAACACAGGATAACCTTGCAGACCTTTTCACAAAGGCTCTGCCTCGTGAGAAGTTCGAAGCTTTTCGCAAAGCTTTGGGCTTACTCCCTTTTGTGGATTCGTCCACATAGCTAGACACTTCCCTATACATGAGTGCTAGCTCTTGTTCACCGCATCACTCCAGGGGGGATTTGTTACCATATTATAGTAGTGATGTGTGTGAACACACTTAGGACCGTCGGGGCACTTTTTCCCTCACTAGGAGGTTTTTTCCCCCGTGCATTGTATATACGCCCATTATCTTCTAGGGCTTGTTATCTTTCATTTTTGGCACTCATAATACACTACTGTGTTATGCTCAAGCTTCCTCATCTTCTTGAAGTTGTGTGTGCATTCCTGCAACCCTAATTCCAACAGCAGCTCATCTTCTCTTAGAGATGTCGGTTGTAAGCTTTTAAGCAAGGCTGCATAGAATTCATGGAATGACAATTCTGAGATCAATCTTTCTTTTGCCATTTCTTCACTTGGTTTAGATGAGAAACATTTCGTAGCATGATCATCTTCTAGCATGTTGTCATCTAAACGTACTACTTCTTTACAACATTGATCAAATGTTTCGAGGTTGGATACAATGATCAAGTTGTGTAAGCTATTTTTCTTTAAGCCCATCATGAAATATCTTTTCAATTAAGAATCGTTTAATTTCTCCCATGACTCACATCGTCAGTCCAAGAGTCTTATCCACACCAAAGGATAAAGTCTGTAATGGATTCATTTGGTTTATGCTCAATTGAATAGAGTTCTTTTGCTGCACACTCCACTGATCACCTTGTCTTGAAAAGCCATTGATAAAGTCTGACTTTAAGGTTCTGAAGTTGGTCTTGATCGGCCGGCATCAATGTGATGAACCATTGACTAGCCTTTCCCTCTAAGCATAATTTCAACGCATGAACCTTGGTGGGGCAGTTGGGATTTCCAAAGGCTTTGCATCTCTATTCAAACACTTGTATGAATTGAACAGGATCCATTGTTTTATCATATTTGCCCATGATTTTGGAGATTTGTACAGCTGTATTCTTGTATGAGTCACTAAGGTCGTATGTGAGTGCTCTTGTTGGGAGGGACTCACTCAGTCCTTGGGCTACCGCCATTCCTAGACTAGTCAATATGTCCAAGGTGTGGGCATCCAAGAAAGGGTTGGTATCCATAGGATTTGTGGAGATGTTAGGTAAAGGACCAAAGCCCGGTGGAATTTAAGTGACAAGGGGTGTAAAACCCGATGACACGCTTATTATAGGCATGTCCAATGGTATTGGGAGGTGCATTTGCGGCATAGATCTCAATGGCTCAAAGATGTCAGCCATTGGGTTCAGTCCTTGTGTGATCCCTGGCAATCCCTCTATCATTGCCATGTCTGATTACCTAAATGCTCCTTAATGAGCAATCACACGTTTTTTTTTAAATTTTTATATTTTCTCATAGCCCGTTATTACAGCCTCAAGAGGCCTGGCGTTATCTTCGTTGGGTCAAACAAGTGTCCGTTTTCCCTAATTAGCTTAGGCATTATACGCACGTGAATGACTCTTAGAGATATTTTATAAAGCAGGTGCATGCTAGTAACTTCCCATATGGAAGAGGAGGTCCTAAAACCTATTTTCCATCACTGTCTCAAGACGAAAAATTTTTTTGAGAATTTTTCCCTGGGCGTTATCTTCGTTGGGTCAAACAAGTGTCCGTTTGCCCTAATTAGCTTAGGCATTATACGCACGTGAATGACTCTTAGAGATATTTTATAAAACAGGTGCATGCTAGTAACTTCCCATATGGAAGAGGAGGTCCTAAAACCTATTTTCCATCACTGTCTCAAGACGAAAAAATTTTCTGAGAATTTTTCCCTGTTTCGTAACACATTTTTGAGAGTGTTGCAAAAGGAATTTGAAAAACTCTATATGAGAGAGTTGTAGTATTTTTAGAGTACTACAACTTTGTCTCCCTGAGTTGTTCGTGATTTTGTCATTTAGACCTTCAAAAAGTACCTTGAATATGGTTCGGGACGTTGTTTTCGTGATTTTTCAGGCTGTTTTTTTGCCTCAATTTTCGGGTTGAATTTTGAGGCTGTTGATCGGAGGCCAAAACGATCAATTATGGCTTCGGACAGCAACCAAAGTTGAAGAGCTTTGATGTCAGCTTTCTGATGAGCTCTAGAGCAACTTCATCGGATATATGGTTTAGTAGATACGAGCCTCCAAACAGGGGTGTTTTTCAGAGTCTTTTTTTTAATGGCTTGAGGTCTTAAGGCGGGAGACCCTTAATCCGTGAAAGGCTTGGCCATCAAACGCTTGTCCCCCGTGAAAGGTAATCCCATGAAATGGCTTGGAATCATAAAGGGTAATCCCGTGAAATGGCTTGGAGCCGTGAAACGCTTGGCCATGGAACACTTGGCCGCCATGAAAGGTTAGCTTGTGAAATGGTTTAAAACCGTGAAAGGTAATTCCATGAAATGGTTTAAACTCGTGAAAGATAATTCCATGAAATGTTATCCCGTGAAATGGTTTAAACCCTGGAAAGGTAATTCCGTGAAATGGTTTAAACCTGTGAAAGGTAATCCTATGAAATGGCTTGGAACTGTGAATCCCATGAAATGGCTTGGAATCGTGAAATGCTTGGCCATGAAAGGTTAGCTCGTGAAATGGTTTAAACTTGTGATGAAAGGTAATTCCATGAAATGGTTTAAACCCGATGAAAAGTAATTCTGTGAAATGTTATCCCGTGAAATGGTTTGGATCTGTGAAACGTTGGTGGCCGTGAAATGCTTGGCCGTGTGTGAAAGGCATCATGTCTCATGCATTTTTTTTGGAGTCTACACAAAAAGGTAAGTAGGAATAAAAAAAGTCAACCTTTTTATGAGACCCCTTACACCATTCATAAATGACCCCCAAAATGGACAATTTGACAACTCATGAGCATCTACTCATTGAATGCTCATTAGCCTAATGAGCTATGTAAAAAGGTGATTAATAACTAATTAAGGATTAATTCTTTCACTAATCTCTCCCTCTTTTACACTAATCAAGGCCTCTAATTAACCACTAATCCCTAATTAATTCACACAATTGAGCACATCATTGGATAGAGCAAGGGAATGCTAAGCTAGGTGCATCAACAAATGTGTAAATTAATCTAAAATAGGAGATTAATTAGACTCTTAATTTTGGTCTCTTCTTTTAAGGTAAAAATTAAGCAAAGAGAGTCAAATTCTTCCAATTTTTGATGAAAAATTTGATATAATTAGGTGTTTTGATGCATCTAGATGTTATGTTCTAGACATCAAGAGGAATATATTATCTATTTACAGCCATAGCTAATCAATGACTTGAAGGTTCTCTTCAATAAGGCTAGTGTGCAGTCATCATAGATGACCAACAGTGACAATATTGTTGGGAAGAAAGGAATCCAGCGCAGCAAGTTGTATGAGCTTTCAGTTTTACAGTGTGAATTGATGTGGGGGGAATAAGCAAGATATGTCATAAGGAGAGATTTAGGCACTTAAGGTTTATTATCTTAAAAGCAATACAAAGTTTTGGATCTACCAACATTTTTAGAGATGTCAAATGTGTGTGGAGCTCATATAATGGGCAAGCAGCATCAGCATGCATTTCCACAAGAAAACAAGAAATGTGCAAAAAGTCTCCTCTATAGCTTGTACATGCAAATCTCTATGTTAAAATTCCACCAAACACTGCATTGGGTGGTTTTTCCTACTTCTTATACTGATCGATAACTTTAGTAGGAAGATATGGACGTATTTTCTTTGGGATAAGGCTGAAGCTTTTTGAAAGTTCAAAATATGGCATAACTTGGTAGAGAATGAGATAGCAAATAGGTTTAAGAAGTTTTAAATAGATCTAGGAGGAGAATTCACATCAAGTGAGTTCAATGCCTAGTACAAGGAGCAGAGATCAAGAGAGATTTGATAGTTGCTAATACTCTATAATAAAATGGTATTGGAGAGTGTAAGAATCACACATGATAATCGAGATGGCATGGAGTATGCTCAAAGGCAAAGGATTACAGAATTCTTTTTTTGCCAAGGCAATTAACACTATAATGCATATCCTTAATAGGAGTTACACAAAGGTAGTTAAGGACAAGATGCTGCCTCAAGAAGCTTATTCACGTAAGAAAATCCTTTGACGAAGAAGTAGCCTAGTAGATACAACCACCAGCGATAGTACCAACTCCATAAGAGGTCGATTCATTATAGAGATGATGAAGAAGAGAAGCCTGCAACACCTCATAAGGGGCCATATCCTAAATGGGTAAAGCAACTCTTGGATGGGAAAGCTCCACTGGCAAAATCACAAACGAGCCATTAGCTATTTGTAGATCCAACAGAATAGAGGAGTAGAAGAGGGTCTCTACCCACATTGTCAATATGGCTAAGATAACAAAAGTACATGATCCAGAGATAGATTGGAGGAAGCATAACACATCTAAACTAGAGGGGGGTCATGGAGTCACAGTTTCACTCAATCTTGAGAAGCCACACTTGGAATCTTATGGATCATCCTATAAAACATAAGGCTATTGGCACCAAGTGGGTTTGGAAGGCCAAGTAAAAGTCTCATGATACATTGGATAAGTACAAGGCAAGGCTCGTGGTGGGTGAAAGGTCTGAAGAGGGTTAACTTTCAGAAGACATTTGCCACATAGCTAGATTGACAACTATTCACATAGTACTTGCCTTGGTTGCTCATGGGAAGTGGCCAATATTGCAAATGGATGTGAAGTTAGCTTTTCTGAATGGTCGTCTTAAGGAGGATGTTTATGTGGTATAATCACCCGCGTTTGATATACCTGATTCAAGAAAACAAAGTGTGAAGACTTCAGAAGGCATTGTATGGGCTAAAATAGGCCCCTCAAGCATGGTATCAATAGGATAGATGCTTTCTTTGTGAGTATTGGTCTTTCTCTAAATGCTTGTCAGATGAAAATTTATATATTTTCTCTAAGAAATACTGGTACATGATTATTGTACTATATGTGGACAACCTCATTATCACATGGAACCATGAAGAGAAGATCTGGCAATAGACATAGGAGATGTTGAATTCAGAGTTTGATATGATAGACCTTGGGCTTATGCATTTATGTTTGGGGATAGAGGTCTAGCAAGAGTTAGATGAAATCTCATTTCTCAGCAAAAGTATGCATGAGAAATTCTGAAGGCGTTTGGCATGGTTAAGTGCAAAGCTAGTGGTTATACGATTGATGCAAAGATTTCTGTTGAATATGCTTCTCTCTAGTGGATATAAAGGAGTATAAGAAGTTGTGGTGGAGAATTTGATCTTCCTATGCAATACATGACCTTGCATCAACTTTGTAGTCCGATGTCCTTAGCAAGTTCTCAAATTAAACCATAGAGAACCATTCGAAGGTAGGGATGTAGGTGTTGAAATATATCAAAGGTACCATTGGGCATGACATCACTTATACAAATCAAGTAATTCCTTAACTAGATTTTGTGAATCAGATTAGGTAGGAGATTGTGATAGTAGGAAATAAGTTTTTGGTTACTATTTTATTATTAGGTATGGAATTACATTCTAGATCAGTAAAGAAGTAGCCTACATAGGAACTTTCTTCTACTACTACAGAGGTTCAACATGCTTTCTTCGTGTGCAGAACTCTACTTGAGGAGGATCTTAGACATGGGTGTTGCTAAAAAGGGAGAGACAGTGCTGGTATGCGACAATAATCAAAGCTACATGGCTATCGCCAAGAACCTGGTGTTTCATGCTTTGAGATTCAATATCATTATATACATGATCTTATCATGGATAGAGAGGTCCAGCACTCACCTATTTCCCAATGATAGAGAGTTGTGCAGATATCTTCACAAAGGCTCTAAGGAGATGTTTACTGGAGCACCATATTTATCGACCCGACATTAGACCGAAGAGGTAGTTCACCCTAGGGTGGAAATTAAGGGGGGGTCTTGGAAAAGAATTTTCTCTTGATGCTCCACCCTTGTGATGATGTTTATGTGGGTGATGGATATGTTCTATTTTGAGGAGTAGCCATTGTGTTGGTTAGCACCCAAGCACCAGGAAATTCCCAATTTAGACACTAGAAGTGTGGCCAAATGGTTAAGAGACCTCTTATGTAGACTTAGCACTCTACCAACAAGCAAGATGCATGCTTATGCAGACTAAATGACCACATTGTATGGGTGTTGGATAGTAAATTCTCAGGTAGGTACATGTGGTCGTGGTGGGTAGGGTCCATCAAGATCGACCTACCATATGGGGCACTATATGGGGGGATTTGTGGAACTACATAATCATTAAGTTTATTGTATTCAAGAACTCTTATAAGCAAGACATCCTCCATCTATACTCTGTCAAGATCGCTATCAAAGCTCCATAATCGGAGCACAGGAGTGGGCGGATGCCATCAATTTGTAATTAAGTTTTTGCAAGTAGTAATATTGTTTGCTGTCCACTTCTTTCTACAATTCATTGCTTTGTATTGTGTTGATCCACCTTCTGCTAGCATTCTATATTCTTATTGGGGGAACCATGGTAGGCTGAATATTGGACTATGGTGGCAAGCAAGCCCCCTGGACCATGGTACAATCCATCTAGAGAACCCTCGACTTTATAGATACCTCCAAAGAGCTTCATTACATGTAAAACCTTTTCTTTAACTCCATGGACTTCAACACCAACAAAACCTCACCCTGGTGGATGACATTTTTATCTCAAAGAAGCCTCATCTTCTCAGCATCACGTTGTGAGATCCTAATATCATGCCATGAAGATTGGATTACCAACTACCCACCATGAAAATCATTCCTTGTTGGTGGTGTTGGTGGGTGACCATAGGGTGTAGATTGATTCTACTAAATACCTCATGTTAAAGTGTCCACACCACTTCCCATAACCAAAGGAGTCCTATCACAAAGCACCTCTATATTGCCTATCACTTTCCATGCACCTCAACACATTGTCTACCCATTAGGACTACCCAAAGCGTCCCACCACTTTTCCCTCTACGGGGTCCCAAACCATACCAATTAACCTTGATCTCACCAACTTCATGGCATATACAAGACCACACATACCTTTCCACTACCCCAGTAGTAGCTTCACCACCTACTTGGATGACACGAGTACACAATCACCATTAGGAAGGGGGTATCTTTAACCACTCCATAGGTTAACATGGTTTCATCTGCTCAACCTACTGTAAGGTGCTTTTCCATCTTACTTGCTTGAACGGGAACTTATATTTTGTAAGATGGTGCTAGAACATATAAAGTGTCCTTACCAAGTCTAAGGACTTCATGTATATACTTGATTAAGACTAGTAATGGAGACTAGAACGCTTTTAAGTTTGGTCGACCCAGTGTGAAAAATAGTCACACACACACACATACATATATGTCAATTTGTATAATAAGCAAATGCATAATCATTTTCCTTGCTATAGTTTACTTGTGTGAGAGAGTGTTAAGAATGCAAGCTCATCGGTAGTTAGATAGCATTATATGTGTGGCCAATAGTCTAGTGGTGTATGGATAATAATGGGTTGTGCCCAACTGGCCAAGTGTGTGTGGACATTAGTAATAGGTTATGTTATGTGTGAACTTATCACTTGTGGAGTGTGCTGTGGACATTAGTAATAGGTTATGTTATGTGTGAACTTATCACTTGCGGAGTGTGTTGATTTTGGTGAAGGAGAATGAAGCTAGCTACTATGAAGCTTCTCTAAATTGTGTAAGATGGATTAATGAGAGCAATAGGGTTTGTGTGTGTCTCATTTGGTCTCATCTATTCTCTTTTCATGGTATCAAAGCATAGGTTGCTCTCACATTGAGTGGAAATCCTAAATTTAAAGTGGTTGAAGATTAATGAGAGCAATTAGGGTTTGTGTATGTCTCCTTTGGTCTCATCTGTTCTCTTTTCATGGTATCAAAAGCATAGGTTGCTCTCACATTGAGTGAAAATCCTAAACTTAAAGTGGTTGAAGGTCACCATTTTGAAGCTATAAAGCACCATAGCATTGGAAATCACAAATCGAAAGCAAATCATAGAGCTTGGGCAAGAGGTGAGTTGAAATGCTCCAATGGTGTCACCATAGGCTTACATCTAGTGATGCTATATTTTGCCATATCCAAGGCATAATATTTCCTTTGCACCAATCATATATACCATGTGATATCTTATGAGATAACCTCAATGCCAAGAAAGAATCTCAACTCTCCCAAATCTTTCATGTCAAACTGGTTACTCAATGATACCTTCACACTGGCAATGTCATTCCCACAATCACGTGTGACTGTCGTCATCCACATAAATCATAATCACGACCATACCATTCTGTAATTTCTTCACATACAGTGAAGAATCTGAATTTCCCATATCAAATCCAATGCTAATGAGATATCTGCTAATCCTGTCACTCTATGCATGTGGTGCTTGCTTCAATCCATATAATGCCTTCTTCAATCTACATACATGTGTGGGACACCTCTTCTTGCAACTCTCCATTCAGTAAAGCATTCTTGATATCCATTTCATGTAATTACCAACCTGTAGATGCTACCAATGAAATTAGAGATCTTATGGTAGTAGTCATCTTAGCCAGTGGGCTAAATGCCTCATCATAATCAAGTGCATGAGTTTGTGTATAGCCCTTCATGACCAGCCTTGCCTTATATCTTTCCATGGATCCATGTGACTTGCATTTGACCTTATAAACCCAGAGTGGAAATGTATGCAAATAAAATGTGCTAATTTACAAACATATGCAAAAAAAATCTATAGTTTGCCAGTACAACGATAACTTTCGATGTGCTACTTATAAAGTGGCTATGCCATGATCGACAAAAACTTGTTTAACATAAATGTGTTCAGACTACTCAAACATTGGATTTGGAGTTTTGTAGCTCGAAGTTATGAATGAAACAAGATAAGGGTATAGATTTGGGATGCCTGTTACTACAACATTTAGTTGAAGTATTGATTTATGTGAAGTTTGCACAAGCTTGGGTTAAACCATGATGTTGTAGGCTAAACTTGACAAAATTGGAATGTATGAATTGTGATTATAAAAGCATTTGCTATTGTTACATGATACTAAGAAGCTAATTTACAGGTTATTACAAGAGGGGATTGATTTGGAGCTTATAGAAATTTGGCAGGACAAGTTTTAGGCTTCTACTTGATGCCTAATGCAACTTTATGTGTATGTATATTAAATGAGTTTACAAGAGTGTAATGTGGACATGTACATAGTTTTAGAATGATTTTTGGAATGTTTTTACACTAAGCAAGTGCATGTACAAGTGTGTTTACACTAGATTGATGGGATTTGTGCATGTATATGTATTGACAGTTGGCATTATATCGTATTAGTTACATTGATTAGTTGAGTGTGCTTATTTTGTGTGTAAAATGCTTGGTCTCTTGCATGGCCAGATGTACGTAATCCAAGCAGTGGGCATGTAGGTACATCTCGGCATGCAAGAGACCAAGCATTTTACACATAAAGAGATGCAAGAAGCAAGGGGAGATCCTCATTTAGAGGGCGTATAGGTGGATGTGGTTGGTAGGATAGATCATCACAACAACAACAAAATTTTTAGCACTCATATGGTGCATGAAGAGATAGTCATACTCCTAAGGTAGGGGGAAATTGAATTATAGAGGAAGAGGTAGATGACAACCTCAAATAGTATGGAAGTGTCACTATTGTTGTGGTAAGATTGGACATATAGCCAGGGAATGTTACAAGAAGAAAAATGATTTGTGAGGTGAGAAAATTCAGCATGGTAACTATCCATCCTCTAGCAATGCAAGTCAAGGGAATGAAGATCATTTGTTTGCAAACAATAAAGCATGTAATGGCCACTATAACTTAAC
Organism: Cibotium barometz; assembly: GCF_041138505.1. Lineage (NCBI taxonomy): Eukaryota > Viridiplantae > Streptophyta > Polypodiopsida > Cyatheales > Cibotiaceae > Cibotium > Cibotium barometz. The sequence goes on along the minus strand of NC_141097.1, from coordinate 41,957,899 downwards.
ATAGTGAAGGAGATGATATATGGTACATGGATTCTGGTGCATCAAACTATATGACATGTCATGGTGAATGATTTGAAGGGAGGTTGCCCACACAAACATATGGATATGTGGTTACTAGAGATGATACACAACATCTCATTACTCATATTTTATTGGTAGTGTGCCATTGAAGATACATGATGGGAGAGCAAAGACAATGTTGGATATATTGTGTATGTGCCATCAATCACTAAGAACCCTACATCCATGGGTAAAATGGTTGTCAATGATGAGCACGGATTGCTAGTAAGGTTCAATGAGTATGGTTGTTTTGTTAAGGACTTCAAGAATGAATGTAATCTCATTTCAAAGGGACAAAAGGAAGGAAGACTATTCACTTTGGATGCAAGTATTTCACAATTGAAATCAACCATGTTTTCACATGTGAATATCCAAAAGCTAAAGTCTATGCAAACCAAAGGGATTATTGGTGATTTGCCAAGGTTCAAGTATGATGGAAGCAATCATGTATATGATGCATGTCAATTTGGGAAGTAGGCAAGGCTTCCATTTCCAAAGAATGGTCAAATGAGCAAGAGGCCTTTGAAAATCATTTATAGTGATATTTGGGGTCCAGCACAAACTCCATCCATAAAATGGTTATAGGTATTATATCACCTTCGTTGATGATGACTATAGTATAATGACAGGGATCTACTTATTATTAAGGGAAAAAGATAAAGCATTTGGGAAGCTCAAAACATATGTTGATAAAGTAATATGGACAATGGACTAAATGTTTGAGGGCAGATAATGGAGGTGACTTCACCTCACGTGCATTTGATGGTATGATACGAAGGCAAGCCACATGTAGGTATACACCTCAACAAAATAGACTTGCTGAAAGGAAGAATAGAGTCACCACTGGTGAGATAGCACAAGAAATGCTTAATGAGAAGAGTATGCCAAATTATAAAAGCATGTGTAAGAGCAATGTTACGTGTTGAAAAAGACACCTACAATAGTTATTCATGAGAGTACACCAAAGATAAGGATGATTAGCTATAGGACCTGACATTGGGCACTTGAAATCATGTGCCTAATAAGAAGAGAAGGAAATTAGATACAAAGGCAAAAAAGTGTGTATTCATTGGGTATGCACAAGACAAGAAATTATACAAGTATTACAATCCAGTGTGACATAACAAGTCCTCATTAGTTGTGATGTGATATTTGATGAGATGGCTAGTTGGTACAAGATAAGTGAGAGTATCATGGTTGATGACATTGATGCCTATGTGGATGTACATTTACCATTAAAGTTGTCTACTAGTATATGTGGGCCACATGAGACCTCGTCATGATAATGTGAGTCCATGGTCAGCAAGATTGAGTGAGAGTATCATGGTTGATGACATTGATGCCTATGTGGATGTACATTTACCATTAAAGTTGTCTACTAGTATGTGTGGGCCACATGAGACCTCTCGTCATGATAATGTGAGTCCATGGTCAGCAAGATTGAGACATCATATATATATATAGTATGTCTCTTTTCTCACTCTCTCTACTACCATCTCTATATCTCTCTTCTCTCTCTCTCTCTCTCTCTATATATATATATATATATATATATATATATGTATGTATGTATGTATGTATGTATGTATGTCTCTCTTCTTTCCCTCTCTTCTCTCTCTCTCTCTCTCTCTCTCTCTCTCTCTCTCTCTCTATATATATATATATATATATATATATATATATATATATATATATATATCTTTTCTCACACTCTCTACCTACTACCATCTCTATATCTCTCTTCTCCCTCCTACCATCTCTCTCTCTTCTCTCTCTCCTACCATCTCTCTCTCTTCTCTCTCTCTCTAGGTAGAGAGAGTGAATATATATATATATATATATATATATATATATATATATGGAAATGGTAGGAGAGAGAGAGAGGGAGGGAGGGAGGGAGGGAGGGAGATAGATATGGATATGGTAGGGGAGAGAAAGAAATAGAGAAAGAGAAGGGAGGGAGGGAGATAGATATGGATATGGATATGGTAGGGGAGAGAAAGAAATAGAGAAAGAGAAGGGAGAGTGAGATAAGAGAGAACAGAGAGAAGGGGGAGAGAGAAAGAGATGGTAGGGGAGAGAGAGAGAGAGAGAGAGATCTATATATATAGAGAGAGAGAGAGAGAAAAAGATAGAAGGGAGAGAGAAACAGATGGTAGGAGGGTGAGACAAGAGAGAAGAGATAGAAGGGAGAGAGAAACAGATGGTAGGAGAGAGAGAAGAGAGTGTGCTAGAAGAGAGAGAAGGGAGAGTGTTTAGAGAGAGAGAGAGAGAGAGAGAGAGAGAGAGAGAGAGAGAGAGAGAGAAGAGAAGAGACAAGGGAGAGTGAGACAAGAGGAAGGGAGGGAGATGGAGATGGTAGGGAAAAGCAAGGGAAAGTGAGACAAGAGAGAAGAGAGAGAAAGAGATGGTAGAAGAGAGAGAGAGAGAGAGAGAGAAAGGGAGGAGCTAGGTTGGAGGGGAGGAGCTAGGTTGGGATGGGTTGGGAGGTGGTGGGAGGAGATGGTGCTGGGAGAGTTACACAGAGAGTGTTCAAAAGTAGAGAGAGAGAGAGAGAGAGAGAGAGAGAGAGAGAGAGAGAGAGAGAGAGAGAGAGAGAGAGAGAGAGAGGTAGCCAAGAAAAGCTCCCTCCACCAAGCTCCCTCATTGGCAACCCCCTAAGTGGGATATATCATATCTTCTATAGTGGCCGCCTAATGTGCTTTCCCCTAAGCTCTCTTGATCATATTCTAACTCCCCTTGCCACCCCCCTTCATATTTCATATGCCAATCTTACGATATCTATTGTAATTGATACTCCAACTAGGGGTATTGGTAAACCTAGTGGTATGATAGGGTCTATCAAGATTCCTAGAGTTTTTCTACAGTAGGTCTTCTAGTCGTCATGTTGTCATAACACGCCGATGGAACAATTCTTCTTGACCTGAAACTTGGTGGTCTTAAAGGGGTCTCAAAGGTGTATGGATTTGTGGAGTTATGGCTTGCACACTCTACTTTAGTTTCCATCACCTTTGGAGTCTCTCTTACCATAGCTCTAGATGGTCTTACAACCATAGGGGCTACCCAAAATAGATGGTATCTCTAATTGATGTGCCATAAAATCAACCCTTATCAATGGTCTCAAACGTGTATGGACTTGCAGAGTTATGTCTTGCACCCCTAGTTGCATCTCCAGTTTTCATCACCTTTGGAGTCTATCTTACCCCGGCTCTAGATGGTCTCGCAACTGTAGGCTAACCAAAATAGATGGTATCTCTAATCAATATGCTAGAAGTACATGGACTAAATAAAATTACGTGTATCAAATATCTTATAAATTGGAAAAATTGTACAAATCCGACAAAGTTAACAAATCGGACATATCAATTTATACATCATTCAATCAAAATTATACCCATAGATGATATCATCCCATCATATAAATCAAATTATATGCAGACTAAATGGCATTATATGCATATTGAATATCTCAAAAATTGGACAAGTTGTATAAATTAGATAAAATCAACATATCATATCATATGCGTACTGAGAATGAAACATAAACAAGATCAAATGAATTGTATGTACACTTCAATCGTACAACATTTTAATTTTCCCGTTTTATATTAGCTATCCACCTCCTTATATCTGAAGTACAATTTATACATTTATAGGTTTTGGTTATTTTGGCCCAAAGTTTGGTCCTTTTAGCACAAATTTTGGAGATTATTAAGAACATTTGTGGAATTTTTTGGTTTCAAGAGATAAATTGGGATTGTGTACACCTAATTTATCAACCAATTCGTATAATTAGGTCCAGTCTTTTGGATTTTTGGGTTAAGAAATGAACAAACACAAATTTAAAAAATGCAAAATTGAAAGAAATTGAACCTACTCTATGCTAACCCATTGACAAGTCTTTTTAATTAGCCTATTTTAAATTATCTTAACCATAACCTTATCACATACAATATTATTTCTATGCCACATACATTTAAAATTTTTGATTCTTTTTGCTTAATCTATAGAGATTTTTGAGAATTGATCGTGGATTTTTAGGTTTCACGAGGTAGATTAGGGTTGTGTGCACCCAATTTATCAACCAATTGAAACAAAATCAAGCAGAAGTTCTCCTTATTTTTTGTAAATAATAAACAAAAGCAAAAAAAATACATAATTGGTGCAATTGAAAGAAATTCCACCTACTCTAAGCAATGTAACCATTGACTGATTGGCCCATTTCATATTGCCTTATTAATAGCCTTATTATGTATAACTAATTGTGATTGGCCCATTTCAAATTACCTTATAATGTACAACCAATTTTACGTCATACGTTTGTAGGTTTTGGTCCTTTTGGCTTAAATTTTAGAGATTTTTGAGGTCATTTCACTCCATCCGTGTGTCACTCATCATTGTGGTTTCTGTGCCTTCAATAGATACTCTCTCTCTCTCTCTCTCTCTCTCTCTCTCTCTCTCTCTCTCTCTCTCTCTCTCTCTCAAGCAAGAGACACAATATAATCACTCTCTCTTGCATACACACACACACACACACAAATAACCTAATAAATAGACTCTCTCACTCTCATTCTCACTCTCTCTCTCTCTCTCTCTCTCTCTCTCTCTCTCTCTCTCTCTCTCTCTCTCTCAAGCAAGATACACAATATATAACCTAATCACTCTCTCTTGCATACACACACACAAATAACCTAATCAACAAACTCTCTCTCTCTCTCTCTCTCTCTCTCTCTCTCTCTCTCTCTCTCTCTCTCTCTCTCTCTCTCTCTCTCTCTCTCTCTCTCTCTCTCAAGAAAGAGACACAATATATAACCTAATCACTCTCTCTTGCGTGCAGACACACACACACACACAACCTAATCACTCTCTATCGTGTACATGTGTGCACACGCAACACACACACATATGCACATGTGCATATGCATGTGCATGAGTTGAGAAAAGACTCTTTTCAATCATGTAGAAGAGTGTCCAATATAATAGTGAGAGTTTAGTTATATGCCTTAGCCATGTGATCACATTGTGGCCGAACATAAAAAATAGACTAATGGACTTATAGTATATTGGCCTTACAACTCTTGAGAACTATAACATTACATAAAACATGTATAATGTGTTAACCAATATATAGTTAACATTAATGTTCGAGTTAAGGCACATGCATCCTTTATGCGATGTAAATAATATCTCTTTTTAATAACATTGATCTGCAAGCGTATGGCTGTCATATTTGTGATTTATTCAAATTTATTTTTAATGAAATTTATTTTTTCATGCGAAAAAAAAAGTTTCCATCACTACTTATTTTTGTTAGATGATGGTCCACTGGCTACACCCACCTCCCCCTTGAACCTCCTTTGCCCCTTCACACTCTCAATTCCCCTTGCTCCCTAGAAAGTATAGATTTATCCACACTCCAGCATTAGGTGAACTATGTAAAGTTTGTGCACCCATAAGACTCCATACGCAAGACCATTCACATCGTGATACATATATGTATGATATGGCTATTTATGAAGAAGAAGTGGAGGAAGGATTGTGGGTGGTGATGGAATATGGGAAGAAAAGAGGGGTGTGGCAAGAGTGGGAGGCATGTTCCACCAAGGATAAGGATAATTTTGCCTATATTTTCATATTTATCTTATTTTTTGATGGGGTCACTAAAAATTAGGGACTGTATTTTACGAGCAAAATGCCCAAAAATGGGCATGGCGCCTGCCACCAGAAAGCAACCTTGTGTTCTACAAACGATGAGGTATAGTGCATAGGCAACTCATAGATGGATGTACTAAATATTTATATAAAAAAACTATCTTTAGACAAATGATAAAACATTGAAAACACTTACACACATAATAAAAGGATAAGAACAAATAAAATCTTTATATGACATCTCTTACTATAAATACTGAGGTAGTAAATTGAGTCTAAATTGTTAGTAGATAATTGTGAAAGGAAAATAAAGGTTGAGACATGAAGATGGCATATAGACAAAATTTTATGCAATATATTATCCAGTTACCAAAGTAAGATTATTCATTACATATCCCTTATTATGGTCTGTATATTTATGGTTGACTAAGATAAGCACACATTTCACTCAGAAGCCAAAAGTTGCCAAAGGGCCAACAATGTAATAAGATGTAAGATGTAAACAAAGTTTAAAAAAACTTTAAAAATTATGCCAAATTATGGTTTAATCAAATTGAATAATGACAATAATGTAATAAGATGAGAGATGTTAGTTGTAATCAAAGATAAACATGAAAATTTATATGAGTAAATGAAATTGGATAATGAGAAAAGAGGTTGTTGTTTGTATAGTTTTCAACTTTAAAGCAAATGCATTGGGTGTGGTGTGGGGCTTAGTTGGTGTACCTAGTGGCCTCTCAAGCTTCATTTGTCTCATTAGATATTACTTAAAGAAATTTATAACTTTAGACATTAATTATAACTCTTTTACATACAAGAGAGACCTACCTGCTGGATGTCAGACTCTCTCGCATGGCGTGCCTCTGGCTGCCTTTGCCATCTGCAATGCTTCTCTAAGACGGTCGATCTCCGCTCTTGCCTCTATCAACTCTCCTGAGTGAGTCTCTCATTGGTAGGTGTGGAACCCTAAGTGACACAATCAACCATGCCGCTCATTTTAAAAATATAGAAAAGTACATATAAACATGTAAACAAATGACTATGAAAAACCTTAAGAAGTAATAAATATGTGTAAATACCTCAACATCCATCGGTATCAATCGTGAAAAAAGGCGCACCACATGCTGGATGCTCTCCGTGGTACTCCATATATCGATACCCACCTAGGCGCATAGTGCCTCGACCGTAGACAAAGACACAAATGTAGGATTTGTAGTAGCTACACAAAGGGCTAGAGAAGGCCGCCTACCCTGGTCCTGGAGACAACCTCGACCACCAGCACCGCCATCAGGCCAATGGCTAGTGTAATCCACCTGCTCCCCTAAGACAAACTCCGCATATAATTGCTTTGTAAAGTATATGGGAATCTGGCAGTGGTTCGGCATCCTCCCATATGCGGCAACATATCGACTATAGATATGTGCAACTATACGAGGATGCGAACACCGCGAAATAGTGAGGGGCTTCCCTGCCCCAGGCCGCATCCCACGGCTATCAAGGAAAAGGTCTAAGTAGGATCCATCCCTAATTGAACCGAGCTCACAAACCTGACGATATGTCAGGCCATGTGACATAGGAGCAATGCAATGGTAAGCTATCCACTCATCTACATAAACAATATCGTGAAGGCTACGAAGGGATGAGAGGATCGCCTCCAAGTCCGACACGATATGTAATGTAGATGGTGTGTCTCTAGCAGTCCTACGGATAGTTGCTAACTCGCGGTCTATCTCTGCCGATGAGGTCCACAATAGACGAGCGGTCCTCCTTGTGGCCCTCCTCGTGTGACTCCATGCTAGAACCTAAGCCTAACACAAACAGGTAGGTCAATGTGAAAGGCCAATGTGAAAGGTCCAATGCTAAGGTCTAATGCTTAGTGCTAAGTAGCACTAATGAAGTTATAAAACAACACTAATGAGCCCACTAATTGCTAATCCAAATCAAGAGAGCAAGGAGAGAAAAAATGACGTGAGGGAATGAGGGAAAAAAAACTTTCCGGTTTTATAACCTCGATTGTTACCATATTATAGTAGTGATGTGTGTGAACACACTTAGGACCGCCGGGGCACTTTTTCCCTCACTAGGAGGTTTTTTCCCCCGTGCATTGTATATACGCCCATTATCTTCTAGGGCTTGTTATCTTTCATTTTTGGCACTCATAATACACTACTGTGTTGTGCTCAAGCTTCCTCATCTTCTTGAAGTTGTGTGTGCATTCCTGCAACCCTAATTCCAACAATTGGTATCAGAGCAGGCTTCCTCCTCCCGGGCAGCATCACCGGCACCTGCCGCTTCATCTCCTCCGATTGCGACGAGGTTTCACGAGCGTCTGCAGGTTAGTATATGCCGTGGGAGAGCCCTTAGGGCTTGGTCATTTCAAAATTTTGATCTGAGGTCATTTCGCCCTCCGTTTTTGCATTCCAAGTACTGCGCAGGCAAAATCGTCCTACTGTGCAGATTTTCTGTCAAGATTAAAATCTGCAGGACAGGTGCCCATTCGTCTGTTTTGGGCTGTGCTACATAGCACAGGTCGATTTTATACAGGTTTACCTCTTACAGACAGCATTTACATCTAGTAGTACAGTCATTGGCCATGGCTGACAACAATGATGTATTCCGCATGTTGGCTGCTGAGGATAAGTTGGATGGCACCAACTATCCATTGTGGGCATATATGATGCGACATGTATTGGTAGCAAAGGGGTTATGGAATATTGTGCAGGGTATTGATGCACGTCCTATTGTGGCTGGGAATGCTGCAAACACATCAGAAACAGGTACTGTTGATGATGGTGCAGGCACAAGTGCTGTAGCAGCTGTTCGAGAACCACCACTTTCAGCAGAGCAGATTCGGTGGGATGGTAGAGATGCGCAGGCTCATGCCTTGATTGCGCTGTCTGTCAAACGTACCATTATCCCACATATTCGCTCTTGCAGGACTTCTAAGGATGCTTGGGATGTACTTGCCACATTGTATCAGGCAAGAAATGAGGCTCGTGTTGCTTACCTCCGAAAACAGTTGGAGAGTGAGCATATGAACGAAGGTGATTCTATGGATAGCTTTTTGACAAAGATCAAGGATTTCAAAGAGCAGCTCATTTCTGCAGATGAAATCCTGTCAGACAGTTCACTTGTGCAGACTGTTTTGAATGGTTTACCAGATTCTTATCAGGGTTTTGCTTCCACTCTTCGCTTGATGATGAAAGGCAATCCCAATGCCTTATCATTTGAGGAGTTAGTTTCTGTTTTGCTGCAAGAAGACCAGTCAAGGCAAAACAGGAATATTATGCGTGTCGCAGATCAAGCTTTTGTTGCTAGTCAGAGAAGCGGGAAAGGTAAAGCTGGCTTTTCTTCTAGTAAGCAGAAATCTGCAAATGCTGCGCAACCAAAGAAGGAAGACAAAGATGAGAAGAAGGGTGACAAACAGAAGACATTTTGCAAGTACTGTAGGGGAAATGATCATGTCATCAAAGCGTGTCCTAAGCTGGCTGCGAAAGAGGCTAAGAAGAAAGAGGCTGGTATGGCTGTTGTTGCAGATGCCTCTCCTTCTAACAATGAATCTGCTAATGTTGTGCTAGATACAGAATGGGCATTCAATGCGCAGTGCAGTTATGACCCATCTTTGCATGACACATGTATGTCTGCAGTAGATTCAGATGTATGGTACTTTGACAGTGGTGCCACTAAGCATATCACCTCGCAGCGCAGTTTATTCACCTTCCTTGAGTCTGCTCCCACAGGGAATACTGTCACTTGTGCCAATAACTCCTCTTATCCCGTTGAAGGAGTTGGACAGATTGTGCTGAATGTTGCAAATGGCAACACCTTTACACTTTTTGATGCATTGTATGTGCCAGGGATCAAAAAGAATCTGCTGTCAGTCTCCGCATTTGCCAAAACAGGTTTGGTTATAAAATTTGTGGATGACAGATGTACTGTTCATGATCTCTCTTGTGGTGACATCATTGTAGCATCTGGTTCACTATGTCGAGGGCTGTATAAGCTCAATATGGATGGCAAATGTGTAGAGGATTCAGCATGTGCTATTATGGATACGCAGGCTATTTCAAATGCAAAACTGTGGCATGCACGTTTTGGTCATCTGAATTTTGCAAGTTTGCTGCGCCTGCAGAAATCTGAAATGGTGTCTTCTTTGCCTAAGCTTGAGGCACCTGTCAAGCATGTTTGTGAGGGCTGCATATTGGGTAAAATGCAGCGTGCTTCCTTTCCCAAAGATGGATCAGTGAGAGCTGAACGCAGATTGCAGCTTGTTCACAGTGATGTTTGTGGTCCCATGCAAACTCCATCATTTGGAAACTACCTTTACTTCGTGACTTTCATTGATGATTTTACCAGGCATGCATGGGTATATCCTTTGAAGGCAAAGTCCGAAGTGTTTTTGTGCTTCAAACAGTTTTTGGTCATGGCTGAAAATGTGTCACAAAGTAAGATGGGCACCCTCCGTTCAGATCGAGGGGGGGAGTATATGTCTTCAGAATTTAATGCATTTCTGGCTGAGCGTGGGATAAAACACCAATGTACAGTGCCGTATACACCACAGCAAAATGGTGTGGCTGAGAGAAAAAACAGGTCTCTCATGGAAATGGCAAGATGTATGGTTAAGAGTCAAAGTCTACCACATGGTTTTTGGCTTGAGGCTGTCATGTGTGCCACTTATGTACTAAACAGGTGTCCCACCAAAGCATTACAGGTTGTCACTCCATATGAGGCTTGGCATGGCCGCAAGCCATCTGTTGGCCATTTACGTGTTTTTGGTTGCCTGGCATATGCATTAGTGCCTGTGCAACATCGCAGAAAATTGGATGACAAAGCTGTCAAATGTATTTTTGTTGGATATAGTGCTGAGAGCAAAGGCTATCGTTTGTATCATCCACAGACAAAGCGCATTTTGGTTAGCCGTGATGTTGTATTTGTGGAAGATGCAGTTCAGCCCTTGGTTTCATGTACTAAGGAGACAGATATCAGCTCACGTGATGTCTATGATACATTGTTGCCTCTTTTCAGTGGTGCACAGTCAAGTGCAATACCTCATGAGGCAGTTTTTCAGCCTATGCAGGTTTTAAATGATGGCACAGATCAGCCTATATCTGATGCAGATGTGCATGATGCACTTGAGGATGAGAGACAAGAGATTGAGGGCTCTAAAAACATGCCTAGATGGCTGGTGCAGACTTTGCGTGACAGCAAGTTGGATGCCCCTTTGTCTAGTCGCACTCGTTCTGGCTCTCATGGTGCCTCTTATGCGTCAGATTGTTATGCATTGGCTGTTTCTAGTATGTGCGATGAAAGTGAGCCTGTTTCATTTGATGAGGCACAAAGTTCAGAAAATTGGATGGCTGCTATGCAAGCAGAATACGATGCTATTATGAAGAATGGTACATGGTCTTTATGTGACTTGCCCCCTGGCAAGAAGGCCATTGGCACTAAGTGGGTATACAAATTGAAGCGTAAGCCTGATGGCACAGTGGATCGCCATAAGGCTAGGCTTGTTGCAAAAGGTTATGCTCAAGAGAAGGGCATTGATTTTGATGAGACTTTTGCTCCCACATGTCGTATGACCACTGTTCGTAGCATCTGTGCATTAGCAGCTCATAATGGTTGGAATGTACATCAGCTGGACATAAAGACTGCGTTCTTAAATGGAGATTTGCATGAGGAGGTGTATGTATCGCAGCCTCGTGGTTTTGTTCAAAGAGGGCAGGAAAACAAAGTGTGCAGGTTAAAAAAGGCTTTATATGGTTTAAAGCAAGCTCCACGAGCTTGGTATGAAAAAATACATGCATATTTGACTGCACATGGGTTTCAGAATAGTCCAACAGAAAGCACTTTGTATGCTAAACGTGTGGATGGTGTACATCTAATCATTGCTCTCTATGTCGATGACATGCTGCTCACAGGACCAAATGAGAGTCATATTGCTGATTTTAAGGCTGATTTGAATGCCTCTTTTGAGATGTCAGATTTGGGGCATTTGCATCATTATTTGGGGATACAATTTAAGCAGTGTGATGGAGGTATTGCTTTGTGTCAGACAAAGTATATTGAAACATTGTTGCGGAGATTTGGCCTTGAAGACTGCAAGCCTATTGCTACTCCAATGGAGACAGGTTTAAAGTTGAGTCTTCATGATGCTGGAGATCACTTTGATGTCACACTCTATCAGACAGCTGTTGGTTGCCTCATTTATGTATGCATTACGAGGCCAGACATTCAGTTTGCAGTCTCACAGGTGAGCAGATTTATGCATAGCCCAGGCATTAAGCATTGGCAGGCAGTGAAGCGTATCTTTCGCTATTTGAGTGGTACTCGGCATCTTGGGTTGTTTTATCCCAAGGGGGGATCATTGTCGCCAGATTTACATGCTTTTTCAGATTCTGACTGGGCTGGTTGTTATGACACACGCGTGTCCACGAGTGGTTTTTGCTTCATGCTTGGAAGCTCATGCATATCATGGTTGAGCAAGAAGCAGCCTACTGTGGCCACTTCTAGTTGTGAAGCTGAGTACAGGGCAGCTTTCACAGCTACGGTTGAGTGTGTGTGGCTCAGACGCCTTATGGCTGATTTGGGTGTTGGGCAGCCATCTGCCACCACCATCTTCACTGACAGTCAGAGCGCATTGGCAGTTGCGCGGAACCCAGTGTTCCATGCTCGTACGAAGCACATTGAGGTGCACTACCATTATGTCAGGGAGAGACTCTCTGCAGGAGAGATCAGTTTGGCTTATGTGCCAACACAGGATAACCTTGCAGACCTTTTCACAAAGGCTCTGCCTCGTGAGAAGTTCGAAGCTTTTCGCAAAGCTTTGGGCTTACTCCCTTTTGTGGATTCGTCCACATAGCTAGACACTTCCCTATACATGAGTGCTAGCTCTTGTTCACCGCATCACTCCAGGGGGGATTTGTTACCATATTATAGTAGTGATGTGTGTGAACACACTTAGGACCGCCGGGGCACTTTTTCCCTCACTAGGAGGTTTTTTCCCCCGTGCATTGTATATACGCCCATTATCTTCTAGGGCTTGTTATCTTTCATTTTTGGCACTCATAATACACTACTGTGTTGTGCTCAAGCTTCCTCATCTTCTTGAAGTTGTGTGTGCATTCCTGCAACCCTAATTCCAACATCGATCGAGGTTTGGTGGCATGTATTTTAGGGTTTGCAAGATCAACACCTCGGGATGTACGCGCGGTTTTAGGGTTAGTGAGACAAATGGCCAAGATATGCATTTGATTTTAGGGTTGGTGGTGATTGACGGCTCCAATTTGAAATAGGTATCTCATTCGAGGTACATGGACGGCTTAGATTTTGAGTAAGTACCACGATCCAGGTATGTTTGACGATCGCGATTCGACTTTATACCTCGATTGAGACATGTAAATGGTTGAAATCGCATCTTGAAATGGGCGCGAATGGACGGGTCGGATTGTATAGGCGTATCTCGATCAAGGTTTTTCAACGGCTTTGATCGCATCTTGATATCTCGAACGGAATATATAAATCGATGAGATCACATCTCCATTCCTCGGACGAGATATATCAATGGTGGAGATGATATTTTCTTATCTCGTTCGAGATACGTGGACGGTGAAGACAGCATCACTGAATATGTTGAATGTACATCCAAGTGGGCAAGTCGAGGGGGATCCACTGTGGCATTGACATGGATCCGAGTGGCCTAAATATCTCGATCAAGATAACGAGGTGGCAATGACATGTACTGGTGACATGGATGATAACTTGAAACCCGAACGTGCTGGCGTGGCGTTAGTTGGTATCTCGATCGAGATATGGGGCTTTAGGCTCGGGAGGCACGTGTCGTGTTTTAATTGATGGCAATATCACGATCGAGATACTCCGCCCGACTTGCGTCGATGTCCCAATTTTAGAGAGACTGAACGAAAGTGAGTACCCTCATCTTGCAACCACCCAAAAACTATCTTTAGACAAATGATAAAACATTGAAAACACTTACACATAATTAAAGGATAAGAACAAACAAAATCTTTATTGTAAATACTGTGAGTTAGTAAATTGAGTCTAAATTGTTAGATTATTGTGAAAGGAAAATAAAGGTTGAGACATGACTACCGACGCGAGTTAGTGAAGTGGATAGAGGTGTTGCTTGAGAGTCCCAAGGTCATGGGTTCAAGCCCTCACTGTGCAAGCAGGCACGCATGGGTGTATGTGTTGTGATGTACTTTCTAATTCAAGCTAATTCAAAAAAAAAGGTTGAGACATGAAGGTGGCATGGCCGAAGCTATAGACAAAATTTTATGCAATATATTATCCAGTTACGAAAGTAAGATTGCTCGTTACATATCCCTTATTATGGCCTGTATATTTATGGTTGACTAAGATAAGCACACATTTCACTCAGAAGCCAAAAGTTGCCAAAGGGCCAACAATTTAATAAGATGTAAGATGTAAAGAGAGTCAAAAAAAACTTCAAAAATTACGCCTAATTATGGTTTAATCAAATTGAATAATGACAACAATGTAATAAGATGAGAGATGTCAGTTGTAATAGAAGATAAACAATAAAATTTATATGAGTAAATGAAATTGGATAATGAGAAAAGAGATTGCTGTTTGTATAGTTTTAAACTTTAAAGCACAGCTTTTAGAATGCATTGGGTGTGGTGTGGGGCTGAGTTGGTGTAGCTGGTGGCCTCTCAAGCTGAGGGCTCGAGTTTGTACCCCGGCCTCGAGAAACGAGCTCGAGTTTGTACCCCGGCCTCGAAAACAAGCCCACCTTTCCAAGCAATAAGTTAAACCTTAAAGTGCATAAGTGACTAACCTTCAAGTGCATAAGTGAATACTTAAAAAGAGCACCCAAGATCATCAGACACAGAGAACATAAGCACTCTCATTTATACATTCATGGAGTTTGCTTACATAATCAAAGGCAAAAAAATGAACTGCCATGCCCTCACCAATTGGGCTTAAAGAATGATACTTGGTTCAAAAAGTGTATTCAGATGATAACTCCAGCCATAACTTAACCTATCATCGATCATATAAACACAATGTTCGAGCATCCCAACCTGCTTTCTTCTAGGGATGCACCACATTCTTATCAAAGCCTTTGTGGCAGTTTCAGGTTACAAATCAGCATGTACAACACTGGAGGAACTTGCTTCAATGACATGGAAGGAAAACCATAAACCAATCAGCTAACAGATGAACTTTCTACAATTGGGTGCACCACAATGGCATGGCACTTTACGATTCTCAGGATCAAACAGGTAATCGTAGGTCAGCTCTTCTCCTGCCTTGACAGATTGCCTGGCAATGAGTATGATGCAGGTGCCACCAGCTTTTCTCACAGGAAAGATGCGAGCATAGCAATTCGGGGAGCAGGAATGGTTGATGAGCCGAGCTATGTTGCCCTTGTAGGTAGCATCAATTACCACCTCCTCGCTCACCTTGAAGAGGTAACAATCCTTTCCCTGCTGCTGATACCTTCTCTCTCTCAAATCTGCAATGCTTCTTCTCACTATCTCCCCCCTATATTCCACTACCATTTCGCCTTCTTGGATGTTGTGCCGAGCGAAGAGTCCCCAATTGTGTATGGCAGATTTGCCATAACAAATCCTCGACTTCTGGGTCTTCTCTAGGTGAATCAGCCGTTCTTCAATGGAGAGTATCTCACCAGGGTCAGGCAGCTTCCTCAGGCTATGGATGTCCTTCACTGCATGCCATGAGTAGCCTGCGGGCATGTGGGCAACCGCTTCTTTGTTGGAAAGCTTGCTTTTATGCTGATGGGTGGTGTAATGATACATAGAGCATCGGGAGGTCAATTTCTGCAGCTCTTCATCACTATTTCCAGGTCTGTTGTCGGCTGACTCATCATTGCTTGATGTATGACTTGTAATTGCACCATCATCATGGTCATCGTCCACCTCTGCCCCACTGCTCTCCAATTGACCTTGTCTGAGGAGCTCCGCTTCCAAGGTGGCAATAACCAATCTCCCATCTTGAACAGGCTTCCTGTGTTGTGCACAATACGACACTTTTTTGAACCCATCTTGTCCTGTTACAGTGCTTAGCTCCATCCTGTATCCAGCCCTCAGCGCACATGTGGCATGGTACGTCACATCACATTCCTCGCAGCTGATGCAGGCTCCGTGCACCTGCTTGCAGAGCACGCACTGCTGCATGAATCGTTGCGGCTGGATGTCCATGAGGCCATGAACTGGCTCCATCTTAGCAACACTCTGAAAGAAGACCCCTTGCGTGAACCAAGCACAATACACATGCACCCAGAAGTCGGGAATCACAGAGGGCTTCAATGCCCCTCCTTTCACAGGGCACAAACAGCATTCCCTGCCTTTGATTGGGTCCTCGCAGGCACGGCAAATGAAAGAACCACCTGTCTCAGCAGCCCTTACTCCATAGCATTCCTCATGGACGGCAATTTGGCACCTGTTGCAGACTAGCATTTGATTGTAGTCGTAATCCTCCACCCATCGACAAACCGCACACCTCTCCGGTGTCCATTTCACCACCACTGGCTGGTAAGGTGCTTGCAGGCGGGCTTTGATAACTTGCTCCTGAGAGTAAACCTGAAAAGCAAGGCCGGTGGCGCCGCTGTCGGCCATGGATTGGAGCCAAGAGAGAAGGGTTTGGGTTGAATCTTTGAGCTTGACGCTGACTTTCCATTTCTTGTGCTTGCAGCCAGTGTGAGCTTCCCATCTGGATATGCCCAACAAGATGTTGCGCCCATGGCAGCTTCGGCAGAGGCAAAGGACCTCATGCAGCTTGGGGTAATAAGCACCATTAACGCCGGAACAAACGACGGAGATGGTGGTGGGAAGTTTCGAACATCCTGTTGGAACACCTTCCGGTTCACCACCATCACCATAACTACCATTTCTGGTGCTCTTGCAGTTTTGTCGTTCACGCGTAGCTTCCAACATTGCTATATCCAAATCTGATGCGGGCTGATTGTCGCTGCATGCTTGACTGTCGGGAAAACTGAAGATTTCGTTGGAACCCACCCACGAGTAATCTCTGTTTCGCCCCTTTCCGGCAGAAGAACCGAAGAACATCACACAGAAGCGGCCGCTGTACAGAGGTCGGTGCAAGCCCTGCGGGGCTGCGAGGGCCGGATCCACGATCTTCGCAGGCCAAGCTCTGTCTTTGCGCTTGCGCGATATGGCCCAGACAACATCGCCCACTCTGAATTGCGCCGTTGCGACGTTGCCGGGGTTCCGTTCGTGGGTACCAGAATACCTGAAATCGGACCTCCGTTCTTCTTCCGGAGGTGCGGGGAGACGCTGCCTGAGGGATCCGTTGGCCGGAGAATCGCCGACGCACCGCCTTTTGAGGAGCGGAGACGCCGCCTCTAATTCTGATTTGAAGGCGAAAACCTCTGATTGGGTGCTATTGTCTGTGCTGGAATCCGACGAGTGCTTGGTCCGGCAGCGGCCGGGGGAGACCAACCAATCGTCGGAAAACCGTTTCTTTGCATCTCTCTTCTGCAACCGACGGGGCAGCGTGGCAAAGTCACAGGAAGCCATGGCCGAAATCGATCGATTGAACAATGAGTTGCTCGATCAATCAATTTTAGGTTTCTCAAATTGCAGGGCTTTGATGGAAGGAGGAGGAGGAGAAGAGCGGAGGGCACCTCTCTATTCCCTTGCGCTTTGCGTGCGTTATGGGCTAGCAACGAATTTTTGGGCTAAAATTTATGGTTTATTGTACAACGCGAAATTCAACAGACACGGTGACACTCTTTGCTATTTTTTTTGTTTTGTGGGCATTTGGGGGCACAGGGTCACACCGCGCAGGGCCTTCTGTGTATCGCTTGCTGCTGAACTGCGCGCGAACATACCTTCCTTTGTACACAGACGATGTCGTGGGTCGTTATATAAACCTAGACGAAGTTCAAAATGCGCAAAAAGCAAAAAGAAAAGCATAGGCCAAAAAGCAGAAAAGCAGGCCTTGTATGCCACCAAAAGGCCAAAAAGCAGAAAATGACACCTATGCCCAACAAAAAAAAGCAAATTTTGCCTAGAGAAATGACCTCGGTGAGTGTGCATAAAGCTTTAATGCAAAACAAACGAGGTTGGATGTAACCTTTCATGTGCACATGGATGCCTTGAAATAGGCCATTTGAGTGCAACTTGGGAGAAGTATCACCCTCCCCATCTACTTTGCCCATAGTAAAGTCTTACATGCAAATAAGGATTACACAATTACTGAAAGGGAGGCTCTACGCGAGTGATATTTAATGTCCAGAAATTATATATCTAAGTTGCATTAGAGTGAGTATGAAGTGCATTGTGAGTAAGTGTAGGCTCTAAAGTATCGACTCCAAAGGAGGGCAGTGCAAAGCTACCTCGCAATCCTTTGCAATTGCTACCCAAGGTTGAGTCCAAATACGATTTGAGGTACAACTCAAAGTTCCTTGATCTCCCACAAGTAGCAAAAAATGCCATCGTCCACACAACCACCGGCGGCTGTTTTGAGACACGGTTTTACATTGGAACTCGCCACACTAATTGTGTAGTCAGTTTGACAGAAAAGAACCACAACACTCGAGCTTCCTCTCACGGGATGGTTATTGCACCCTTAGTGCACGAGGACACCCCAAACCTATCAACATCTCATGCCTCGTCCTTCCACTTCCAGGCCATCACGTAATGCGAGAACCTTATTCCATGGCACTTCCCATGCTTGACATCAATCAAAATCTATGCATGTGTCAAACTTGAATTTATATTAAAATTTGTAAATCAATAGAGTACACCTTAGGAGGTTAATCTAATTCATGGTAATAGAGTACACCATCATTTGTAAATCAATAGAGGACACCGTAAGAGGTTAGTTCTTATCTTTAATACTTGGAGATCTAGTCTCTACTTCATCCACATCCATGGATGTGCCATGTTGTTGCCAACTTGGTATTCCAAGCCATAATCAGTCCTATGTAGAACAAATTGATAATTTATATATATACTAATAAGTACATGTTGATGTGCACTATACTATAAACGCAAGCTTATTCTATTCTTGTCTACTTAGATCATTTTTTCTCATGTACATGTTGATGTGCACTATACTATAAACGCAAGCTTATTCTATTCTTGTCTACTTAGATCATTTTTTCTCATTTGTGTTCTCATATTTGTATATACCTCCATCTTTATTGTTTAAAGGAGCTATAACAAATCCAATTGGCAATGTCCAAGCAAGCTTCTCTTGAAACCCTAAGCTCTTTGAGAATTTGTTTGATAAACAATAATGGAAATTTTTTGAATGTGCCTCTAAAATGTGAAGGAGTGGGTTGCAGAATGTTACTAAAAAATGAGTTTGAAAGGTAGTTTTTAGAATATTCTACCTAGGAGTACTTAAAGCAAGAAACATGAACGTTTGAGGAAAGGAGAAGCAAGTTAATAGATTGAAATTTTATTTATGACAACTAATATTTTTGCATGCCTAGAGTTTTCTCCGCACACCTTTGCATCAAAACTAATTTTTATTTTGCTTTGTGTTGTTATTGGGTAAGCAATAACTTCATTTGTCATGTGACTCAGCACGTAAGCGATAACATCCTCTTTATAAACAAGGTTTCTGCCCTTATAAGGACTGAAGACTTAAGGGTCTTGGGGCCAACCATTTTGAGGTGAGGTTTCTTGTCAACCGTCAATTTTGTTGGAATTGGAGAAATTTTCTTCATGCTAGAGGTTGAGGGGAGGTCCTGAATTTTTCTTTGGATTTCTTCCATTTATCCCTTAGTCCATAGTTCCTCTACCTTTCCCTTGCCTTTTTTGCTCCTGTTAGGCACCCATATCTGCTTTGGCTCAGCTAGTTTATGTATTGGTTTACAATGAGATTTTTTATGCACTCTAGCTCCCGTGCTTTATTATTGTTAGCCACCTTGTGTTGGCGTTGTCTTCAGCATAACCAAATCAAGCTTTTTCCTTGTGATAATATCCGTGGGCCTTGAGGGAGCATTACATTCTATGGTTATCCATCCTTGTGTTGCTCTATCATTTTCTTTTGTTCGGTGTTTCTCCGTCTCCTTGGGATCCATACCAGCTTGTCACATGTTGTTTGTTACAGGTTTAATATAGTGACTTTTGGGATCCACATCAATTTTGGTTGCTTGACCTTGGTTTTAGGAGAAGTATAGGGTACAACAACTAGTAAAGGGTATATAAAAACTAGAATATTTGAGACTTTTGGTACCCATACTTGTTAAAGTTTACCCTCCTTGAGTATTGGTGGTGAGTGGAGACCACAAGAATTGTTATGTACTTGGTTGTTTTTGTGTTTCTTCTGCAATTCCTCTCTTAGTTTTGGCTTGGGCTTCTCTTCCTTAGGTTTGGGCTTTTGGCTTGTAGGCCCTTGCTTATTATGATAGAGTTGCGAAGGGTTACGGTTGTGGTTGTTTTGGTGAAGCTTGGAGTTTCCACGTACAACTCGATTGGACTTGTTTGTAATTTCTGGATCTTTGAGGAGACTTGACCTGGTTCTCTTTTGCAAGAAGAACATTCATGGTTCATTGCTCAAATTTTATAGTTACAGTCCTTGTCCTCCAGTCAATGTTATAGTCATACTTGGCAATCCACCCTCTTTCAAGGATGATTTCTTCTAGCAAAGCACAACAATGAAATCTACTTGGAGGAAGAAAGCACAAGAAGGAGGTTGATTGGTTGCAAACCAATGTAGTATCAATGCTATTAGATAGATAGGTTCTTCTAAGATCAGTGCTAGATTTATGTCTAAGATTTAAGACTAAAATCTTGATGGTAGGCATTGCAGGACTAAGCAAGGAGCTGAAGCACTCAGAAGAAGAAGAAACCTCAAAATGTAGCAAAGTGCAAGTTGAGGAACTCCCAGCATCTAGAGATGATGAAGTAGCCAAAGTCACAAATCCAACTAAACAACGTGCTCATCAATGATGCAGTACTGGATGGTGGATCCAGAGTAAATGTCATTACTGAGGAAACTGCAGTGGGTTTAGGTCTCAAATGGGAGACCATTCCATTCAATATAAGAATGGAAGATAATAGAATGGTGGTTCCTATTATCAAGAATGTCCAAATCAAAATCAAACAAGTAGACTTCAAGGTCAACTTGGTGGGTCATAACCACGCTAAAAACCACACCGGATCTTACCAAGTGTTATTGGGAAGGCCATGGGTGAGACATGGCAAAGTAAAGCAAGACTAGGGCAAAAACAAAATATCTATCAAAAAGTGAAAGCGAAAAGTTCATGTTGATCTTTTCGACATAAAGGGATTAGTAACACCTGCTCAAAGGCCAGTTCATGCGGAGACATTCAATATGTCAGAAGGCTTTGATGATGATGAAGAAGACATAACATCCCGACCTAGTGCCCTTGTACATGTTACATGTGGATGAAGTGATGGGGCACTATGCGGAAGCAAAAGATGAAAGTGAGAAAGAAGTAGCCAAAGAAATGAAGAAAAAAGAATCACATTTTGTAAAACCAAAGGGCTCAAGGAGAACAAAACTGAGAAAAACCATGTAGGAGAAAGCCTCGGAAGAGATTGAATGAGCCCAGAATCTTGAGCAAGAGGAAGAGATTCAAGAGATCCGTAAAGAGAACCAAAAGAAAAATTTCGCAAAAGTAAGCCCGGACACACTACAAGAGGTGAATCTAGGAGATGAAAAAAGAAGAAAAACCTGTGAAGATTAGTCTAGAACTGGAAGAAGACTTCAAGCAAGAGTTAGTGTCCTTACTAAAAGAATACCAAGATGTCTTTGCTTGGTCGTACAAGGACATGGAGGGCATTGACCATAAATTCTTCTAGCACAGCATCAATTTAAGAGAAGGAGCCATACCAATCAGACACAGCAAAGGTTCATAATGAACGCCAACTATGCCAAATAATTCAAAGAAGAAATTGACAGACTACTAAGAGTAGGTTTCATTGTGCCAGTAGAAAAATCTTCTTGGATATCCCCAATTGTGGTAGTTCCCTAAAAGAACATGAAAATTAGACTCTGTTTGGACTACTGCAAGCTAAATGTCGCAACCACCTCGGATTCCTTTCCACTCTCGTTTACGGACTCTTTGCTAGACGAGGTAGCTGGAAAGGAAATGTACTCATTTCTAGATGGATTTAGTGGGTACAACTAGGTAAAAATGGTGCTAGAAGACAGGGAGAAAACAGCCTTCATCACTGAATGGGGTGTCTTTGCGGACTGTCATGATGTTTGGCTTGAAAAATGCACTTAGTACTTTTCAAAGAATGGTGCAAGAGATATTCTATGATTACATGATAGAATTCATGAAAGCTTTTGTAGATGACTTCAGTGTGTTTAGAGATAAGGCAAAGCACATCTATCATTTGAGACTGTGTCTGTAGTAGAGATGCAGAGATACAAGGCTTAAGCTAAATCCAGCCAAGTGTGCATTGGCAGTGAGATCAGGAACACTATTAGGACACATTGTGTCAGTAGCCCAAGGATTGGCCATAGATCTTGCTAAAAGCAGAGGCCGTATCTAGGATGTCTTCTCCTCACGATATTAAGCAACTAGAAAGGTTCCTTGGTAAGGTTAAGTGGCATGCTAGATTTTTAAAATATTTAGCACATGTGGCTACAAACCCATTGTATGCACTTACCAAGAAAGACGCAAAGTATGAATGGAGTTTGGAGTGCCAAAAGGAATTCCAATGGCTAAAGATCATGGTGTCAACTACACCAGTAATAACCACTCCAGATTGGAATGAAATGCTCCATGCATATGTAGTAGTACACTGATACAAGAGAAGTAAGAAGGGTATATGCAACCCATTCATGGTGTCAACTACACCAGTAATAACCACTCCAGATTGGAATGAAATGCTCCATGCATATGTAGTAGTACACTGATACAAGAGAAGTAAGAAGGGTATATGCAACCCATTCATTATGCTAGCAAAGCCCTCCACAAGGGAGGAAAGGAACTACAGCACAATAGAGTGGGAAGCTCTCTCAATGATTTATGTTGTGAACAAGTTTTGACACTACCTCTTGGGAAATAAGTTTATTTTCCACGTGGACTATCAAGCCCTGATTTATCTGGTGCACAAAGCGTTTCTGGTGGGGAAGATGGTAAGGTGGATGCTTCTACTGCAAGAGTTTAAGTTCACCATTAGCACACACCCAGCAAAGAAAATGCGGTGTACTTTCTATCTAGACTGGATTGTGGAGAACCTACTCTACAAGAAGTGGATGACCAACTCCCAAATACCAACCTATTCACAATAGCAGCTACTACTGCAGACGTGGGAGAAAATTGGTATTATGATATGATGCAGTTTTTAGAGGATGGAACTTTCCCGGAAGGTTACACTACTGAGAAAAGGATTCCCTTAAGGAGCAGGAACTTCACTATGATTGCAAGGCAACTCTACAAAAGAGGCATAGACCAAATCCTACGCAGGTGTGCCCCAGACCATGAGCAAAAGCAATATTAAGGGAAGCACACTATGCATTACCAGAGGACACATGGACGGAGAAATCATAGCCTAGAAAATTTTGCAAAGCAGGCCTATGGTGGCCAACGGTCATGAGGGATGCCAACAGTGAAGCAAAGCAATGTGATGTCTATCAGTGGGGCGGATGGGTCAACCCAGTGATTCTGATAGATTTCCCATATTGCCATCGTCGTTTCCATTCATGAAGTGGAGATTGGATTTTGTTGGACCAATCAACCCAGTGATTCTGATAGATTGCCCACCTCGCCCATACTGCCACCGTTGTTTCCATTCATGAAGGGAGATTGGATTTTGTTGGACCAATCAACCCAGTGATTCTGATAGATTGCCCATCTCGCCCATACTGCCACCGTTGTTTCCATTCATGAAATGGAAATTGGATTTTGTTGGACCAATCAAGCCACCCATAAAAGGCAGCAAGTGTGAATACATCATTTTGGCAAACACCAAATGAATTGAAGCTAAAGCTGTGAAGAGAAATTCTGCAGAAAGAAGAGGTGGTGAAGTTCCTCTTCAAGGACATTATTTCTAGGCAGCATGGATTATCAGTGGAAATAGTTAATGACCAGGGCACCCATTTCATGAACAAGGTGATGAAAGGGTTGATGGAAAAGTACGTAATCAATCACAAGAAGTCCTCAACCTATTACCCATAGTGCAATGGCCAGGTGGAATCTACCAACAAGGTTTTGACCAAAATCTTGAAGAAGATTATAAATGCCAACAAGGATGATTGGGACCAAAAGCTAGATGCAGCCCTATGGGAATTTCGCACATCTTACAAAGTATCAATGGGGCAAACACCATTCAAACTAGTCTACGGTCTTGAGGCAGTAGTGCCCATAGAATTTGTCGTGCCTAATTTGAGAGTGGCAATCTAAGAAAAGCTACTGATGGAAGAATCCCAAGAGCACAAGATATAGGACCTCACAGCCTTAGAAGAAGAAAGACAACTTAGCTCTCTACATGCGGAGATAGTGAAATCGGAGAAGAAAAGCTTGGATTGACAGGCATCTCAGGCACAAAATTTTCAAGCAAGGAGACCTTGTATTGTTCTACAACTCCAAGTTGGGATCGCATCCCAAAAAATTCAAAATCTGATGGATATAGGACCATTCATGGTGAAAAAGCCGGTCAGTCAGAATGCCTTCACATTAGAAAGCCTAGATGGTATGCATTTTTCCAAAACAGTGAATGGCTTCAGGATGAGGAAATACATGGGCCAACCGGTGGAAGTTACACCAAAAGAAGAACAAGCAGAGGACAAGGAGCTGTAGCATGATCTCACTAAAACAGACAATGACTTGAAAAATCCAAAAATCAATAGAACTACAAAAGAATTCAGCAGGGGTGGTCAGTCCATAGAGGAACACAATTCTGCAACAAATCAAGGCTAGTACAGCAAAGAAGCAAGCGACCAAGTGTATGCCAGCCAGATCCACCCAAAAAATGCAAATTGCCACGATGTTAGAATAAGTAACTACATGAAGGATAGCTGTCACTCATAACATGAAGGATAGCTGTCATAACATGATTAAAATTCCACATGCAACGGTAAGACGGGGAGGTGACGAGAAAACTTTAATTCCTTTATGCCAGGATGGCAACAGCAGCAGCCTGCAGGCCAGGGGTACCCCAAACCAAGCACTTTTGGAAAGGACAAGCAAGCAGAAGACGAGGACTGGAACCTGGTGCTAGCATTGAAGGCCGCTGCTTAGAAGGCAATTCACTGGGAGAAGGAGGCTAAAAAGCTAGCAAAAAGAAATAAGGAATTACACCAGGAATTGCATGATGCCACACCCTCCTAGGAGTATGCAGAGATGTTGAGAGAAGCCATGGAGGGTAGAGACAAGGCCAAGACATAGGGGTAAAGGAATACCAAGAAGGGCTTGAGAGGAGCACAAAGTTTGAAATTGACACAATCAATGAACTGAATGCGCTAGAATTAGAGATGCAGCACTGTCTAGAGAATGAGGCTCAACTCAAGGCCTGAGATTGGATAGAGTACAAGACAGCACTCCAGAAGTAAATAGAGGAGGTGCGTCTAGTGGTGAAAAAGGTACAATAGACCCAAAAGACCAGACTACATTGGAAGCTAGAGATGCGTGAAGCAAAAGAAGAGGCCGCCAGGCTACAAGCTGAACTCGCACAACAGCCGTTGAAGGCTGATGCATAATTAGCCAACGGACAACAAAAAGATGTTGCCCGCCAGCCAGTGTGCCAAGGAAAGAGCATAGAGAGTTACTGGTTGAGGTCTGGAAGCTACAAGATGCCAACCAAGCTCTAAACAAAGAAAATGAGCACCTGAAAGATAGGCTAGCAAACAGTTTAGTAGCCCAATGGGCTAGCACAGATAGTCCATTCTTTGAAGCATTCCATGCCATGTTCTTAGAACTATTGAAGGCTAAAAAAGAACTGAAAACATACTTTCAAAACAAAGACAAAATAAGGTCTATACTGACCAGGAAACCCCTTCCTCTCTGGAGCATCCATGCTCTCAATACTTGTTCTCTCAGACTTTGGAGGGAAGGAAGATGCTGCCACCAAGGATGCAACCACCAACCAATGCCAATGTCTGGAAGTGGGGCACCAGAGATCCAGATGCAGAAAAGACACAAATCCCACTTCCAGAACATCCGCAAGAATATGAAGAAGCCACACAGGTCGAGTGGAGGCCTATTCCCATGGCAGAAAAGGAAATTAGATGGCTGACCCCACTTCGATCGATGGTGAGAGTTTTTGACCTACAAACTTCACAGACTGACAATAGAGTTCATGGGTGCTCAAAAAGTGCAGGCAACAAGGCTGAAGAGAATGTAGAAGCATGCCACTTACTCAGACAATGTATACATTCCGGATTGTACTCCTCCGAAAATTTTCATAAGGTTTAAAGATAAATTTATCAAAGGAACAGGTTTGGGAGAAGATGCTCTAGCACACTGGCATGCCAGGTTTTGCGTCGCCCAATGGCTCAATGATGACAGAGTGCACAGTCATACCACTTCCCACGTTGTGAGCATCACCTTGGTATTGCACGTGTGAAGGTGGCGGGCTGCAACCACCAAAATAGTTGTTGCCAAGATCAAGAAGACAAGATTTAAAAGGGTGGTTGATGACGACTGCAAGGAGGTTGCAAAGTTACAAGTTGCACGCTACTAATAGCTCACAGCTAATAGTTGACACAACTGTTATGGCTCACCCTAACCCTATTTGAAACACATCCAAAAAGTGATTACCTGGTGAACTGCGTACCTGGTGAACTACGTACCTAGAGAATCTTTCCAATGGCCGAGCTCGTAACCCTTGAGGTCTCCAAGCTCTACAACTCCTTGAGAAGAAATTCCACCATCTCCCGCGCAAGCGTTGTCACATCGTCCCGTTGCACTACTACGGGTCCTCGCCCCTCCTCTCACCTCACTTCCCTCACACACGCTCACTAGCATGCATTAGGGAGAGAGACTAGCAAGAGGATTAGCAAGAGAAAGACTCAATTTCACAATGGGAGAGTCTATTGTATTATGAGAGAAATTCACTTATATACATGGCCATAAGTGTTCACACTCACTTAAACTGTGGCCAACCGGGCACTTTAGGCTCATAAGAGGCCTAATGCTATTACAATGACTACTCTCATAATATATCCATGAAGTACATCACTTTTAGGACTTCATCCTATCTTGCTACCACACGCTCTTGAGGCAGGAATCGCCATAAATACTCCGTCATAGCATTACGGGCGCCCATCCAAGTTGTAGTTTTGGACACTATTGCTTCATATCTTGAATGTATGACCCTTTGGTGTATCTACCGTGACTCCTTGGATGTAAGATAATGGTGGTAGCTCTTGTTAATCCTAGAATTAGATTAACATTCCCCCCTTCTTGTGATGGCGACCGCGTCCTCGTGATCGCGCTGAAGACCTTTGTGTGGGGAGAATGAACAAGATTTGTCGCTGCTGCAAGGATCAGTTTGGGAACTAGCAATTAGCCAATTCTAATGAGGGTTAACTACCCTATGTGAAGCCGCTAGGGGCTCACTCCGCCACCACTTGTGTCACTCAAGTGGAGCTTCCACAAGCTAGGAACTCAACTCCTAATCAATGCCTTCATATGTGAAAAAGTGGGAGAGAGAGAGAGAGAGAGCGAGGAGGAGGCAAGCAAAGAGAATCTCACCTTCATGCACACACCAGTGACCACAATCTAGTAAGCAAGCATAAACATACACAAGCTTACCACCATAACCACAAGAGAGTGAATGAGAGAGAGAGAGAGAGAGAGAGAGAGACTCAATTGTGATAATGGGATTGTCCCTTTTCATATTTCATAATTCAATTATATACATGAGCTCTCTTTTTATAATGGCCAACCGCCCATTTAACAATTGGGGGCCCAAAACTAATTCTCTAGCTCTATGTACACCTAGGCTTATTCTTGTGGCCGACATTACACAAGTTGTAAGCTTGGTCATACCATATATCTTTTACATGAAGCGCTCAACATGCGGTTTACATAAAAATAAGGTACATGAAGCATAACCATGCTTGAGAATAAATGTTAACCAGTTGTGGTTAACAAGTACACTTGGGATTAGTTGATCCATCAACACATTTGAGGTTAGTGATACTTCGCATACGAGTGACAAATACACCTATGAGCATAGACCTGAGTTCCTTAGATGCATCAAGTTATTCTTCTAGGATTTCTATTTATAGAGATATCACTGATACAACCACTACTAGTATTCATAGCATTCCTCGCAACATTCGTGTGGATAGCGTTCATGTATTTGAGCAGTTTATGACAGGAAATAGATCTTGGGGAAACACATCACTACTAACTATCAAACTGATCAAGTTACATAGACTTCAACAATTATCTTGAGTAAGATAGAATAAAACAAAAATGAAAAATAATCACATGAGAGAGTATTGGGTGCAATCTATACCCCCCAAGAAGTGTCGGCATACTCCCACTTCTTGGGTATTAATGTCTATATTAACAAAAATAGCCCACATGCCAAAATAGTTGCATGCTCTTGCCCTTTACAAAAAATAGGAGTTTCTTTTACCTAAAAGCTTAAATAAAACCTTTCTATGCAAATCACTCAAAAAAATACTTATAAATCCCCAAGGGCTAGTTCACGTGCAACCAAATTAATAGGTCCATGCCCATGTATAACAAAAGTGGGCACCTAACAAAATAAAAAAATATCTTTTAGTAAATACCACGACCAAAATACCAAAATCATTGGCTATCCCACCAATGCCAAAATACTAAAAGGAAAAACTTCTGGGTAATTTCTCACACGAAATCTTCACCATCTTATCCCAACCATGTTGTCTTACACAACGACGAGTACAAAATTCATCAATCTCACCAACCTACAAGTAATCTATTCAAACATTACCAACACATGCTAAAATTACACAACACATAAGCATTAAATCTAACACTTAGTTCCAACCATCCCTAAATTCATATGTCCTACACATGGAATATTCAAAATCACCCAAATGCCATGCTACGAACATAGTGGTAATTAGGCATCCCTAATTAACCTTAGAGGGATGGTTGGAAAAACCCTAGCATCTCTCTTTCCTTTGGATAGCAACTATCCTTAGTTGTGTCATATCAATTGGCCTATGTTTGAAAGTAAGATTGGATGAGGTCGGGATAAGCGTGGAGAAACCGCTCGGACATCCAAAAGCATTCTCTCTGGGATGATTTTTAAAGGTAAAAAGTTATCTATTACACACTGTACCTTATTGAGTGGTAGTGGTCTCATGTTCTCAATAATAGCTTCAGGTTTTGAAGCTCTTCTACCCGGTCATGAATAGGTGCTTTCTTATACACATGATGCGTAGAAAGTGGTCCCTTATAAGTTCTCAAAAGACTGATATGGAAAGAATTGTGAATTCTCCAATGAGAAGGAAGTGAAAGGCAATATGCTAGGTCATTGATTTTCTGAGTAATTTGAAAGGACCATAAAAACGAGGAGCTAACTTAATGACAGTGGTTAGTCTTAACACTTTTAAGACGTCCCTTTTCAGTACGAAGAAAAACATATTGACCTACTTGAAAAACCATGTGCTTTCTTTTTTTGTTAGCATGTTTAGTGTATTGCTCTTGTGCTTTGGAAGTACCATTACAAACATGATCATGAATGGAAGTAGCATTACAAACATGATCATGAATGGTGAATTGATTTATAGCTTCAATAGTGTGTGACAAACAAGTAAGAGTAGGTAAAACTTTGCCATACACAATTGCAAAAGGTGCTTTTCCAATGGATGAATGTGGTGTGTTATTGTATGCAAATTGTAAAATATGGATATACTTATCCCATTTCTTAGGTCATGATAAAACATATGCACAAATTATATCCAATATTGTTCTATTTTTCACTTTATTTTGACCATTAGATTTAGGATGAAATGTAGTGGAAAAATCCAATTTAGTGACTAGATTATTAAACAATGTAGTCCAAAAATCATTGCAAAACTTTGAATCTTGATAAAAAATAATCACTTGTGGTAAGCCATGATGTGTGAAAATCTAATTAACAAACAAGTGTGCAGCTTTTGATGTGCAGTAAGTCTTTTTGCAAAAAGGAAGAAAATATGCATGTTTGCTAAATCTATCAATAGTCCAAATCATATCATTATGGCTTGTAGTCATGGAAAAACTAGTGATAAAATCCATATAAATATTTTCCCAACAAGGAGCATTAGGAAATGGAAGAGGCATAAGCAAACCGAATTTTTTACCGTTGTAACTTTTCACTTTTTGAAAAACATCACATTTAGAAACAAATCTACCTGTATTCAGGTTTCATTTTAGCCCAATAGAATTCACTAGACATGGTCTGAAATGTAGATGAAACATCTCGATGCTTTGCATAAGGCACCAATACGGAGTGTCCACATTTGATACGCCGAACCACTCTCTATTGTGCTTACTACTGCTGCCAAAGGTGGGGTAATCATAAAACCTCTAATTGTTACCACCAAAAAGAGCCGCTCATGAATGAGTTCTATCCCAAGCCTTACTTATAGCCCGCTAGCCCTACCAGCACTAGCGCAACATAATGCACCTCAACCAAGCCATGAACTGGCTCTAAGTGGAATTCTTAGGGCACCCGAAGTACCCTTACCACCCCCAGTTCTACCACCATGGCCCGTCATTACCTCAAATTACCCATGTTCACCGCAATTGACCTTGATTGAGATCTTTAAATAAGGTGAGGAGGGAGAAGCCGCTAACAATACCACCTTTGAGCCCATTGAGTTAAGTAGTCCACCCTCTCAGATCCTAAGTCACTATGTGATGGACGGAGAACACATTTACCCTGTGTACCTAGTAACCCCAACCCCGCACAGGGATGAGACTTGAATAACATGGTCAAACGACCACCTATGAAATGCTATCATTGTACATGACCTCATCAAGTAGCTGTGTCCGATCAAGAAAGGGATGGCTAGTACTCCTTCCACCTTAACTCCTTTATGCACATGGTAAGGAATAGACCATATTTATAATGATTTTCCATTGAGAATGAGCACAATGGGGAAGGCACATGAGACTAAACCTAGCACCAGCATTAACTTACTGAGTGTACAAGATGGCTTCATCCACATGATGCCTCTAAATGCAGTTACCAAAATGCAAAGTAGAAGGAGAGCCACAGCTCACACTATTACCTCTGAGGAATCTATGTCACAAAATCAAGAAACTAAAGGACATGCAAGGATTCTATCCCCTAAGGAAGTCCCTGAACAAGCACGCGCAACAAGGCGCTCCTGAAAGAAAAAGGCCACAAAGGTTGGCAAAGGGGATATTCCTGTGTTCATAAAGAGTAGGTCCGATGATGGGACAACCACCAATGTGTTGTCTTCCTCATTTCATGAGGAGCAGATGCCACCCTCAATCCCTCAAGAAAGAGGGAAAATAGATTCCAATCAGCCACCCATTATGTTAGCTGAACATCTGAACCCCATTGAAGAGAAGGAACGGCTAAAGGCTACTCAGGAGTTGGTCAAGGACTCTCAAGCTTAATTATTACAGGAGGAAAACGAAAACTGCTAGAGAGATGTCGGCTCTACGGGATCTCTCTCAACCTCTTAAATGCCAATTTTGGGTCTAGAATGGGAGTAATCTTGGGACATATTGTCTCAAAATTTGGAATCTCCACAGACGACAACAAGGTGCAACTCATTCTTGAGCTGCCACCCCCGACCAATTTCAAAGGAGTCCAGTGATTCATGGGACATGTTGATTATTATCGACGTTTCATCTTCATGTACGCCAACATTGCTTTTCTCCTTTATGGACTCCTAGTAATCTTTGAGTGGATAGAGGAGTGCCAATAGGCATATGATACCCTGAAGAAAGCCAACATTGCTTTTCTCCTTTATGGACTCCTAGTAATCTTTGAGTGGATAGAGTGCCAATAGGCATATGATACCCTGAAGAAAGCCTTGGGCAAGCGCCCCCATCTTAACATCCCCAAAGTGGGAAATCATATTTCATGTCCACGTAGATGCCTCTACCTTTGCAATTGGATGCGTACTAGCTCAACTTGACGAACACAATAGGGATTTCCCTTTTAGCTTTGTCAGTCAATTAAACAAGGCAGAATGGAACTATACCACCACCATGGAAAGAGAAGGGTTGGCCATGGTCTACATAGTTAAAAATTTTTGCCATTACCTTTTGTTGGCAACCAAGTTCATTTTCTTCATGGACCATCAAGCTCTTCTTTACCTTGTAATAAACCATGTACCACTCGCCAAATCACTAGATGGCTTCTAATTTTGCTAGAATTTAACTTTACTATCACGGTACAAAAAGGCTCACAACATGTCTTGGTCGACCATATGTCACGCATCCCTAATGGTGAGCCACCGCTGGGTATTGATGATGACTTGCCAGATGCCCCCTTGTTCCAGCTATGCTTGATTCTTGAATGGGGAGAGGAAATTGCACACTTCCTTGCTAATGGCCTACCCACCAAAGCACCTATCAATAAACATAGAGCAAGATGCCTCATGAAAAAAGTTTCCCCCTATCAGTTGATCACAGGGCAAAAGAAAGAATCACGAGGCGATGTGTCCAAGAGGATGAATATGTCTCTATTTTAGAGCAAGCCCACTCTAGAATCGCAAGCAGACATTTTGGATCAGCCACATCACTGCTCGAAAAATCCTACTAGCAAGATTATGGTGGCCCAGTTTGTTTGGAGATGCCAAAGAATACGTCAAACGATGGATGAATGCCATCGAGTGGCAATTCCACAAGGTAAGGAAAGAATGCCCCTAAATCATGTTGTGTCCTTACAGCCATTTGAGAAATGGGGCATCAATTTTGTGGGGCCCATTAGTCCAACTCCGTGACACACTTAGGCACGATACATCATAGCAGCCAACGGACTATTGCACAAAATGGGTCGAATCTAGGGCCACCAAAAAAGATGATGCAAGGTCCACATTAAGATTCCTTTACGAGTGTGTGATCGTTTGCTTTGGGTGCCCTCTTGATATGGTGAGTGACAATGGTACACACTTCATCAATGAAGTTATACAATTCTTGCTACAAGAATTCTTGGTCACACACAAGAGACCTCTCCTAATATCCCCAAGCCAATGGTCAAGTCGAAAGCACAAATAAATTCCTATGCACTATCCAGACCAAGACAAAGAGGCAAGCCGAAATGATTGGGGACAAATGTTACAAACATCACTATGGGCCTATCGCATTGCATATGAAGAGGCCATAAATGCAGCACCTTTCAGTTTAACCTATGGTACTAAAGCTGTCATGCCTATGGAATTCTTGGTGCCCAGCTTAAGAGTGGCTATATAGGAAAAACTCATTGGCAATGTCTTGAGCAATCGGCTTTAGGAGCTTGGAAAGCTTGATGAAACGTGGCATGATTGTGGAAAAACTAAGGCACAAGCACTGACTGACTTAAAGACAAGGAAATGAATGAGGGGGATATAGTCCTCCTCCATAACACTAAAAATCACAAAAAGAAACTCAAATACAGAGGACTAGGACCATTCCTAGTACTGAAATAACCCCACAAGGCGCAGTGTGCATTGAAACCCTCGAGACGGTGTCGAGATGGTAGGTTATTTCAATGGTAGCAAACTAAAATGCTACTATAGCCCACTCTTGAAAAATACATTAAGGGCCATTCACCTCAAAAAACATGAAACAAATCAACATAAAGAAATGAAAGAATCAGCATAGTACAAAGCGAAAGAACGACAAGAAAAACTTAGGGGCAAACAAATCATAGTAACATGGCCCAAGTAGTTGACCTCGAAGAAGAGGACTGAGAAGTGAAACCTACATGGTTGTGAAATCTGTGTGGTTTTGGTCAAGAATGACCACCCCAACGAGTTTCACACCAAAACTAGCACTTCTTGATATAGAAGCTACTATGACACATGGCACTCTCTCGAGAAGCCAACCTTAGTGAACACCCCAGCCAAGGTCGCTACTATTGCTTCGCATTTGATCCAATGTTTAGGTGTTATTACAACTCTGTTTCACATTGGAAATAACCTCTCGGATTTTTATGTTATTCCTACAGGGACAATGTGTGAATATATCCTTCTGGGGGACGTGGATGGATGGGACACAACCGGTGTCAGATTGATTGGGATACAAGGACGGCAACCCTGCCACTAGCCTTAGGGCAAGTTACAGTCCTGATGACAAACAAAGAGCCTGAGTCACCCAAGCACCCTCCACAAGTTGACCACTCTCTTCCACCAATCCTCCAATCACCCTGCTTCGTGACCAACATAAAACTATGCCACCCAAAAAGAGGCCTCTCCTTCACCTGAATACCCCATCGCCTCAACAAGCCTCATCCGCACCACCGAGCTCTGCAGCAACTCAAACACTAAAAAAAGAGGCAACTCTAACAATGCTAACTCCACTAACACAACTAATAGCCCGCCAGTACACACTTGCCCCTACTGCCTCCAACCCACTGATCTTCACTGTTGGGTGCCCAAGAATATCCTTATCACCCAAGATTATTATGAGGGTGCTACAACTCTATGGATTCCCCAAAGATTCAACCTCCCCCCTCAAAACCCCAATAAAACCCAACACTCTTACCTCGCGTGTCGACCTCCAATAAGATAGCCACATGCCCATAAAGGATAGGAGAACCTTAGGCAAAGACCTTCAATGTAGCAAAACCGTCATCGCCACCCACTTCGTCCTCACATTGCAACGACCTACAAGTGGGTCCCTAAACCTCTCCTAAAATAGCTCTAAATTTCTATGAGGACAATCGAGAAATCTGGTGCCGACATGCACCATTCTTGCTATCAAGCTGCTCCCAACACCGCAAAAGTTCCAATGGAAGCCAGAGATAGCCTCAGTTGTGGCCACCAATACCACTGCTCCCAGGATAAAAGGGAAAGCAAAGATTAAAGAGAAAGACAAGGCCAAACAACCCCCGTCCATTGTCTCCCCCCCAGTGATATACCTTCAACCTCTATTACCCCACATGCCCTTATGATCGAACTCCCTCAATGCACCCCACTCAACCACTTTCTTCCCCAACCCCCCATTATACAGCCGCTCCCTCCAATGAAGCATCCAAGCTTCAGGAGGAAGAGAGCTACCAACCTCGAGGAAACCTAGTTGGATCTACCTTCTCGGTCTCGCAAATTGGGCAAGGAGTTGGCACAAAACCCGCAATGGGGTGCTGGCTATATAGCCTTGGTGTACAAAACATGTTTGTTTACGGGGTGCCCTCCAAAAAACATTCTCAAGTCAAAAGGAATGGCCGTTCACTCTTAAAATCCACGGCCGTTTCCCAAAAAACCATGCCCGTTCACTCTTAAAATCCACAGTCATTTCCCAAAAAATCCACAACCATTCACTCTTAAATTCCACGGTCGTTTCCTAGAAAATCAAGGCCGTTCACTCTTAAAATCCATGGTTGTTTCCCGAAAAATTCACGGTCATTCACTCTTAAAACCCACAACCGTTCACTTTCAATCTGCTAAGCCAGCCACAGCCATACCTTTATGAAGCCACGACCATTCACTCCGAATCCTCACATCCATGATCGTTCACTCTTAAAACCCACGCACAGCCATACCTTTATGAAGCTACGACCGCTCACTCCGGATCCTCGTAGCTATGACCGTTCACTCTTAAAACCCACGGCCATTCACTCTAATCAGCCACCACAACCATTCCCAAAAAACCCACGGCCATTCACTCTCAATCTGCTAACCCATGGCCATAACTTTGTGAAGCCACGGGCATACCTCTAAGAAGCCACGCACGTACCTTCTTTGGAAATCTATATAAAGGGCCCACCCACTTTTCTCCTTGCACTCTAGCCAAATTCTTGTAATTTTTTATCCCAAACTTTTACACCTTCTTGCCAGCTTTCTTACCCTCAGCCCTCATGGTAGGCCCCTCATAATCAAACTCCTCTTATGAAGTCCTTTCTCATACCCCCCAGAAGAGAAAGGAGCCTATCGGACCAATTTGAGGAATATGGGAAGCATCCAACTCAAGTTTCCCATTTGGGTGAGGCTCTCATGAAGCAGGTTGTGGGCCACACGATCCACAACTTCATGAAGAATACCCACAAGGTTGAACACAAATTTCTCTACTACACCGAACCTTGCTATCGGCAACTTTCCCACCTTGTAGCCTTGGGGCCCACCAACCTCCTTGATTGCTTATACTTTATGGAAATTTATGATGACAACCATGCCACAAGTTAGGCGTTGGACACTGAAGGTAATCCACAACCCATCCACCTAAGCCTTGATCTCATTTGGGATGTCGTCCATCTCCCCCAAATCTCTCGCCCCAACTTGTTATGCCGGCCAAGTCCCTGACTTTACTCCTCAGCACCCACGCTGGACCGACAGGTTTAATAGATGTAACCTATCCACATTAGCCCACGTCCACCAGGGTGTCCCGATTAATTTGGTTGAATATTTACATAAAGAGCTTCATTCAGTTCGCTCAAACCCCCAGAGAAATCTCGGAGCATCCTCTCTCCTAACCAAGGTCATCTATCATGCTGCGGACTGGGAGCAACTACTGCAACCCATTTGCATACAAAGCACAACCACCATTCCACCCCCTATCCTAGACGCTAAACCCTCTCCAACCTCTCTTCCCTCCAAACGCCACCACGTGGAAGCCCACAGACAAGTTGTCGCAAAGGAAGTGGTCAACTCAAAGCTCCAAAGGAGGAAGAAGCCCCAACACAGCGCGCAAGAAGATGAAGACATGCGCTGCACAACCTAATTTTTTGATGAAAACCCCTAGCCCTAGAGGCCACCACTTCCCCTCTCCACCTCCAATTTTTGTAGAGGAAGGACCCTCCTCTCAAAGGCACACCATGGATACCTTGCGTTGGGGTCCACGCTAGTTGTTTCCGCTCCCAAGCGGCATATTCTGAGGACATCAGATCAACCCATGGCGCCATTCTAGATTTTGCACAAGGATTTTCCAACCTTGCCCGCGAGCTAGTCACCTCAATGAAAGATTATATACAATACCAGCAGGAACAGGTGACAGTCGCCCAACAGAGCAAATGCTCCTAGCTAAAGCGGACCAGCAGCAAACCCAGGAAAACCTCCAAGAAGCCTCCCTTGCCAATGAACGCCTGCATGTGGCCCTCGAGGATAGAGAAGCAACCCTCGCCATCATCACAGAGCTCCAAATTCAACTTCAAGCAGTTCAAGAGGATACGCGCAACACCAAACATGCCCTTTCCCTTGCCCACAAACGAAACCCAAGAACCCCAGCGCGCAGAGCCAAAAATGCAGAAGATGACTGTAACCGCCTTCGGCTTTCTTTCAACCAATATCAATAGGTGGCAGAAACAACATTAATCCAGAAGGATGCCCAGCTCTGCAGGCCGTAAAAGCCCGCACTATCTAGCCTCCACCCCCACCCTCCGGGTCGGTACCAAGCGCAGTTGACCAAGGTCGATGCACTCATGGACTCGGCCACCGAGTTGCCAAACCTCGCCATTAGAAATTCTAGAAAACGCAGGCTGAAGGCAAAAGCAGAAACTGCAGGCTGAGAACAGTTGATTATTGTTGAAAATGAGCACTAGGGAAGCTCGTACGTGCTTACAAGCATAAAAAACTATTGCAACAGCCAATGACCTCCAAAATGAGGGGAAGGGTGTGCTCCCTTATATATCCCTCATATGAGCTAGTCGGCAAATTGTAGCAAGCCGACAGCTGTCATGTAGCATAAATATGCTATAAAAAGTCTTAAAATGGTAGAAAAACTTAAATAATAAAAAGGTACATGTAGACCCTTTGGAGATGATATATATTCCAACACCTCCTGTTCAGCGCCAAAGGGGCGGTCCAATATCAACACGTTGAAGTAACACCTCCAAAGTAGTTCTCGGAAGGATTGGTGAAGAGATCAGCCACATTGTCCTTGGTAGAACAGTAGGCCAGCCAAAGAAGTTCCAACTTGATCCAGTCGCATACAAAATGATAATGCACCTTAATATGCTTGGATCATCCCCATATCACAGGATTCTGAGCTAGAGCAATAGCACTCTCAGAATCCGAGAAGATGGTAACTAGGGAAGTGTCGGCACAAAACAAATTCTCCAAAAGCTAATGAATCCAAAGTGCCTCAATGTGGAGGAGAGAAGGTAGTATTTGTACTCAGCCTCGATGGAAGAAGCAGAAACAGTCGCTTATGAGACTTCCAAGAAACCAATCCAGTACCAAGCATGAAGCAATATCCAGATGTAGACCTCCAAGTATCAATGCAACCTGCCCAATCAAAATCTCTAAAACCAACCAAAACAACACCACTGGAATAGGTGATGCCATAATCTGCAAGTACCTCGAAGATAACGAAAAAATCTCAAGGCTGCCTACCAATGAGACCTTCAAGCAGTTGATGAGAACTGGCTGAGAACACTCATAGAGCATAGGAGATATCTAGACGGGTGTTGGCTAGGTAAAGCAATGAGCCAATAATCTGCCGATATTTTGTGGAATCCACCAAGGGTGTATCATCCTCCTTTGGATATTTTGTGGAATCCACCAAGGGTGTATCATCCTCCTTGGATAACTTGGCATTGGGATCCATGGGACAAGAGAGAGGTGTATAGTCTAACAACCCATAAGGTGAGAGCAGCTTCTTCACATACTTTTGCTGAGAAATGAAGATACAATCAGCTTTCTTCCAAACCTCCAGCCCAAGAAAATAATGAAGAAGGCCAAGATCAGTCATCTCAAATGTCACTAAAAGCTTGGGTTGAACCTGTGTGACCAGCTCAATATCTGAGCCAGAAAGGATGAGGTCATCAACATACAAAACAATGGCACAAATATTCCCATCAAAAAGAAGCACATAGAGATTGTTGTCTACATATGCCCTCTCAAAGCCAAGAGATAACACGAGGGCATCAATCTTCTAATACCAGGCACGGGGTGCCTATTTGAGACCATAAAGATCCTTCTTCAGAAGTACGCATGGGTGTCTTGTCCCTAAATCGTAAAACTAGAAGGCTACTCAACATAAACTTCCTCCTCTAAATCTCCATTCAAAAAAGAAGATTTGACATCCATCTGGAACACGGGCCATCTAAAGTGTGCAACTAGAGCTAAAACAATCCTAATGGTGGTATACCTGGCTGTAGGATCAAATTTATCATCAAAGTCTTCACCTGCCTTCTGAGCATATCCTCGAGCAACAAGGCCGTGGCACTAAAGACCAAGTGTAATTCCTCTCAATAGAGGACATCTCTGCTTTCAGCCTCCTCTGGACTCTCAAGCTCATCGATCTCCTGGAGAGAACTCATGAGAGCATATTTCACTGTGTGATGAGATGTGGAAGCCCAAGATGAATCGCGCAAAGCGTGAAGAAGAAGAAGATCCAGATGCAATAGAGGAATCATCCGATGCTACTGGGAGAGGTGATGTAGTAAGCACTGGTGGGGGTAATCCTGGAGTCAAAGCAAGACTCATAGAGGGACTGGGAGCTGCAGAAGCTGGTACTGGTGGCTATAAAGTAGCAGCTGTCATCGGAGTTGCAGCAACAAGAGGAGGAGGAGGAGGAGATGGACGTGGAAGACGTATAAGATCACTAACATCGTCCAAGAATGGATCATCTAGAAAGTCGAAAGATTCATCAGGTGGAGAGTCGTCGATGCCAAACAAGCTCTCATTAAACCAAACATCACGCATCAACCTCCCGATCCCAAAAGCAGTACCCTTTGGATCGCAGACTGTAGCCTGTGAAGATCATCCTCTTTGACTTTAGTGTGAGTGTGGTCCTCTTCTAACCTTGGACATGCACATAAGCAACACAACCGAAAACACATAGATGAGAAACATAAGGCTTGTGTCCTGTAAAAGCCTCCTTCGGTGTCATCCCCTCAACCACTTTTGTGAGAGAGCGATTACTGAGATAAACTGAGGTAGCCACAACAGCTTCACTGCAGAAAGGAGGGAGACCTACATGATGCAACAAAGAACGAGCCATCTCTTTTACAGTCCAGTTCTTCCGTTCCAAAACTCCATTCTGCTGAGGAGTGTAAGGAACATTAGTTTTTCGATGAATGCCCTTCGATGCAAGGAAGGTATCAAACAGTACAAACTTGCCACCATTATCAGTCCGAAGAAATGAAACTGTACCCCCAAACTGATTTTCCACCATCGCGATCCAAGCCCTAAAACGAGCAAAAGCAGCTAACTTGCGAGCCAAAAAACATACCCAAACTTTGCAATAAAATCATCCACAAGAAGAAAGTATCAAGCCCCTCCAAGAGACTCAACCTCCATGGGTTCAGCAAGATCTACACGTATAAGCTCCACTCTTCGGGTGGCTCGATGAGTGGCCTCCTGTGGAAATGCATCTCAATGATGCTTGCCCATCATGCAAGATGAGCAGATGTGTGAAAGAGACCTGAGCTGAGGTAGTCCGCTGACAACCTGCTGAGAATGGAACTTCTGTTAGGCAACAATGGGTACAAGAACAAAGCGAGAATGCCACAAAGAAGTATCTACCTCTGAAACCAAAGCCATTAAGGAGGAGAAAAGCTTATGAATATGTGAGTCAATGTGACAGATCTAGGAAGAAAAGTTGGTGATCTTGTAGAGACCCCCATCATGGACTTCATTGGCAACAACCAAGAGAGTCTTCCTATCGATCACTTCAACGACCTCATCATCAAAGTACACACCAAGTCTTTTTTGAGAAGCTTGGTACATTGAAAACAATTTTTTGAAAATCAGTGGTTCATATAAAGCATCATGTAAGGTGACAAAGGAACCCATAGAAACATAACCTATTTGATATTAAGATTGCTTTTTAATGATACCTTACAAAAGTGAAGTGCCCACTTGTTTGGATAAGATGACAAAATACCTATTTGATATTAAAATTGCTTTTTAATGATACATTACAAAAGGGAAGTGCCCACTTGTGTGGATAAGATGACAAAATACCTTACGATAGATCAAGTGACAAAGTGCTTATCACTAGTTAAAACTTGAATTATTAGCATGTACATATATGTTATATTACTAGTAAACTTATGTAATTAACTAGACTAATTATATATAGTATATCATTGCAATACTATACTACAACAATGACTAAGTGAATTTAAGTGAATGTGTAGTAGTGAAAGCTTTGGCCATCATGAAGATGCCTATTAAATGTTTCTAAGAAGCACTTAATACTCTCCGAGAATATTTATCCAATCTTAGTAAACCCAATGAACACCATCCATTTGCTACTTCTAGAGACCCCTCGTGCAAATTTTCTTAGAATCAAGTTTCTCCGAATTTGATCTCAACACACGCGACCATTGGAGATGCAATGGAGTATTGATCCGAATAGTGATAAATAGACTTGAAAACAATATAATCACAAGGTTATATATTTTAATTACAAGGTTATATATTTCAAAAATGCGCCTACAAATTACAATATGAAGACCAGCCAAAAGATAACGCCCACGACAACATTTTCGCTAGTACTGAAGCAATGGATGACGCCTTGACTTACAATTGATGCTTGGGGGTGCCATTGCTTGGCTGTGTAGATTGAACTTCTGATAACGAGGAAAATGCCTTGCGGTTGAACCACCATATTGCCCACAAGAGTAAACCTTACAAACCATCCTCAATGACTCGATTGAACTTCTGATCGTAAAGAAAATGCCTTGCTGTTGTGTATTTTACAAACCCTGATCAAATGACTCTTAGTGCGGATGATCAGGCACCTTCACTTTAATTCATCTATTACCATTGGCCTAATCTTCACTCTCATAATCCCTACACATATGCCTTGCCCAACTTCTAGTGTTGAAGTTTAGCACTTGATAACTTGGCACTTCTAATGCCAAGGGCCTGACCCTATTCACTCTTCTCTTCTCACATCCATCAGCTCCTAATCCGTTCCGTGAGCATAATTCGAGAAATAAGTACTGACTACAAATTAAATGCAAACTTTTACTTTTTGGAATTTATTCCAGTGAATAATCATAACTCATTTTACAAGATAACTAACATCCTTTCAATAGTGCTTCCTGATTAAACACAGGCATGTTCTCTTACTATGTCAGTCCACATCATATTTGTTTCGCACCTCAGCCACCATTTTATAAATGGCACTATCATCGGTGCAACGGAATAACCGCAGATATCCAATCAAAAAAGGAAGCCCATATCTGCTACTTTCCTGCAGTATCAGGTCCTTCAACATGCTCTGTATTGACGTTATTGCAACGATAATTGGGCATCTCTCTTTCATCACAAAAAAATTCCTATCTTTCAGACAAAAGGGCAGTCTCAATTTCCTCCAAAGATTTCCCCTTGGTCTCTGTCACATTTTTCCTGACAAACAACACTGCTAGGAAACAAACTACAGAGAAAAAAGCATATACTGAGAATGCTCCCAGTTGTTGTAACAGATGGAGAAACATTAACCCCACGAGACAGTTTGTGATCTGTTAAAAAGAAAGCAAGTAACAGCTCAGTGCTGCTCAACCAAGCTGTGAATCTTCCAAATACTGCATTTGTTGAGTAAAAAAGGGGAGGATACTCACCCAATGCACACACATGCTAACAGCCATCGCTTTTGCCCGTATACGATTTGGGAAGATCTCAGGTAAGAGTAAGGCTGGAACAGGTCCTACTCCCAAAGCAAATGAAAAGACGTACCTGCATGATTCTACCTTCAGCACATGAAGCAAGTGCATCATGCAGATGAAGACGTTTGAATCATCTTACTTACATAAGTGTCCCAAGAAGCGAGAAACTCCCTTGCATGGAAGAAAAGGCTGAGATGCCACTTACAAAAGCTTGTAATGCCATTGCCAGACACTGCATGCACAAAAAACTTGCATATCAACTAGCATGGACCCAGACTACCACTAAATTCTACTCCACCTTCAAGATAAAGGATCGATCCTCAAACTAAAAAGATTCAAAACTAATTATGAGCAAACCAACCTGGAAACATTCCAAACCTCCACTTTAAGATAAACAATGGTAAAACAAGGCTAACTCACCATGCCCGTAAAGCTCCAAACAAGCAGATTCCGTCTACCTTGGGTATCCATGAGGCATGCTGCTATGCAAGAAGCTGCATGAAAAACACAGGAATTGACTGCATCAGAAGATATTTTTTAAGGACTACAACCCCTCCAAGAAAAACGAAACTGTATTGCCCTCCAACACTTAAGAAGTTCCTCTTTTCACCATCAAGTTGTCGCCACATTCTTCCTCACGAATATGTAATTATATAAATTATTGTTGCTTCACTAGAATACACTTTATGAAACAAAACAAAAAAAGCAGCAAAACATAGGACCTAAAAATAACTCCAAAACAAGGACCATACCAAGAAGATTCACAATTCCAACAGAGACACTGGCAACCAAATCTGAGGTTATTCCAGCATTTCTGAACACCGTAGAGGAGAAGTAGAAAACAGCATTTATTCCTGCCAGCTGCTGGAAAGCAAACAAGGCCGCTCCAATCACCACCACTGAGAGTGTGACAAGAAACTTGGTGAGCTTTATGAAATACATAAGCAATGGCTACTTGAGGGAAAAACTTTCCTTTGTTTGCACATTAACATCATAACCTGGATTGAGCAACTCATACAGTACACTTGCAATGGACAATTGTTTGACCTTTTCTATAGCGAACAGTGAACAATTCCTTGTAGGTGGCTTGCTCATCCTCTTCATGCCTCTCACTGCGTATAAGATCGGTAAGTGCAGCTTTGACATATGCTCCTCCCCATAGTCTTTCAATTTCATGTTCTGCTTCCGCTAATCTTGATCTCTAGCAATTGGCAATTAGCAATCAGGCGAGGAAACATTTTCATACTCGACTCTTCAACCATTACCACCACTTTTAGAAGACTGAAGAATTAAAAGGGCTTAACAACCTTTCACAAAGAAAGGCAAGTACACTACTCTTAGCAACAAAACCAGCCAAAGAAGGGGAAGGAAAAGGCCTGCATATAATCAGTATGGAATCTTAGAAATAGATATCTTAATAATAGATTAATAGATGAAGAGATGAGACCTTAAAAAGCCAACGGGGACTCTCAGAACAAAATTCCATTCCGAATGCAAGTATTGCAGCAGGAAATGTGGATATCCAAAAGCATTTTCTCCACCTGACACCACCAAAACACATATCAAACTATAGCAACAAAAGCATAGGTCCTCTACATGCACAACAGAAACCCCCATTCCCCCCAAACTTGAATGTACAAAGGCCAGCCTTGGCGTCAATTTCAAATCCTTATTGACCTACCAACCAGGAAGAGTTGCTACTGGAAGACCAACAACCAAGGCGCCAAGTATACCAACACATGTAGCAATCTGGCAGAGACTACCATAGGTACCACGTACAGCTGTTGGTGAAATCTGCAGAATTTCAATGCAGTTGTAGTGATGTGCTTGGTAATACCAATTTGTGCCCCATAATAGTATTTACCAATCAAAGCCAAAAGCAAAAAAGTGTGAGCATAAAACTATTGTACCTCTGAGACGTACAGCGCAGTCACTGGCCCCCCGATGCCAAGGCCTAAGCCAACCAAAAAGCGACCTAGAATCATCACACCCAGATTTGGTGCTGCTGCACTGCACAGCAAAAAGACACAATGAGCCTGTCGAAAGGGAAGAGTCAAACTTTGATTTGGCACTACATGAACATGCCATACACATTGTTTCCCCTCCCCCCACCAAATCCACAAATCTATATTGCTATTGGCATTGACGCAAACCCTGTCTTGCCAACGTAGGAATAGTATCCTGCAAGAATGAATATTTGTATGGTTTACAGTCATTGATGTAGT
Organism: Cibotium barometz; assembly: GCF_041138505.1. Lineage (NCBI taxonomy): Eukaryota > Viridiplantae > Streptophyta > Polypodiopsida > Cyatheales > Cibotiaceae > Cibotium > Cibotium barometz. The sequence continues at coordinate 41,913,336 of NC_141097.1, read as the reverse complement.
TACAAACGGATGCATACTAACCTAGCAGATGCTCCCAGTATCATCGGAATGGTGCTCAGCTGAAAGGAACGACGGCAACCAAAGCTATCTGCAACCATTCCACTGACTGCACAGCCGAAGAAAGCCCCAAACAAGCATATGCTCACAACCCATCCTGCATTAATTTGCAGCCAAGGCGGTGGCCTCACATCAGATATCACAGTTGAAAAGCACCAACACATCGACTGCTGGTCACACCTGACTCACCTTGAGCTAGTGCATTGTCAGAAAACCCTAGATCCACAGCTATGATATGCAGTGGAGCATTCACAACCCTGCGCATCAACCAAACAAATGTGAACTTTCAGTGCTTGCAGATCACATCGTCTGCCGTGTACTCCAAGGATATTGGGACAGTAAGGAGATGCTGATGATAATGACAATGATGAATGTATCATAGTTAGATGTGTGAATGATGCTGATAAAGGTGGTGATGACGATAGATCTTACCCGATGTGGTATCCAAAGAGAACCGCAGAGAAAAGAGCGACAAGGACGTGAGGCAGAGAGAGGCGCCATGGGGGGGACAATGCAGGAACCTCAACTAGAGGATCGAAAGACACCGACATTGCTGCAACGCCTGCGAGCACAAAAAGCAGCGATGATTTTTTAATGAAGCTATTTCGTTAAAACATACAGCGATGGCTGCGAGATAGGGTTCGCAGGTATCGTTTCTTGAGTTGGTACGAAGAAAGGCATGCACGAGGTGACTGCGAAAGCGCAAAAAAGAAAAAAAAAAAAAAGAGATGGCACAAAGTAGGTATACATATTGTAGCAGGAGCTAGGGTTTCTTCCCTATTTTCGCGATCTAGGGTTTCAGAAAGGCAAGTTACCTGCCAAAGCCATAGGAAAAAGAAATACAACAATGGCGACGGGGGTTTCTGCGAGCTCGGGATTCTCCCCTGTGGATGCAAGTTAGGGATTCTGCGAGAAGCCGGCAGGACGCAAGAATTTACCTGAGAGAGCGTGGTGATCATCACGGAAGTCACGCGAAGGCAGGCGCTTGTACATGGCGGAGGGGCTTTCCACCATTTGGCGGTGCGGAACCTGATGATCTACGCGCGAAACACCTACAGAGAGGCGGGGAGAGAGACACAGAGAGAGAGAGAGAGAGAGAAGATGGAGCGCGCGCCACACACAACTGACACCAGAAAGAAGGGTGCGAGAAGGAAAGGCCGCACCGCCGCTGTCTACGTCACCAAAAGAAAAATGTACTCTCCTCTAGCCACGTGGCAGCGTCTTCAGGGATACGTGGCGCTTTCCGGTTTCCATTCCACGTGGCGCCTCCTCATTGACCATTTTTTTCTCTAAAACAAAATCAGAATGGTCGACCTTCATGGTTGCACTGTGCACATCATCGGAGCAGTGCTCAAAATAAAGTTTCTCTTTATTTAGGTGGGGATCACACACGAGAGTGCAATGCAAGGTAAACTTCGTATATATTTAATAAATTTATAGGGCACTAAAATTACAATTGCCTCCAGGGTAGATTCGAACCCAGTATCTCTTAACATAATTATAATTATAAGTCAACCGTGTATCTCATGTTTGAGAGGTAGCCAAAACCTTTCAGAAACTACCAATCTTGTGAACCTTCAAGCTCAAATTTTCAAAGTATTTTAAGTTCCAATACAACCATACCCCAGTCTTTAACAAGCACTGCATCAGAGTTGAAATCCTAACCATCAAATTGACTATTTTTCCATATGAAGTGTCAATGAGACTTGGACACCTTAGCAAAACTCGTAAATATATTTATGGCTACATCTTGTGAGACGTGGAAATCATTCCAGCTATTCAATCACTTTGGGAGACCTCCCATGTGCTGGCATATGCCGACAGTCAGCCTTTCCCTAGTGGAAAAACGACACGCAACCTAGCATCGTTCACGTTCTCCTCCAATTTTTTACTAGGGCATGTCTTTGTAAAACGTAGGTCTAAGTTTTGTGAACATCCCCCACTTCCCCCTCTCTCTCTCTCTCTCTCTCTCTCTCTCTCTCTCTCTCTCTCAGGCACACCCCTTATCATGTGAAAATTTTCTCATCTATTTTAAAAAGTAAGCACTAATACTCTAAATGTGAATATTTTTAAAGTTGATCTAAATTGATAAAATGACTTACTTTTAAACAAGATTTGGAGGTTTTCAAGTTGATCTAAATTGATTAAATGCCTTACTTTTAAGCAAGATTTGGAGGTTTTCAAAATTCACAAGGTTCATTTGAAGAGAGTTAAAATTAGAGAGAGAGAGAGAGAGAGAGAGAGAGAGAGAGAGAGAGAGAGAGACTGAGAGAGAGTACATAAATTTAAAAAGCAATCCTTTGTTGAGCTATTAAAATTAGAGAGAGAGAGAGAGAGAGAGAGATTGTGTGTGTGTGTGTGTGTGTGTGTGTGTGAGAGAGAGAGAGAGAGAGTACATAAAATTTAAAAGAACCCTTTCCTGAGCTATTAAGTAATATCATAACATAAAATTGAAAACATCCCTTTGCTTAGCTATTAAGTCATAATCCTTTGTGTGTGTGTGAGAGAGATTACATAAAATTTAAAACAACCCTTTGCTGAGCTATTAAGTAACCTTGTGTGTGTGTGTGTGTGTGTGTGTGTGTGTGTGTGTGTGTGTGTGTGTGTGAGAGAGAGAGAGAGAGAGAGAGTACATAAAATTTAAAACAACACTTTACTGAGCTATTAAATAATATTATAACAAAATTGCCTTTGTTTCCTTCAATAAAAGCATCAAAAATGTCGTTAAGTTCCAATAAAACCATACCTGAGTCTTCATCTAGCACAATGTCATAGTTGAAATCCTAACCGTCAAATTGACTATCTTAGCAAAACTTGTAAATATTTATGGCTAGATCTTGTGAGACATGGAAAACATTCTAACTAATCATTGTCACTTTGGGAGACCTCCCATGTGTTGGTATATGCCTACAGTTGGCCTTTCCCTGGTGGAAAATGACACGTAGCTAGCATCCCTCACCCTCTCATGCAATTTTTTACTAGGACATGTCTTTGTAAAAGGTAGGTCTAAGTTTTGTGAGCACCCCCCATCTCTCTCTCTCTCTCTCTCTCTCTCTCTCTTCTCTCTCTCTCTCTCTCTCTCTCTCAAGCACACCCCTTATCATGATAAGGGATGTGCTCTCTCTCAGGCACACCCCTTATCATGATAAGGATGTGCTCTCTCTCAGGCACACCCCTTATCATAATAAGGGGTGTGCTTGAGAGAGAGAGTACATAGAATTTAAAGCAACCCTTTGCTGATCTATTAAGCAATATCGTAACATAAAATTTAAAGCAGCCCTTTGCTAGGCTATTAAGTAATATCATAGCCCATTGTGTGTGAGAGAGAGAGCACATAAAGTTTAAAACAACCCTTTGTTCTCTCTCTCTCTCTCTCTCTCTCTCTCTCTCTCTCTCTCACATATTCATGTGTGTGAGAGAGAGAGCACATAAAGTTTAAAACAACCCTTTGCTCTCTCTCTCTCTCTCTCTCTCTCTCTCTCTCTCTCTCTCTCTCTCTCTCTCTCTCTCTCCTCTCTCTCTCTCTCTCTCTCTCTCTCTCTCTCTCTCTCACATATTCAT